>NW_027192806.1:0-300000 GCF_949987515.2 Delphinus delphis
AAGAGAATCAATCATGTGTACAGGGGCATAAACGCAGCAGGGATAGGATTGGAGAGGTTCGGTGAGCAAATGAAGACCCTTTGAAGTCATATTGCATGGTACCCATTACACGGGTCTCAACTCTCCACGTTTAAGGTATTCTTCCTTCAGCTAAAACATGCATGTGGAACCTAGAGTATGATCAACCATGTGATCGGGAGACGTGTTCAAATATGTCTCAGTTTTCGTACCCTGGTACTCGGGTGCAACATTCCAGACGCTTTACTAACACTCTCCCGACTTGGAGAGTCAGTCCCTTTAGCCTCCTGTTTGGCCCAGTTTGCAATTTCTGCGGAAGATGAACAGGAATAGCGAGAACCAATGAGAGGCTAGCTGGAGGTGTCTGGACGGGCAAATTTAACTCTCATTTCCCACCAGGAAGAGGAAATAACCAAAGGCTCAGCGTGCCGTGCCGGAACCAGATTAGGGCCTGAAGCCATCCTGCGGTGTTGCGGCCAGGTCACAAGAAAGCGAGTTGAAGAAAGGAGCTCAGGGGCACTGTAATTCACAAACCTGCAGAGTTATAAATGACAGCTATCGTCCAAAAATAGACTGAAGTAAGGCTGCCAAGAGGACTTGAAAGCGGGGCAGAATTGCAGGAAACCGATTTCAGGAGGTAGACTGGAATTGCATTGAAAGCATAGGAAAAGATGCAGAACGTCCACAATGATGCACTTGGCAAAAAAGGGCGTATGCGTTTTTTCCTGAATATATTCAGGAAAAAACGCATACGCCCTTTTTGGCCAACCAAGCAAGCTTGCAAAGGAAATCTGCACTACAATGAAGTCTCACTTCCCCCCGGTCAAAAGGGCCATCTGAAAAAAGTGTAAAATCCAGAAAGGCAGGACAGGCCATGGAGAACTGGGAGCCTTGTTATGCTGATGGGCGGGATGTAAATTGCCAACAACCACTCAGGAGAAGTGTATGGTGTTTCCTGAAACATCTAAAAAACAAAGCAACAGAACCTAGGGCACTTCCACTTATGGTCCTATAGCTTAGGGAAATTAAAATCAAAAAGACACAGCCACCCCAAAGTTTGGAACGGCTCTGTTTACAAGAACCTCGTTTACAGTACAAGTTCAACATCGCAGAAAGTGAAAAATGGATAAAGAAGTTGTGGTATTTACTTACAAAGCAATATCACTCAGCAATGAAATCTGTGTCATCAGGCCCTTAGCAGCACAATGAGTGGATTCAGGTATGATGATTCTAACTGAAGTAAGTCACACAGAAAAAGAAACATCATAAGATATCAGTAATACACGGAATGTAAACTTGGCTACACAGGAACTGAATTACAGAACAGAACAGGGACTCAAATTTAGAAAACCAACTTATGCTTGCTTAAGGGTAAAGGTGAGTTGGGGTGCTGCATAAAACCAGAGATTGAAATGAGCACAGATAAAGTTCCTTAAGTCAAATATGGAATAGACAAGAGCTACTCCTTGCTCAACGAAATGGACTCAACACCGCATATTAAACGCCTAAGAATGTACCTGACTAGTAAGTATCTTCAAACCTATGGATTGCTATGTCTCCGAAAGAGAATCAAGCATGTGTACAGGGGCATAAACGCAGCAGTGATAGGACTGGAGAGGTTCGGTGAGCAAATGAAGACCCTTTGAAGTCATATTGCATGGTACCCATTCCACTTGTTTCAACTACCCAGGTTTAAGGTATTCTTCCTTCAGCTAAAACATGCATGTGGAACCTAGAGTATGATCAACCATGTGATCGGGAGACGTGTACAAATATGTAAGTTTTCGTACCCTGGTACTCGGGTGCAACATTCCAGACGCTTTACTAACACTCTCCCCACTTGGAGAGTCAGTCCCTTTAACCTCCTCTTTGGCCCAGTTTGCAATTTCTGCGGAAGATGAACAGGAATAGCGAGAACCAATGAGAGGCTAGCTGGAGGTGTCTGGACGGGCAAATTTAACTCTCATTTCCCACGAGGAAGAGGAATTAACCAAAGGCTCAGCGTGCCATGCCGGAACCAGATTAGGGCCTGAAGCCATCCTGCGGTGTTGCGGCCAGCTCAAAAGAAAGCGAGTTGAAGAAAGGAGCTCAGGGGCACTGTAATTCACAAACCTGCAGAGTTATAAATGACAGCTATCGTCCAAAAATAGACTGAAGTAAGGCTGCCAAGAGGACTTGAAAGCGGGGCAGAATTGCAGGAAACCGATTTCAGGAGGTAGACTGGAATTGCATTGAAAGCATAGGAAAAGAGGCAGAACGTCCACAATGATGCACTTGGCCAAAAAGGGCATATGAGTTTTTTCCTGAATATATTCAGGAAAAAACGCATACGCCCTTTTTGGCCAACCAAGCAAGCTTGCAAAGGAAATCTGCACTACAATGAAGTCTCACTTCCCCCCGGTCAAAAGGGCCATCTGAAAAAAGTGTAAAATCCAGAAAGGCAGGACAGGCCATGGAGAATTGGGAGCCTTGTTATGCTGATGGGCGGGATGTAAATTGCCAACAGACACTTGGGAGAAGTGTATGGTGTTTCCTGAAACATCTAAAAAACATAGCAACAGAGCCTAGGGCACTGCCACTTATGGTCCTATAGCTTAGGGAAATTAAAATCAAAAAGACACAGCCACCCCAATGTTTGGAATGGCTCTGTTTACAAGAACCTCGTTTACAGTACAAGTTCAACATCGCAGAAAGTGAAAAATGGATAAAGAAGTTGTGGTATTTACTTACAAAGCAATATCACTCAGCAATGAAATCTATGTCATCAGGCCCTTAGCATCACAATGAGTGGATTCAGGTATGATGATTCTAACTGAAATAAGTCACACAGAAAAAGAAACATCATAAGATATCAGTAATACACGGAATGTAAACTTGGCTACACAGGAACTGAATTACAGAACAGAACAGGGTCTCAAATTTAGAAAACCAACTTATGCTTGCTTAAGGGGAAAGGTGAGTTGGGGTGCTGCATAAAACCAGAGATTGAAATGAGCACAGATAAAGTTCTTTAAGTCAAATATGTAATAGACAAGAGCTACTCCTTGCTCAACGAAATGGACTCAACACCGCATATTAAACGCCTAAGAATGTACCTGACTAGTAAGTATCGTAAAACCTATGGATTGCTATGTCTCCAAAAGAGAATCAAGCATGTGTACAGGGGCATAAACGCAGCAGTGATAGGATTGGAGAGGTTCGGTGAGCAAATGAAGACCCTTTGAAGTCATATTGCATGGTACCCATTACACGGGTCTCAACTCTCCAGGTTTAAGGTATTCTTCCTTCAGCTAAAACATGCATGTGGAACCCAAGTATGATCAACCATGTGAACGGGAGACGTGTTCAAATATGTCTCAGTTTTCCTCCCCTGGTACTCGGGTGCAACATTCCAGACGCTTTACTAACACTCTCCCCACTTGGAGAGTCAGCGCCTTTAACCTCCTGTTTGGCCCAGTTTGCAATTTCTGCGGAAGATGAACAGGAATAGCGAGAACCAATCAGAGGCTAGCTGGAGGTGTCTGGACGGGCAAATTTAACTCTCATTTCCCACCAGGAAGAGGAAATAACCAAAGGCTCAGCGTGCCGTACCGGAACCAGATTAGGGCCTGAAGGCACCCTGCGGTGTTGCAGCCAGCTCAAAAGAAAGCGAATTGAAGAAAGGAGCTCAGGGGCACTGTAATTCACAAACCTGCAGAGTTATAAATGACAGCTATCGTCCAAAAATAGACTGAAGTAAGGCTGCCAAGAGGACTTGAAAGCGGGGCAGAATTGCAGGAAACCGATTTCAGGAGGTAGACTGGAATTGCATTGAAAGCATAGGAAAAGAGGCAGAACGTCCACAATGATGCACTTGGCCAAAAAGGGCGTATGCGTTTTTTCCTGAATATATTCAGGAAAAAACGCATACGCCCTTTTTGGCCAACCAAGCAAGCTTGCAAAGGAAATCTGCACTACAATGAAGTCTCACTTCCCCCCGGTCAAAAGGGCCATCTGAAAAAAGTGTAAAATCCAGAAAGGCAGGACAGGCCATGGAGAACTGGGAGCCTTGTTATGCTGATGGGCGGGATGTAAATTGCCAACAACCACTCGGGAGAAGTGTATGGTGTTTCCTGAAACATCTAAAAAAAAAAGCAACAGAACCTAGGGCACTTCCACTTATGGTCCTATAAGTTAGGGAAATTAAAATCAAAAAGACACAGCCACCCCAAAGTTTGGAACGGCTCTGTTTACAAGAACCTCGTTTACAGTACAAGTTCAACATCGCAGAAAGTGAAAAATGGATAAAGAACTTGTGGTACTTACGTACAATGCAGTATCACTCAGCAATGAAATCTATGTCATCAGGCCCGTAGCAGCATAATGAGTAGATTCAGGTACGATGATTCTAACTGAAATAAGTCACACAGAAAAAGAAACATCATAAGATATCACTAATACACGGAATGTAAACTTGGCTACACAGGAACTGAATTACAGAACAGAACAGGGTCTCAAATTTAGAAAACCAACTTATGCTTGCTTAAGGGGAAAGGTGAGTTGGGGTGCTGCATAAAACCAGAGATTGAAATGAGCACAGATAAAGTTCTTTAAGTCAAATATGGAATAGACAAGAGCTACTCCTTGCTCAACGAAATGGACTCAACACCGCATATTAAACGCCTAAGAATGTACCTGACTAGTAAGTATCGTAAAACCTATGGATTGCTATGTCTCCAAAAGAGAATCAAGCATGTGTACAGGGGCATAAACGCAGCAGTGATAGGATTGGAGAGGTTCGGTGAGCAAATGAAGACCCTTTGAAGTCATATTGCATGGTACCCATTCCACGGGTTTCAACTACCAAGGTTTAAGGTATTCTTCCTTCAGCTAAAACATGCATGTGGAACCCAGAGTATGATCAACCATGTGAACGGGAGACGTCTTCAAATATGTCTCAGTTTTCCTCCCCTGGTACTCGGGTGCAACATTCCAGACGCTTTACTAACACTCTCCCGACTTGGAGAGTCAGTCCCTTTAACCTCCTGTTTGGCCCAGTTTGCAATTTCTGCGGAAGATGAACAGGAATAGCGAGAACCAATGAGAGGCTAGCTGGAGGTGTCTGGACGGGCAAATTTAACTCTCATTTCCCACCAGGAAGAGAACTTAACCAAAGGCTCAGCATGCCGGGCCGGAACCAGATTAGGGCCTGAAGCCATCCTGCGGTGTTGCGGCCAGGTCACAAGAAAGCGAGTTGAAGAAAGGAGCTCAGGGGCACTGTAATTCACAAACCTGCAGAGTTATAAATGACAGCTATCGTCCAAAAATAGACTGAAGTAAGGCTGCCAAGAGGACTTGAAAGCGGGGCAGAATTGCAGGAAACCGATTTCAGGAGGTAGACTGGAATTGCATTGAAAGCATAGGAAAAGAGGCAGAACGTCCACAATGATGCACTTGGCCAAAAAGGGCGTATGCGTTTTTTCCTGAATATATTCAGGAAAAAACGCATACGCCCTTTTTGGCCAACCAAGCAAGCTTGCAAAGGAAATCTGCACTACAATGAAGTCTCACTTCCCCCCGGTCAAAAGGGCCATCTGAAAAAAGTGTAAAATCCAGAAAGGCAGCAGGCCATGGAGAACTGGGAGCCTTGTTATGCTGATGGGCGGGATGTAAATTGCCAACAGACACTTGGGAGAAGTGTATGGTGTTTCCTGAAACATCTAAAAAACAAAGCAACAGAGCCTAGGGCACTTCCACTTATGGTCCTATAGCCTAGGGAAATTAAAATCAAAAAGACACAGCCACCCCAAAGTTTGGAACGGCTCTGTTTACAAGAACCTCGTTTACAGTACAAGTTCAACATTGCAGAAAGTGAAAAATGGATAAAGAAGTTGTGGTATTTACTTACAAAGCAATATCACTTAGCAATGAAATCTATGTCATCAGGCCCTTAGCATCACAATGAGTGGATTCAGGTATGATGATTCTAACTGAAATAAGTCACACAGAAAAAGAAACATCATAAGATATCACTAATACACGGAATGTAAACTTGCCTACACAGGAACTGAATTACAGAACAGAACAGGGTCTCAAATTTAGAAAACCAACTTATGCTTGCTTAAGGGTAAAGGTGAGTTGGGGTGCTGCATAAAACCAGAGATTGAAATGAGCACAGATAAAGTTCCTTAAGCCAAATATGGAATAGACAAGAGCTACTCCTTGCTCAACGAAATGGACTCAACACCCCATATTAAACGCCTAAGAATGTTCCTGACTAGTAAGTATCTTAAAACCTATGGATTGCTATGTCTCCAAAAGAGAATCAAGCATGTGTACAGGGGCATAAACGCAGCAGTGATAGGATTGGAGAGGTTCGGTGAGCAAATGAAGACCCTTTGAAGTCATATTGCATGGTACCCATTCCACGGGTTTCAACTACCCAGGTTTAAGGTATTCTTCCTTCAGCTAAAACATGCATGTGGAACCTAGAGTATGATCAACCATGTGATCGGGAGACGTGTTCAAATATGTCTCAGTTTTCGTACCCTGGTACTTGGGTGCAACATTCCAGACGCTTTACTAACACTCTCCCGACTTGGAGAGTCAGTCCCTTTAACCTCCTGTTTGGCCCAGTTTGCAATTTCTGCGGAAGATGAACAGGAATAGCGAGAACCAATGAGAGGCTAGCTGGAGGTGTCTGGACGGGCAAATTTAACTCTCATTTCCCACCAGGAAGAGGAATTAACCAAAGGCTCAGCGTGCCGTGCCGGAACCAGATTAGGTCCTGAAGCCATCATGCGGTGTTGCGGCCAGGTCACAAGAAAGCGAGTTGAAGAAAGGAGCTCAGGGGCACTGTAATTCACAAACCTGCAGAGTTATAAATGACAGCTATCGTCCAAAAATAGACTGAAGTAAGGCTGCCAAGAGGACTTGAAAGCGGGGCAGAATTGCAGGAAACCGATTTCAGGAGGTAGACTGGAATTGCATTGAAAGCATAGGAAAAGAGGCAGAACGTCCACAATGATGCACTTGGCCAAAAAGGGCGTATGCGTTTTTTCCTGAATATATTCAGGAAAAAACGCATACGCCCTTTTTGGCCAACCAAGCAAGCTTGCAAAGGAAATCTGCACTACAATGAAGTCTCACTTCCCCCCGGTCAAAAGGGCCATCTGAAAAAAGTGTAAAATCCAGAAAGGCAGGACAGGCCATGGAGAACTGGGAGCCTTGTTATGCTGATGGGCGGGATGTAAATTGCCAACAACCACTCGGGAGAAGTGTATGGTGTTTCCTGAAACATCTAAAAAACAAAGCAACAGAGCCTAGGGCACTTCCACTTATGGTCCTATAGCTTAGGGAAATTAAAATCAAAAAGACACAGCCACCCCAAAGTTTGGGACGCCTCTGTTTACAAGAACCTTGTTTACAGTATAAGTTCAACATCGCAGAAAGTGAAAAATGGATAAAGAACTTGTGGTACTTACGTACAATGCAGTATCACTCAGCAATGAAATCTATGTCATCAGGCCCGTAGCAGCATAATGAGTAGATTCAGGTACGATTATTCTAACTGAAATAAGTCACACAGAAAAAGAAACATCATAAGATATCAGTAATACACGGAATGTAAACTTGGCTACACAGGAACTGAATTCCAAAACAGAACAGGGTCTCAAATTTAGAAAACCAACTTATGCTTGCTTAAGGGTAAAGGTGAGTTGGGGTGCTGCATAAAACCAGAGATTGAAATGAGCACAGATAAAGTTCCTTAAGCCAAATATGGAATAGACAAGAGCTACTCCTTGCTCAACAAAATGGACTCAACACCGCATATTAAACGCCTAAGAATGTACCTGACTAGTAAGTATCTTAAAACCTATGGATTGCTATGTCTCCGAAAGAGAATCAAGCATGTGTACAGGGTCATAAACGCAGCAGTGATAGGATTGGAGAGGTTCGGTGAGCAAATGAAGACCCTTTGAAGTCATATTGCATGGTACCCATTCCACGGGTTTCAACTACCCAGGTTTTAGGTATTCTTCCTTCAGCTAAAACATGCATGTGGAACCCAAGTATGATCAACCATGTGAACGGGAGACGTGTTCAAATATGTCTCAGTTTTCCTCCCCTGGTACTCGGGTGCAACATTCCAGACGCTTTACTAACACTCTCCCCACTTGGAGAGTCAGCGCCTTTAACCTCCTGTTTGGCCCAGTTTGCAATTTCTGCGGAAGATGAACAGGAATAGCGAGAACCAATGAGAGGCTAGCTGGAGGTGTCTGGACGGGCAAATTTAACTCTCATTTCCCAACAGGAAGAGGAAATAACCAAAGGCTCAGCGTGCCGTACCGGAACCAGATTAGGGCCTGAAGCCATCCTGCGGTGTTGCGGCCAGCTCAAAAGAAAGCGAGTTGAACAAAGGAGCTCAGGGTCACTGTAATTCACAAACCTGCAGAGTTATAAATGACAGCTATCGTCCAAAAATAAACTGAAGTAAGGCTGCCAAGAGGACTTGAAAGCGGGGCAGAATTGCAGGAAACCGATTTCAGGAGGTAGACTGGAATTGCATTGAAAGCATAGGAAAAGAGGCAGAACGTCCACAATGATGCACTTGGCCAAAAAGGGCGTATGCGTTTTTTCCTGAATATATTCAGGAAAAAACGCATACGCCCTTTTTGGCCAACCAAGCAAGCTTGCAAAGGAAATCTGCACTACAATGAAGTCTCACTTCCCCCCGGTCAAAAGGGCCATCTGAAATAAGTGTAAAATCCAGAAAGGCATGACAGGCCATGGAGAACTGGGAGCCTTGTTATGCTGATGGGCGGGATGTAAATTGCCAACAACCACTCGGGAGAAGTGTATGGTGTTTCCTGAAACATCTAAAAAACAAAGCAACAGAACCTAGGGCACTTCCACTTATGGTCCTATAGCTTAGGGAAATTAAAATCAAAAAGACACAGCCACCCCAAAGTTTGGAACGGCTCTGTTTACAAGAACCTCGTTTACAGTACAAGTTCAACATCGCAGAAAGTGAAAAATGGATAAAGAAGTTGTGGTATTTACTTACAAAGCAATATCACTCAGCAATGAAATCTGTGTCATCAGGCCCTTAGCAGCACAATGAGTGGATTCAGGTATGATGATTCTAACTGAAGTAAGTCACAAAGAAAAAGAAACATCATAAGATATCAGTAATACACGGAATGTAAACTTGGCTACACAGGAACTGAATTACAGAACAGAACAGTGTCTCAAATTTAGAAAACCAACTTATGCTTGCTTAAGGGTAAAGGTGAGTTGGGGTGCTGCATAAAACCGGAGATTGAAATGAGCACAGATAAAGTTCCTTAAGTCAAATATGGAATAGACAAGAGCTACTCCTTGCTCAACGAAATGGACTCAACACCGCATATTAAACGCCTAAGAATGTACCTAACTAGTAAGTATCTTAAAAACCTATAGATTGCTATGTCTCCGAAAGAGAATCAAGCATGTGTACAGGGGCATAAACGCAGCAGTGATAGGATTGGAGAGGTTCGGTGAGCAAATGAAGACCCTTTGAAGTCATATTGCATGGTACCCATTACACGGGTCTTAACTCTCCAGGTTTAAGGTATTCTTCCTTCAGCTAAAACATGCATGTGGAACCCAAGTATGATCAACCATGTGAACGGGAGACGTGTTCAAATATGTCTCAGTTTTCCTCCCCTGGTACTCGGGTGCAACATTCCAGACGCTTTACTAACACTCTCCCCACTTGGAGAGTCAGCGCCTTTAACCTCCTGTTTGGCACAGTTTGCAATTTCTGCGGAAGATGAACAGGAATAGCAAGAACCAATGAGAGGCTAGCTGGAGGTGTCTGGACGGGCAAATTTAACTCTCATTTCCCACCAGGAAGAGGAAATAACCAAAGGCTCAGCGTGCCGTGCCGGAACCAGATTAGGGCCTGAAGCCATCCTGCGGTGTTGCGGCCAGGTCACAAGAAAGCGAGTTGAAGAAAGGAGCTCAGGGGCACTGTAATTCACAAACCTGCAGAGTTATAAATGACAGCTATCGTCCAAAAATAGACTGAAGTAAGGCTGCCAAGAGGACTTGAAAGCGGGGCAGAATTGCAGGAAACCGATTTCAGGAGGTAGACTGGAATTGCATTGAAAGCATAGGAAAAGAGGCAGAACGTCCACAATGATGCACTTGGCCAAAAAGGGCGTATGCGTTTTTTCCTGAATATATTCAGGAAAAAACGCATACGCCCTTTTTGGCCAACCAAGCAAGCTTGCAAAGGAAATCTGCACTACAATGAAGTCTCACTTCCCCCCGGTCAAAAGGGCCATCTGAAAAAAGTGTAAAATCCAGAAAGGCAGGACAGGCCATGGAGAACTGGGAGCCTTGTTATGCTGATGGGCGGGATGTAAATTGCCAACAACCACTCGGGAGAAGTGTATGGTGTTTCCTGAAACATCTAAAAAACAAAGCAACAGAACCTAGGGCACTGCCACTTATGGTCCTATAGCTTAGGGAAATTAAAATCAAAAAGACACAGCCACCCCAAAGTTTGGAACGGCTCTGTTTACAAGAACCTCGTTTACAGTACAAGTTCAACATCGCAGAAAGTGAAAAATGGATAAAGAAGTTGTGGTATTTACTTACAAAGCAATATCACTCAGCAATGAAATCTGTGTCATCAGGCCCTTAGCAGCACAATGAGTGGATTCAGGTATGATGATTCTAACTGAAGTAAGTCACACAGAAAAAGAAACATCATAAGATATCAGTAATACACGGAATGTAAACTTCGCTACACAGGAACTGAATTACAGAACAGAACAGGGACTCAAATTTAGAAAACCAACTTATGCTTGCTTAAGGGTAAAGGTGAGTTGGGGTGCTGCATAAAACCAGAGATTGAAATGAGCACAGATAAAGTTCCTTAAGTCAAATATGGAATAGACAAGAGCTACTCCTTGCTCAACGAAATGGACTCAACACCGCATATTAAACGCCTAAGAATGTACCTGACTAGTAAGTATCTTAAAACCTATGGATTGCTATGTCTCCGAAAGAGAATCAAGCATGTGTACAGGGGCATAAACGCAGCAGTGATAGGATTGGAGAGTTTCGGTGAGCAAATGAAGACCCTTTGAAGTCATATTGCATGGTACCCATTCCACGGGTTTCAACTACCCAGGTTTAAGGTATTCTTCCTTCAGCTAAAACATGCATGTGGAACCTAGAGTATGATCAACCATGTGATCGGGAGACGTGTTCAAATATGTCTCAGTTTTCGTACCCTGGTACTCGGGTGCAACATTCCAGACGCTTTACTAACACTCTCCCGACTTGGAGAGTCAGTCCCTTTAACCTCCTGTTTGGCCCAGTTTGCAATTTCTGCGGAAGATGAACAGGAATAGCGAGAACCAATGAGAGGCTAGCTGGAGGTGTCTGGACGGGCAAATTTAACTCTCATTTCCCACCAGGAAGAGGAATTAACCAAAGGCTCAGCATGCCGGGCCGGAACCAGATTAGGGCCTGAAGCCATCCTGCGGTGTTGCGGCCAGGTCACAAGAAAGCGAGTTGAAGAAAGGAGCTCAGGGGCACTGTAATTCACAAACCTGCAGAGTTATAAATGAAAGCTATCGTCCAAAAATAGACTGAAGTAAGGCTGCCAAGAGGACTTGAAAGCGGGGCAGAATTGCAGGAAACCGATTTCAGGAGGTAGACTGGAATTGCATTGAAAGCATAGGAAAAGAGGCAGAACGTCCACAATGATGCACTTGGCCAAAAAGGGCGTATGCGTTTTTTCCTGAATATATTCAGGAAAAAACGCATACGCCCTTTTTGGCCAACCAAGCAAGCTTGCAAAGGAAATCTGCACTACAATGAAGTCTCACTTCCCCCCGGTCAAAAGGGCCATCTGAAAAAAGTGTAAAATCCAGAAAGGCAACAGGCCATTGAGAACTGGGAGCCTTGTTATGCTGATGGGCGGGATGTAAATTGCCAACAGACACTTGGGAGAAGTGTATGGTGTTTCCTGAAACATCTAAAAAACAAAGCAACAGAGCCTAGGGCACTTCCACTTATGGTCCTATAGCTTAGGGAAATTAAAATCAAAAAGACACAGCCACCCCAAAGTTTGGAACGGCTCTGTTTACAAGAACCTCGTTTACAGTACAAGTTCAACATCGCAGAAAGTGAAAAATGGATAAAGAAGTTGTGGTATTTACTTACAAAGCAATATCACTCAGCAATGAAATCTGTGTCATCAGGCCCGTAGCAGCACAATGAGTGGATTCAGGTCTGATGATTCTAACTGAAGTAAGTCACACAGAAAAAGAAACATCATAAGATATCAGTAATACACGGAATGTAAACTTGGCTACACAGGAACTGAATTACAGAACAGAACAGGGTCTCAAATTTAGAAAACCAACTTATGCTTGCTTAAGGGTAAAGGTGAGTTGGGGTGCTGCATAAAACCAGAGATTGAAATGAGCACAGATAAAGTTCCTTAAGCCAAATATGGAATAGACAAGAGCTACTCCTTGCTCAACGAAATGGACTCAACACCGCATATTAAACGCCTAAGAATGTACCTGACTAGTAAGTATCTTAAAACCTATGGATTGCTATGTCTCCGAAAGAGAATCAAGCATGTGTACAGGGGCATAAACGCAGCAGTGATAGGATTGGAGAGGTTCGGTGAGCAAATGAAGACCCTTTGAAGTCATATTGCATGGTACCCATTCCACGGGTTTCAACTACCCAGGTTTAAGGTATTCTTCCTTCAGCTAAAACATGCATGTGGAACCTAGAGTATGATCAACCATGTGATCGGGAGACGTGTTCAAATATGTCTCAGTTTTCGTACCCTGGTACTCGGGTGCAACATTCCAGACGCTTTACTAACACTCTCCCCACTTGGAGAGTCAGTCCCTTTAACCTCCTGTTTGGCCCAGTTTGCAATTTCTGCCGAAGATGAACAGGAATAGCGAGAACCAATGAGAGACTAGCTGGACGTGTCTGGACGGGCAAATTTAACTCTCATTTCCCACCAGGAAGAGGAAATAACCAAAGGCTCAGCGTGCCGTGCCGGAACCAGATTAGGGCCTGAAGCCATCCTGCGGTGTTGCGGCCAGGTCACAAGAAAGCGAGTTGAAGAAAGGAGCTCAGGGGCACTGTAATTCACAAACCTGCAGAGTTATAAATGACAGCTATCGTCCAAAAATAGACTGAAGTAAGGCTGCCAAGAGGACTTGAAAGCGGGGCAGAATTGCAGGAAACTGATTTCAGGAGGTAGACTGGAATTGCATTGAAAGCATAGGAAAAGAGGCAGAACGTCCACAATGATGCACTTGGCCAAAAAGGGCGTATGCGTTTTTTCCTGAATATATTCAGGAAAAAACGCATACGCCCTTTTTGGCCAACCAAGCAAGCTTGCAAAGGAAATCTGCACTACAATGAAGTCTCACTTCCCCCCGGTCAAAAGGGCCATCTGAAAAAAGTGTAAAATCCAGAAAGGCAGGACAGGCCATGGAGAACTGGGAGCCTTGTTATGCTGATGGGCGGGATGTAAATTGCCAACAACCACTCGGGAGAAGTGTATGGTGTTTCCTGAAACATCTAAAAAACAAAGCAACAGAGCCTAGGGCACTGCCACTTATGGTCCTATAGCTTAGGGAAATTAAAATCAAAAAGACACAGCCACCCCAAAGTTTGGGACGCCTCTGTTTACAAGAACCTCGTTTACAGTACAAGTTCAACATCGCAGAAAGTGAAAAATGGATAAAGAAGTTGTGGTATTTACTTACAAAGCAATATCACTCAGCAATGAATTCTATGTCATCAGGCCCTTAGCATCACAATGAGTGGATTCAGGTATGATGATTCTAACTGAAATAAGTCACACAGAAAAAGAAACATCATAAGATATCACTAATACACGGAATGTAAACTTGGCTACACAGGAACTGAATTACAGAACAGAACAGGGTCTCAAATTTAGAAAACCAACTTATGCTTGCTTAAGGGGAAAGGTGAGTTGGGGTGCTGCATAAAACCAGAGATTGAAATGAGCACAGATAAAGTTCCTTAAGCCAAATATGGAATAGACAAGAGCTACTCCTTGCTCAACGAACTGGACGCAAAACCCCATATTAAACCCCTAAGAATGTACCTGACTAGTAAGTATCTTAAAACCTATGGATTGCTATGTCTCCAAAAGAGAATCAAGCATGTGTACAGGGGCATAAACGCAGCAGTGATAGGATTGGAGAGTTTCGGTGAGCAAATGAAGACCCTTTGAAGTCATATTGCATGGTACCCATTCCACGGGTTTCAACTACCCAGGTTTAAGGTATTCTTCCTTCAGCTAAAACATGCATGTGGAACCTAGAGTATGATCAACCATGTGATCGGGAGACGTGTTCAAATATGTCTCAGTTTTCGTACCCTGGTACTCGGGTGCAACATTCCAGACGCTTTACTAACACTCTCCCGACTTGGAGAGTCAGTCCCTTTAACCTCCTGTTTGGCCCAGTTTGCAATTTCTGCGGAAGATGAACAGGAATAGCGAGAACCAATGAGAGGCTAGCTGGAGGTGTCTGGACGGGCAAATTTAACTCTCATTTCCCACCAGGAAGAGGAATTAACCAAAGGCTCAGCATGCCGGGCCGGAACCAGATTAGGGCCTGAAGCCATCCTGCGGTGTTGCGGCCAGGTCACAAGAAAGCGAGTTGAAGAAAGGAGCTCAGGGGCACTGTAATTCACAAACCTGCAGAGTTATAAATGAAAGCTATCGTCCAAAAATAGACTGAAGTAAGGCTGCCAAGAGGACTTGAAAGCGGGGCAGAATTGCAGGAAACCGATTTCAGGAGGTAGACTGGAATTGCATTGAAAGCATAGGAAAAGAGGCAGAACGTCCACAATGATGCACTTGGCCAAAAAGGGCGTATGCGTTTTTTCCTGAATATATTCAGGAAAAAACGCATACGCCCTTTTTGGCCAACCAAGCAAGCTTGCAAAGGAAATCTGCACTACAATGAAGTCTCACTTCCCCCCGTCAAAAGGGCCATCTGAAAAAAGTGTAAAATCCAGAAAGGCAACAGGCCATTGAGAACTGGGAGCCTTGTTATGCTGATGGGCGGGATGTAAATTGCCAACAGACACTTGGGAGAAGTGTATGGTGTTTCCTGAAACATCTAAAAAACAAAGCAACAGAGCCTAGGGCACTTCCACTTATGGTCATATAGCTTAGGGAAATTAAAATCAAAAAGACACAGCCACCCCAAAGTTTGGAACGGCTCTGTTTACAAGAACCTCGTTTACAGTACAAGTTCAACATCGCAGAAAGTGAAAAATGGATAAAGAAGTTGTGGTATTTACTTACAAAGCAATATCACTCAGCAATGAAATCTGTGTCATCAGGCCCGTAGCAGCACAATGAGTGGATTCAGGTCTGATGATTCTAACTGAAGTAAGTCACACAGAAAAAGAAACATCATAAGATATCAGTAATACACGGAATGTAAACTTGGCTACACAGGAACTGAATTACAGAACAGAACAGGGTCTCAAATTTAGAAAACCAACTTATGCTTGCTTAAGGGTAAAGGTGAGTTGGGGTGCTGCATAAAACCAGAGATTGAAATGAGCACAGATAAAGTTCCTTAAGCCAAATATGGAATAGACAAGAGCTACTCCTTGCTCAACGAAATGGACTCAACACCGCATATTAAACGCCTAAGAATGTACCTGACTAGTAAGTATCTTAAAACCTATGGATTGCTATGTCTCCGAAAGAGAATCAAGCATGTGTACAGGGGCATAAACGCAGCAGTGATAGGATTGGAGAGGTTCGGTGAGCAAATGAAGACCCTTTGAAGTCATATTGCATGGTACCCATTCCACGGGTTTCAACTACCCAGGTTTAAGGTATTCTTCCTTCAGCTAAAACATGCATGTGGAACCTAGAGTATGATCAACCATGTGATCGGGAGACGTGTTCAAATATGTCTCAGTTTTCGTACCCTGGTACTCGGGTGCAACATTCCAGACGCTTTACTAACACTCTCCCCACTTGGAGAGTCAGTCCCTTTAACCTCCTGTTTGGCCCAGTTTGCAATTTCTGCCGAAGATGAACAGGAATAGCGAGAACCAATGAGAGACTAGCTGGACGTGTCTGGACGGGCAAATTTAACTCTCATTTCCCACCAGGAAGAGGAAATAACCAAAGGCTCAGCGTGCCGTGCCGGAACCAGATTAGGGCCTGAAGCCATCCTGCGGTGTTGCGGCCAGGTCACAAGAAAGCGAGTTGAAGAAAGGAGCTCAGGGGCACTGTAATTCACAAACCTGCAGAGTTATAAATGACAGCTATCGTCCAAAAATAGACTGAAGTAAGGCTGCCAAGAGGACTTGAAAGCGGGGCAGAATTGCAGGAAACCGATTTCAGGAGGTAGACTGGAATTGCATTGAAAGCATAGGAAAAGAGGCAGAACGTCCACAATGATGCACTTGGCCAAAAAGGGCGTATGCGTTTTTTCCTGAATATATTCAGGAAAAAACGCATACGCCCTTTTTGGCCAACCAAGCAAGCTTGCAAAGGAAATCTGCACTACAATGAAGTCTCACTTCCCCCCGGTCAAAAGGGCCATCTGAAAAAAGTGTAAAATCCAGAAAGGCAGGACAGGCCATGGAGAACTGGGAGCCTTGTTATGCTGATGGGCGGGATGTAAATTGCCAACAGACACTCGGGAGAAGTGTATGGTGTTTCCTGAAACATCTAAAAAACAAAGCAACAGAGCCTAGGGCACTGCCACTTATGGTCCTATAGCTTAGGGAAATTAAAATCAAAAAGACACAGCCACCCCAAAGTTTGGGACGCCTCTGTTTACAAGAACCTCGTTTACAGTACAAGTTCAACATCGCAGAAAGTGAAAAATGGATAAAGAAGTTGTGGTATTTACTTACAAAGCAATATCACTCAGCAATGAATTCTATGTCATCAGGCCCTTAGCATCACAATGAGTGGATTCAGGTATGATGATTCTAACTGAAATAAGTCACACAGAAAAAGAAACATCATAAGATATCAGTAATACACGGAATGTAAACTTGGCTACACAGGAACTGAATTACAGAACAGAACAGGGTCTCAAATTTAGAAAACCAACTTATGCTTGCTTAAGGGGAAAGGTGAGTTGGGGTGCTGCATAAAACCAGAGATTGAAATGAGCACAGATAAAGTTCCTTAAGCCAAATATGGAATAGACAAGAGCTACTCCTTGCTCAACGAACTGGACTCAAAACCCCATATTAAACCCCTAAGAATGTACCTGACTAGTAAGTATCTTAAAACCTATGGATTGCTATGTCTCCAAAAGAGAATCAAGCGTGTGTACAGGGGAATAAACACAGCAGTGATAGGATTGGAGAGGTTCGGTGAGCAAATGAAGACCCTTTGAAGTTATATTGCATGGTACCCATTACACGGGTTTCAACTACCCAGGTTTAAGGTATTCTTCCTTCAGCTAAAACATGCATGTGGAACCCAGAGTATGATCAACCATGTGATCGGGAGACGTGTTCAAATATGTCTCAGTTTTCGTACCCTGGTACTTGGGTGCAACATTCCAGACGCTTTACTAACACTCTCCCGACTTGGAGAGTCAGTCCCTTTAACCTCCTGTTTGGCCCAGTTTGCAATTTCTGCGGAAGATGAACAGGAATAGCGAGAACCAATGAGAGGCTAGCTGGAGGTGTCTGGACGGGCAAATTTAACTCTCATTTCCCACCAGGAAGAGGAATTACCCAAAGGCTCAGCGTGCCGTGCCGGAAGCAGATTAGGTCCTGAAGCCATCCTGCGGTGTTGCGGCCAGGTCACAAGAAAGCGAGTTGAAGAAAGGAGCTCAGGGGCACTGTAATTCACTAACCTGCAGAGTTATAAATGACAGCTATCGTCCAAAAATAGACTGAAGTAAGGGTGCCAAGAGGACTTGAAAGCGGGGCAGAATTGCAGGAAACCGATTTCAGGAGGTAGACTGGAATTGCATTGAAAGCATAGGAAAAGAGGCAGAACGTCCACAATGATGCACTTGGCCAAAAAGGGCGTATGCGTTTTTTCCTGAATATATTCAGGAAAAAACGCATACGCCCTTTTTGGCCAACCAAGCAAGCTTGCAAAGGAAATCTGCACTACAATGAAGTCTCACTTCCCCCGGTCAAAAGGGCCATCTGAAAAAAGTGTAAAATCCAGAAAGGCAGGACAGGCCATGGAGAACTGGGAGCCTTGTTATGCTGATGGGCGGGATGTAAATTGCCAACAACCACTCGGGAGAAGTGTATGGTGTTTCCTGAAACATCTAAAAAACAAAGCAACAGAGCCTAGGGCACTTCCACTTATGGTCCTATAGCTTAGGGAAATTAAAATCAAAAAGACACAGCCACCCCAAAGTTTGGAACGGCTCTGTTTACAAGAACCTCGTTTACAGTACAAGTTCAACATCACAGAAAGTGAAAAATGGATAAAGAACTTGTGGTACTTACGTACAATGCAGTATCACTCAGCAATGAAATCTATGTCATCAGGCCCGTAGCAGCATAATGAGTAGATTCAGGTACGATGATTCTAACTGAAATAAGTCACACAGAAAAAGAAACATCATAAGATATCACTAATACACGGAATGTAAACTTGGCTACACAGGAACTGAATTCCAAAACAGAACAGGGTCTCAAATTTAGAAAACCAACTTATACTTGCTTAAGGGGAAAGGTGAGTTGGGGTGCTGCATAAAACCAGAGATTGAAATGAGCACAGATAAAGTTCCTTAAGTCAAATATGGAATAGGCAAGAGCTACTCCTTGCTCAACGAAATGGACTCAACACCGCATATTAAACGCCTAAGAATGTACCTGACTAGTAAGTATCTTAAAAACCGATGGATTGCTATGTCTCCGAAAGAGAATCAAGCATGTGTACAGGGGCATAAACGCAGCAGTGATAGGATTGGAGAGGTTCGGTGAGCAAATGAAGACCCTTTGAAGTCATATTGCATGGTACCCATTACACGGGTCTTAACTCTCCAGGTTTAAGGTATTCTTCCTTCAGCTAAAACATGCATGTGGAACCCAAGTATGATCAACCATGTGAATGGGAGACGTGTTCAAATATGTCTCAGTTTTCCTCCCCTGGTACTCGGGTGCAACATTCCAGACGCTTTACTAACACTCTCCCCACTTGGAGAGTCAGCGCCTTTAACCTCCTGTTTGGTCCAGTTTGCAATTTCTGCGGAAGATGAACAGGAATAGCGAGAACCAATGAGAGACTAGCTGGAGGTGTCTGGACGGGCAAATTTAACTCTCATTTCCCACCAGGGAAAGGAAATAACCAAAGGCTCAGCGTGCCATGCCGGAACCAGATTAGGGCCTGAAGCCATCCTGTGGTGTTGCGGGCAGGTCACAAGAAAGCGAGTTGAAGAAAGGAACTCAGGGGCACTGTAATGCACAAACCTGCAGAGTTATAAATGACAGCTATCGTCCAAAAATAGACTGAAGTAAGGCTGCCAAGAGGACTTGAAAGCGGGGCAGAATTGCAGGAAACCGATTTCAGGAGGTAGACTGGAATTGCATTGAAAGCATAGGAAAAGAGGCAGAACGTCCACAATGATGCACTTGGCCAAAAAGGGCGTATGCGTTTTTTCCTGAATATATTCAGGAAAAAACGCATACGCCCTTTTTGGCCAACCAAGCAAGCTTGCAAAGGAAATCTGCACTACAATGAAGTCTCACTTCCCCCCGGTCAAAAGGGCCATCTGAAAAAAGTGTAAAATCCAGAAAGGCAAGACAGGCCATGGAGAACTGGGAGCCTTGTTATGCTGATGGGCGGGATGTAAATTGCCAACAACCACTCGGGAGAAGTGTATGGTGTTTCCTGAAACATCTAAAAAACAAAGCAACAGAACCTAGGGCACTTCCACTTATGGTCCTATAGCTTAGGGAAATTAAAATCAAAAAGACACAGCCACCCCAAAGTTTGGAACGGCTCTGTTTACAAGAACCTCGTTTACAGTACAAGTTCAACATCGCAGAAAGTGAAAAATGGATAAAGAACTTGTGGTACTTACGTACAATGCAGTATCACTCAGCAATGAAATCTATGTCATCAGGCCCGTAGCAGCATAATGAGTAGATTCAGGTACGATGATTCTAACTGAAATAAGTCACACAGAAAAAGAAACATCATAAGATATCACTAATACACGGAATGTAAACTTGGCTACACAGGAACTGAATTACAGAACAGAACAGGGTCTCAAATTTAGAAAACCAACTTATGCTTGCTTAAGGGGAAAGGTGAGTTGGGGTGCTGCATAAAACCAGAGATTGAAATGAGCACAGATAAAGTTCCTTAGGCCAAATATGGAATAGACAAGAGCTACTCCTTGCTCAACGAAATGGACTCAACACCGCATATTAAACGCCTAAGAATGTACCTGACTAGTAAGTATCTTAAAACCTATAGATTGCTATGTCTCCGAAAGAGAATCAAGCATGTGTACAGGGGCATAAACGCAGCAGTGATAGGATTGGAGAGGTTCGGTGAGCAAATGAAGACCCTTTGAAGTCATATTGCATGGTACCCATTACACGGGTCTTAACTCTCCAGGTTTAAGGTATTCTTCCTTCAGCTAAAACATGCATGTGGAACCCAAGTATGATCAACCATGTGAACGGGAGACGTGTTCAAATATGTCTCAGTTTTCCTCCCCTGGTACTCGGGTGCAACATTCCAGACGCTTTACTAACACTCTCCCCACTTGCAGAGTCAGCGCCTTTAACCTCCTGTTTGGCCCAGTTTGCAATTTCTGCGGAAGATGAACAGGAATAGCGAGAGCCAATGAGAGACTAGCTGGAGGTGTCTGGACGGGCAAATTTAACTCTCATTTCCCACCAGGAAGAGGAAATAACCAAAGGCTCAGCGTGCCGTGCCGGAACAAGATTAGGGCCTGAAGCCATCCTGCGGTGTTGCGGCCAGGTCACAAGAAAGCGAGTTGAAGAAAGGAGCTCAGGGGCACTGTAATTCACAAAACTGCAGAGTTATAAATGACAGCTATCGTCCAAAAATAGACTGAAGTAAGGCTGCCAAGAGGACTTGAAAGCGGGGCAGAATTGCAGGAAACCGATTTCAGGAGGTAGACTGGAATTGCATTGAAAGCATAGGAAAAGAGGCAGAACGTCCACAATGATGCACTTGGCCAAAAAGGGCGTATGCGTTTTTTCCTGAATATATTCAGGAAAAAACGCATACGCCCTTTTTGGCCAACCAAGCAAGCTTGCAAAGGAAATCTGCACTACAATGAAGTCTCACTTCCCCCCGGTCAAAAGGGCCATCTGAAAAAAGTGTAAAATCCAGAAAGGCAGGACAGGCCATGGAGAACTGGGAGCCTTGTTATGCTGATGGGCGGGATGTAAATTGCCAACAACCACTCGGGAGAAGTGTATGGTGTTTCCTGAAACATCTAAAAAACAAAGCAACAGAACCTAGGGCACTTCCACTTATGGTCCTATAGCTTAGGGAAATTAAAATCAAAAAGACACAGCCACCCCAAAGTTTGGAACGGCTCTGTTTACAAGAACCTCGTTTACAGTACAAGTTCAACATCGCAGAAAGTGAAAAATGGATAAAGAATTTGTGGTACTTACGTACAATGCAGTATCACTCAGCAATGAAATCTATGTCATCAGGCCCGTAGCAGCATAATGAGTAGATTCAGGTACGATGATTCTAACTGAAATAAGTCACACAGAAAAAGAAACATCATAAGATATCAGTAATACACGGAATGTAAACTTGGCTACACAGGAACTGAATTACAGAACAGAACAGGGTCTCAAATTTAGAAAACCAACTTATGCTTGCTTAAGGGGAAAGGTGAGTTGGGGTGCTGCATAAAACCAGAGATTGAAATGAGCACAGATAAAGTTCCTTAGGCCAAATATGGAATAGACAAGAGCTACTCCTTGCTCAACGAAATGGACACAACACCGCATATTAAACGCCTAAGAATGTACCTGGCTAGTAAGTATCTTAAAACCTATAGATTGCTATGTCTCCGAAAGAGAATCAAGCATGTGTACAGGGGCATAAACGCAGCAGTGATAGGATTGGAGAGGTTCGGTGAGCAAATGAAGACCCTTTGAAGTCATATTGCATGGTACCCATTACACGGGTCTTAACTCTCCAGGTTTAAGGTATTCTTCCTTCAGCTAAAACATGCATGTGGAACCCAAGTATGATCAACCATGTGAACGGGAGACGTGTTCAAATATGTCTCAGTTTTCCTCCCCTGGTACTCGGGTGCAACATTCCAGACGCTTTACTAACACTCTCCCCACTTGGAGAGTCAGCGCCTTTAACCTCCTGTTTGGCCCAGTTTGCAATTTCTGCGGAAGATGAACAGGAATAGCGAGAACCAATGAGAGACTAGCTGGAGGTGTCTGGACGGGCAAATTTAACTCTCATTTCCCACCAGGAAGAGGAAATAACCAAAGGCTCAGCGTGCCGTGCCGGAACCAGATTAGGGCCTGAAGCCATCCTGCGGTGTTGCGGCCAGGTCACAAGAAAGCGAGTTTAAGAAAGGAGCTCAGGGGCACTGTAATTCACAAACCTGCAGAGTTATAAATGACAGCTATCGTCCAAAAATAGACTGAAGTAAGGCTGCCAAGAGGACTTGAAAGCGGGGCAGAATTGCAGGAAACCGATTTTAGGAGGTAGACTGGAATTGCATTGAAAGCATAGGAAAAGAGGCAGAACGTCCACAATGATGCACTTGGCCAAAAAGGGCGTATGCGTTTTTTCCTGAATATATTCAGGAAAAAACGCATACGCCCTTTTTGGCCAACCAAGCAAGCTTGCAAAGGAAATCTGCACTACAATGAAGTCTCACTTCCCCCCGGTCAAAAGGGCCATCTGAAAAAAGTGTAAAATCCAGAAAGGCAGGACAGGCCATGGAGAACTGGGAGCCTTGTTATGCTGATGGGCGGGATGTAAATTGCCAACAGACACTGGGGAGAAGTGTATGGTGTTTCCTGAAACATCTAAAAAACAAAGCAACAGAGCCTAGGGCACTGCCACTTATGGTCCTATAGCTTAGGGAAATTAAAATCAAAAAGACACAGCCACCCCAAAGTTTGGGACGCCTCTGTTTACAAGAACCTCGTTTACAGTACAAGTTCAACATCGCAGAAAGTGAAAAATGGATAAAGAAGTTGTGGTATTTACTTACAAAGCAATATCACTCAGCAATGAAATCTGTGTCATCAGGCCCTTAGCATCACAATGAGTGGATTCAGGTATGATGATTCTCCCTGAAATAAGTCACACAGAAAAAGAAACATCATAAGGTATCAGTAATACACGGAATGTAAACTTGGCTACACAGGAACTGAATTACAGAACAGAACAGGGTCTCAAATTTAGAAAACCAACTTATGCTTGCTTAAGGGGAAAGGTGAGTTGGGGTGGTGCATAAAACCAGAGATTGAAATGAGCACAGATAAAGTTCCTTAAGTCAAATATGGAATAGACAAGAGCTACTCCTTGCTCAACGAAATGGACTCAACACCGCATATTAAACGCCTAAGAATGTACCTGACTAGTAAGTATCGTAAAACCTATGGATTGCTATGTCTCCGAAAGAGAATCAAGCATGTGTACAAGGGCATAAACGCAGCAGTGATAGGATTGGAGAGGTTCGGTGAGCAAATGAAGACCCTTTGAAGTCATCTTGCATGGTACCCATTACACGGGTCTCAACTCTCCAGGTTTAAGGTATTCTTCCTTCAGCTAAAACATGCATGTGGAACCCAAGTATGATCAACCATGTGAACGGGAGACGTGTTCAAATATGTCTCAGTTTTCCTCCCCTGGTACTCGGGTGCAACATTCCAGACGCTTTACTAACACTCTCCCCACTTGGAGAGTCAGCGCCTTTAACTTCCTGTTTGGCACAGTTTGCAATTTCTGCGGAAGATGAACAGGAATAGCGAGAACAAATGAGAGACTAGCTGGAGGTGTCTGGACGGGCAAATTTAACTCTCATTTCCCACCAGGTAGAGGAAATAACCAAAGGCTCATCGTGCCGTGCCGGAAACAGATTAGGGCCTGAAGCCATCCTGCGGTGTTGCGGCCAGGTCACAAGAAAGCAAGTTGAAGAAAGGAGCTCAGGGGCACTGTAATTCACAAACCTGCAGAGTTATAAATGACAGCTATCGTCCAAAAATAGACTGAAGTAAGGCTGCCAAGAGGACTTGAAAGTGGGGCAGAATTGCAGGAAACCGATTTCAGGAGGTAGACTGGAATTGCATTGAAAGCATAGGAAAAGAGGCAGAACGTCCACAATGATGCACTTGGCCAAAAAGGGCGTATGCATTTTTTCCTGAATATATTCAGGAAAAAACGCATACGCCCTTTTTGGCCAACCAAGCAAGCTTGCAAAGGAAATCTGCACTACAATGAAGTCTCACTTCCCCCCGGTCAAAAGGGCCATCTGAAAAAAGTGTAAAATCCAGAAAGGCAGGACAGGCCATGGAGAACTGGGAGCCTTGTTATGCTGATGGGCGGGATGTAAATTGCCAACAGACACTGGGGAGAAGTGTATGGTGTTTCCTGAAACATCTAAAAAACAAAGCAACAGAGCCTAGGGCACTGCCACTTATGGTCCTATAGCTTAGGGAAATTAAAATCAAAAAGACACAGCCACCCCAAACTTTGGGACGCCTCTGTTTACAAGAACCTCGTTTACAGTACAAGTTCAACATCGCAGAAAGTGAAAAATGGATAAAGAAGTTGTGGTATTTACTTACAAAGCAATATCACTCAGCAATGAAATCTATGTCATCAGGCCCTTAGCATCACAATGAGTGGATTCAGGTATGATGATTCTCCCTGAAATAAGTCACACAGAAAAAGAAACATCATAAGGTATCAGTAATACACGGAATGTAAACTTGGCTACACAGGAACTGAATTACAGAACAGAACAGGGTCTCAAATTTAGAAAACCAACTTATGCTTGCTTAAGGGTAAAGGTGAGTTGGGGTGCTGCATAAAACCAGAGATTGAAATGAGCACAGATAAAGTTCCTTAAGTCAAATATGGAATAGACAAGAGCTACTCCTTGCTCAATGAAATGGACTCAACACCGCATATTAAACGCCTAAGAATGTACCTGACTAGTAAGTATCTTAAAACCTATGGATTGCTATGTCTCCGAAAGAGAATCAAGCATGTGTACAGGGGCATAAACGCAGCAGTGATAGGATTGGAGAGGTTCGGTGAGCAAATGAAGACCCTTTGAAGTCATATTGCATGGTACCCATTACACGGGTCTTAACTCTCCAGGTTTAAGGTATTCTTCCTTCAGCTAAAACATGCATGTGGAACCCAAGTATGATCAACCATGTGAACGGGAGACGTGTTCAAATATGTCTCAGTTTTCCTCCCCTGGTACTCGGGTGCAACATTCCAGACGCTTTACTAACACTCTCCCCACTTGGAGAGTCAGCGCCTTTAACCTCCTGTTTGGCCCAGTTTGCAATTTCTGCGGAAGATGAACAGGAATAGCGAGAACCAATGAGAGACTAGCTGGAGGTGTCTGGACGGGCAAATTTAACTCTCATTTCCCACCAGGAAGAGGAAATAACCAAAGGCTCAGCGTGCCGTGCCGGAACCAGATTAGGGCCTGAAGCCATCCTGCGGTGTTGCGGCCAGGTCACAAGAAAGCAAGTTGAAGAAAGGAGCTCAGGGGCACTGTAATTCACAAACCTGCAGAGTTATAAATGACAGCTATCGTCCAAAAATAGACTGAAGTAAGGCTGCCAAGAGGACTTGAAAGCGGGGCAGAATTGCAGGAAACCGATTTCAGGAGGTAGACTGGAATTGCATTGAAAGCATAGGAAAAGAGGCAGAACGTCCACAATGATGCACTTGGCCAAAAAGGGCGTATGCGTTTTTTCCTGAATATATTCAGGAAAAAACGCATACGCACTTTTTGGCCAACCAAGCAAGCTTGCAAAGGAAATCTGCACTACAATGAAGTCTCACTTCCCCCCGGTCAAAAGGGCCATCTGAAAAAAGTGTAAAATCCAGAAATGCAGGACAGGCCATGGAGAACTGGGAGCCTTGTTATGCTGATGGGCGGGATGTAAATTGCCAACAACCACTCGGGAGAAGTGTATGGTGTTTCCTGAAACATCTAAAAAACAAAGCAACAGAACCTAGGGCACTTCCACTTATGGTCCTATAGCTTAGGGAAATTAAAATCAAAAAGACACAGCCACCCCAAAGTTTGGAACGGCTCCGTTTACAAGAACCTCGTTTACAGTACAAGTTCAACATCGCAGAAAGTGAAAAATGGATAAAGAAGTTGTGGTATTTACTTACAAAGCAATATCACTCAGCAATGAAATCTGTGTCATCAGGCCCTTAGCAGCACAATGAGTGGATTCAGGTATGATGATTCTAACTGAAGTAAGTCACACAGAAAAAGAAACATCATAAGATATCAGTAATACACGGAATGTAAACTTGGCTACACAGGAACTGAATTACAGAACAGAACAGGGTCTCAAATTTAGAAAACCAACTTATGCTTGCTTAAGGGGAAAGGTGAGTTGGGGTGCTGCATAAAACCAGAGATTGAAATGAGCACAGATAAAGTTCCTTAAGTCAAATATGGAATAGACAAGAGCTACTCCTTGCTCAACGAAATGGACTCAACACCGCATATTAAACGCCTAAGAATGTACCTGACTAGTAAGTATCTTAAAACCTATGGATTGCTATGTCTCCGAAAGAGAATCAAGCATGTGTACAGGGGCATAAACGCAGCAGTGATAGGATTGGAGAGGTTCGGTGAGCAAATGAAGACCCTTTGAAGTCATATTGCATGGTACCCATTACACGGGTCTCAACTCTCCAGGTTTAAGGTATTCTTCCTTCAGCTAAAACATGCATGTGGAACCCAAGTATGATCAACCATGTGAACGGGAGACGTGTTCAAATATGTCTCAGTTTTGCTCCCCTGGTACTCGGGTGCAACATTCCAGACGCTTTACTAACACTCTCCCCACTTGGAGAGTCAGCGCCTTTAACCTCCTGTTTGGCCCAGTTTGCAATTTCTGCGGAAGATGAACAGGAATAGCGAGAACCAAAGAGAGGCTAGCTGGAGGTGTCTGGACGGGCAAATTTAACTCTCATTTCCCACCAGGAAGAGGAAATAACCAAAGGCTCAGCGTTCCGTACCGGAACCAGATTAGGGCCTGAAGCCACCCTGCGGTGTTGCGGCCAGCTCAAAAGAAAGCGAGTTGAAGAAAGGAGCTCAGGGGCACTGTAATTCACAAACCTGCAGAGTTATAAATGACAGCTATCGTCCAAAAATAGACTGAAGTAAGGCTGCCAAGAGGACTTGAAAGCGGGGCAGAATTGCAGGAAACCGATTTCAGGAGGTAGACTGGAATTGCATTGAAAGCATAGGAAAAGAGGCAGAACGTCCAAAATGATGCACTTGGCCAAAAAGGGCGTATGCGTTTTTTCCTGAATATATTCAGGAAAAAACGCATACGCCCTTTTTGGCCAACCAAGCAAGTTTGCAAAGAAAATCTGCAATACAATGAAGTCTCACTTCCCCCCGGTCAAAAGGGCCATCTGAAAAAAGTGTAAAATCCAGAAAGGCAAGACAGGCCATGGAGAACTGGGAGCCTTGTTATGCTGATGGGCGGGATGTAAATTGCCAACAACCACTCGGGAGAAGTGTATGGTGTTTCCTGAAACATCTAAAAAACAAAGCAACAGAACCTAGGGCACTTCCACTTATGGTCCTATAGCTTAGGGAAATTAAAATCAAAAAGACACAGCCACCCCAAAGTTTGGAACGGCTCTGTTTACAAGAACCTCGTTTACAGTACAAGTTCAACATCGCAGAAAGTGAAAAATGGATAAAGAACTTGTGGTATTTACTTACAAAGCAATATCACTCAGCAATGAAATCTGTGTCATCAGGCCCTTAGCAGCACAATGAGTGGATTCAGGTACGATGATTCTAACTGAAATAAGTCACACAGAAAAAGAAACATCATAAGATATCACTAATACACGGAATGTAAACTTGGCTACACAGGAACTGAATTCCAAAACAGAACAGTGTCTCAAGTTTAGAAAACCAACTTATGCTTGCTTAAGGGTAAAGGTGAGTTGGGGTGCTGCATAAAACCAGAGATTGAAATGAGCACAGATAAAGTTCCTTAAGCCAAATATGGAATAGACAAGAGCTACTCCTTGCTCAACGAAATGGACTCAACACCGCATATTAAACACCTAAGAATGTACCTGACTAGTAAGTATCTTAAAACCTATGGATTTCTATGTCTCCAAAAGATAATCAAGCGTGTGTACAGGGGCATAAACGCAGCAGTGATAGGATTGGAGAGGTTCGGTGAGCAAATGAAGACCCTTTGAAGTCATATTGCATGGTACCCATTTCACGGGTCTCAACTCTCCAGGTTTAAGGTATTCTTCCTTCAGCTAAAACATGCATGTGGAACCCAAGTATGATCAACCATGTGAACGGGAGACGTGTTCAAATATGTCTCAGTTTTGCTCCCCTGGTACTCGGGTGCAACATTCCAGACGCTTTACTAACACTCTCCCCACTTGGAGAGTCAGCGCCTTTAACCTCCTGTTTGGCCCAGTTTGCAATTTCTGCGGAAGATGAACAGGAATAGCGAGAACCAATGAGAGACTAGCTGGAGGTGTCTGGACGGGCAAATTTAACTCTCATTTCCCACCAGGAAGAGGAAATAACCAAAGGCTCAGCGTGCCGTGCCGGAACCAGATTAGGGCCTGAAGCCATCCTGCGGTGTTGCGGCCAGGTCACAAGAAAGCAAGTTGAAGAAAGGAGCTCAGGGGCACTGTAATTCACAAACCTGCAGAGTTATAAATGACAGCTATCGTCCAAAAATAGACTGAAGTAAGGCTGCCAAGAGGACTTGAAAGCGGGGCAGAATTGCAGGAAACCGATTTCAGGAGGTAGACTGGAATTGCTTTGAAAGCATAGGAAAAGAGGCAGAACGTCCACAATGATGCACTTGGCCAAAAAGGGCGTATGCGTGTTTTCCTGAATATATTCAGGAAAAAACGCATACGCCCTTTTTGGCCAACCAAGCAAGCTTGCAAAGGAAATCTGCACTACAATGAAGTCTCACTTCCCCCCGGTCAAAAGAGCCATCTGAAAAAAGTGTAAAATCCAGAAAGGCAGGACAGGCCATGGAGAACTGGGAGCCTTGTTATGCTGATGGGCGGGATGTAAATTGCCAACAGACACTCGGGAGAAGTGTATGGTGTTTCCTGAAACATCTAAAAAACAAAGCAA
Organism: Delphinus delphis; assembly: GCF_949987515.2. Taxonomy (NCBI): domain Eukaryota; kingdom Metazoa; phylum Chordata; class Mammalia; order Artiodactyla; family Delphinidae; genus Delphinus; species Delphinus delphis. The sequence goes on from NW_027192806.1 coordinate 29,421, forward strand.
CAGAGCCTAGGGCACTGCCACTTATGGTCCTATAGCTTAGGGAAATTAAAATCAAAAAGACACAGCCACCCCAAAGTTTGGGACGCCTCTGTTTACAAGAACCTCATTTACAGTACAAGTTCAACATCGCAGAAAGTGAAAAATGGATAAAGAAGTTGTGGTATTTACTTACAAAGCAATATCACTCAGCAATGAAATCTATGTCATCAGGCCCTTAGCATCACAATGAGTGGATTCAGGTATGATGATTCTAACTGAAATAAGTCACACAGAAAAAGAAACATCATAAGATATCAGTAATACACGGAATGTAAACTTGGCTACACAGGAACTGAATTACAGAACAGAACAGGGTCTCAAATTTAGAAAACCAACTTATGCTTGCTTAAGGGTAAAGGTGAGTTGGGGTGCTGCATAAAACCAGAGATTGAAATGAGCACAGATAAAGTTCCTTAAGTCAAATATGGAATAGACAAGAGCTACTCCTTGCTCAACGAAATGGACTCAACACCGCATATTAAACGCCTAAGAATGTACCTGACTAGTAAGTATCGTAAAACCTATGGATTGCTATGTCTCCGAAAGAGAATCAAGCATGTGTACAGGGGCATAAACGCAGCAGTGATAGGATTGGAGAGGTTCGGTGAGCAAATGAAGACCCTTTGAAGTCATATTGCATGGTACCCATTACACGGGTCTCAACTCTCCAGGTTTAAGGTATTCTTCCTTCAGCTAAAACATGCATGTGGAACCCAAGTATGATCAACCATGTGAACGGGAGACGTGTTCAAATATGTCTCAGTTTTGCTCCCCTGGTACTCGGGTGCAACATTCCAGACGCTTTACTAACACTCTCCCCACTTGGAGAGTCAGCGCCTTTAACCTCCTGTTTGGCCCAGTTTGCAATTTCTGCGGAAGATGAACAGGAATAGCGAGAACCAATGAGAGGCTAGCTGGAGGTGTCTGGACGGGCAAATTTAACTCTCATTTCCCACCAGGAAGAGGAAATAACCAAAGGCTCAGCGTTCCGTACCGGAACCAGATTAGGGCCTGAAGCCACCCTGCGGTGTTGCGGCCAGCTCAAAAGAAAGCGAGTTGAAGAAAGGAGCTCAGGGGCACTGTAATTCACAAACCTGCAGAGTTATAAATGACAGCTATCGTCCAAAAATAGACTGAAGTAAGGCTGCCAAGAGGACTTGAAAGCGGGGCAGAATTGCAGGAAACCGATTTCAGGAGGTAGACTGGAATTGCATTGAAAGCATAGGAAAAGAGGCAGAACGTCCACAATGATGCACTTGGCCAAAAAGGGCGTATGCGTTTTTTCCTGAATATATTCAGGAAAAAACGCATACGCCCTTTTTGGCCAACCAAGCAAGCTTGCAAAGGAAATCTGCACTACAATGAAGTCTCACTTCCCCCCGGTCAAAAGGGCCATCTGAAAAAAGTGTAAAATCCAGAAAGGCAGGACAGGCCATGGAGAACTGGGAGCCTTGTTATGCTGATGCGCGGGATGTAAATTGCCAACAGACACTCGGGAGAAGTGTATGGTGTTTCCTGAAACATCTAAAAAACAAAGCAACAGAGCCTAGGGCACTTCCACTTATGGTCCTATAGCTTAGGGAAATTAAAATCAAAAAGACACAGCCACCCCAAAGTTTGGGACGCCTCGGTTTACAAGAACCTCATTTACAGTACAAGTTCAACATCGCAGAAAGTGAAAAATGGATAAAGAACTTGTGGTATTTACTTACAAAGCAATATCACTCAGCAATGAAATCTGTGTCATCAGGCCCTTAGCAGCACAATGAGTGGATTCAGGTACGATGATTCTAACTGAAATAAGTCACACAGAAAAAGAAACATCATAAGATATCACTAATACACGGAATGTAAACTTGGCTACACAGGAACTGAATTCCAAAACAGAACAGTGTCTCAAGTTTAGAAAACCAACTTATGCTTGCTTAAGGGTAAAGGTGAGTTGGGGTGCTGCATAAAACCAGAGATTGAAATGAGCACAGATAAAGTTCCTTAAGCCAAATATGGAATAGACAAGAGCTACTCCTTGCTCAACGAAATGGACTCAACACCCTATATTAAACACCTAAGAATGTACCTGACTAGTAAGTATCTTAAAACCTATGGATTTCTATGTCTCCAAAAGATAATCAAGCGTGTGTACAGGGGCATAAACGCAGCAGTGATAGGATTGGAGAGGTTCGGTGAGCAAATGAAGACCCTTTGAAGTCATATTGCATGGTACCCATTTCACGGGTCTCAACTCTCCAGGTTTAAGGTATTCTTCCTTCAGCTAAAACATGCATGTGGAACCCAAGTATGATCAACCATGTGAACGGGAGACGTGTTCAAATATGTCTCAGTTTTGCTCCCCTGGTACTCGGGTGCAACATTCCAGACGCTTTACTAACACTCTCCCCACTTGGAGAGTCAGCGCCTTTAACCTCCTGTTTGGCCCAGTTTGCAATTTCTGCGGAAGATGAACAGGAATAGCGAGAACCAATGAGAGACTAGCTGGAGGTGTCTGGACGGGCAAATTTAACTCTCATTTCCCACCAGGAAGAGGAAATAACCAAAGGCTCAGCGTGCCGTGCCGGAACCAGATTAGGGCCTGAAGCCATCCTGCGGTGTTGCGGCCAGGTCACAAGAAAGCAAGTTGAAGAAAGGAGCTCAGGGGCACTGTAATTCACAAACCTGCAGAGTTATAAATGACAGCTATCGTCCAAAAATAGACTGAAGTAAGGCTGCCAAGAGGACTTGAAAGCGGGGCAGAATTGCAGGAAACCGATTTCAGGAGGTAGACTGGAATTGCTTTGAAAGCATAGGAAAAGAGGCAGAACGTCCACAATGATGCACTTGGCCAAAAAGGACGTATGCGTTTTTTCCTGAATATATTCAAGAAAAAACGCATACGCCCTTTTTGGCCAACCAAGCAAGCTTGCAAAGGAAATCTGCACTACAATGAAGTCTCACTTCCCCCCGGTCAAAAGGGCCATCTGAAAAAAGTGTAAAATCCAGAATGGCAGGACAGGCCATGGAGAACTGGGAGCCTTGTTATTCTGATGGGCGGGATGTAAATTGCCAACAACCACTCGGGAGAAGTATATGGTGTTTCCTGAAACATCTAAAAAACAAAGCAACAGAACCTAGGGCACTTCCACTTATGGTCCTATAGCTTAGGGAAATTAAAATCAAAAAGACACAGCCACCCCAATGTTTTGAACGGCTCTGTTTACAAGAACCTCGTTTACAGTACAAGTTCAACATCGCAGAAAGTGAAAAATGGATAAAGAAGTTGTGGTATTTACTTACAAAGCAATATCACTCAGCAATGAAATCTATGTCATCAGGCCCTTAGCAGCACAATGAGTGGATTCAGGTATGATGATTCTAACTGAAATAAGTCACACAGAAAAAGAAATATCATAAGATATCACTAATACACGGAATGTAATCTTGGCTACACAGGAACTGAATTCCAAAACAGAACAGGGTCTCAAATTTAGAAAACCAACTTATGCTTGCTTAAGTGTAAAGGTGAGTTGGGGTGCTGCATAAAACCAGAGATTGAAATGAGCACAGATAAAGTTCCTTAAGTCAAATATGGAATAGACAAGAGCTACTCCTTGCTCAACGAAATGGACTCAACACCGCATATTAAACGCCTAAGAATGTACCTGACTAGTAAGTATCTTAAAACCTATGGATTGCTATGTCTCTGAAAGAGAATCAAGCATGTGTACAGGGGCATAAACGCAGCAGTGATAGGATTGGAGAGGTTCGGTGAGCAAATGAAGACCCTTTGAAGTCATATTGCATGGTACCCATTCCACGGGTTTCAACTCTCCAGGTTTAAGGTATTCTTCCTTCAGCTAAAACATGCATGTGGAAGCTAGAGTATGATCAACCATGTGATCGCGAGACGTGTTCAAATATGTCTCAGTTTTCGTACCCTGGTACTCGGGTGCAACATTCCAGACGCTTTACTAACACTCTCCCCACTTGGAGAGTCAGTCCCTTTAACCTCCTGTTTGGCCCAGTTTGCAATTTCTGCGGAAGATGAACAGGAATAGCGAGAACCAATGAGAGGCTAGCTGGAGGTGTCTGGACGGGCAAATTTAACTCTCATTTCCCACGAGGAAGAGGAATTAACCAAAGGCTCAGCGTGCCGTGCCGGAACCAGATTAGGGCCTGAAGCCATCCTGCGGTGTTGCGGCCAGGTCACAAGAAAGCGAGTTGAAGAAAGGAGCTCAGGGGCACTGTAATTCACCAACCTGCAGACTTATAAATGACAGCTATCGTCCAAAAATAGACTGAAGTAAGGCTGCCAAGAGGACTTGAAAGCGGGGCAGAATTGCAGGAAACCGATTTCAGGAGGTAGACTGGAATTGCATTGAAAGCATAGGAAAAGAGGCAGAACGTCCACAATGATGCACTTGGCCAAAAAGGGCGTATGCGTTTTTTCCTGAATATATTCAGGAAAAAACGCATACGCCCTTTTTGGCCAAACAAGCAAAGTTGCAAAGGAAATGTGCACTACAATGAAGTCTAACTTCCCCCCAGTCAAAAGGGCCATCTGAAAAAAGTGTAAAATCCAGAAAGGCAGGACAGGCCATGGAGAACTGGGAGCCTTGTTATGCTGATGGGCGGGATGTAAATTGCCAACAACCACTCGGGAGAAGTGTATGGTGTTTCCTGAAACATCTAAAAAACACAGCAACAGAGCCTAGGGCACTGCCACTTATGGTCCTATAGCTTAGGGAAATTAAAATCAAAAAGACACAGCCACCCCAAAGTTTGGAACGGCTCTGTTTACAAGAACCTCGTTTACAGTACAAGTTCAACATCGCAGAAAGTGAAAAATGGATAAAGAAGATGTGGTATTTACTTACAAAGCAATATCACTCAGCAATGAAATCTATGTCATCAGGCCCTTAGCATCACAATGAGTGGATTCAGGTATGATGATTCTAACTGAAATAAGTCACACAGAAAAAGAAACATCATAAGATATCAGTAATACACGGAATGTAAACTTGGCTACACAGGAACTGAATTACAGAACAGAACAGGGTCTCAAATTTAGAAAACCAACTTATGCTTGCTTAAGGGGAAAGGTGAGTTGGGGTGCTGCATAAAACCAGAGATTGAAATTAGCACAGATAAAGTTCCTTAAGTCAAATATGGAATAGACAAGAGCTACTCCTTGCGCAACGAAATGGACTCAACACCGCATATTAAACGCCTAAGAATGTACCTGACTAGTAAGTATCTTAAAACCTATGGATTGCTATGTCTCCGAAAGAGAATCAAGCATGTGTACAGGGGCATTAATGTAGCAGTGATAGGATTGGAGAGGTTCGGTGAGCAAATGAAGACCCTTTGAAGTCATCTTGCATGGTACCCATTACACGGGTTTCAACTACCCAGGTTTTAGGTATTCTTCCTTCAGCTAAAACATGCATGTGGAACCCAAGTATGATCAACCATGTGAACGGGAGACGTGTTCAAATATGTCTCAGTTTTCCTCCCCTGGTACTCAGGTGCAACATTCCAGACGCTTTACTAACACTCTCCCCACTTGGAGAGTCAGCGCCTTTAACCTCCTGTTTGGCCCAGTTTGCAATTTCTGCGGAAGATGAACAGGAATAGCGAGAACCAATGAGAGACTAGCTGGAGGTGTCTGGACGGGCAAATTTAACTCTCATTTCCCACCAGGAAGAGGAAATAACCAAAGGCTCAGCGTGCCGTGCCGGAACCAGATTAGGGCCTGAAGCCATCCTGCGGTGTTGCGGCCAGGTCACAAGAAAGCAAGTTGAAGAAAGGAGCTCAGGGGCACTGTAATTCACAAACCTGCAGAGTTATAAATGACAGCTATCGTCCAAAAATAGACTGAAGTAAGGCTGCCAAGAGGACTTGAAAGCGGGGCAGAATTGCAGGAAACCGATTTCAGGAGGTAGACTGGAATTGCTTTGAAAGCATAGGAAAAGAGGCAGAACGTCCACAATGATGCACTTGGCCAAAAAGGGCGTATGCGTTTTTTCCTGAATATATTCAAGAAAAAACGCATACGCCCTTTTTGGCCAACCAAGCAAGCTTGCAAAGGAAATCTGCACTACAATGAAGTCTCACTTCCCCCCGGTCAAAAGGGCCATCTGAAAAAAGTGTAAAATCCAGAATGGCAGGACAGGCCATGGAGAACTGGGAGCCTTGTTATTCTGATGGGCGGGATGTAAATTGCCAACAACCACTCGGGAGAAGTATATGGTGTTTCCTGAAACATCTAAAAAACAAAGCAACAGAACCTAGGGCACTTCCACTTATGGTCCTATAGCTTAGGGAAATTAAAATCAAAAAGACACAGCCACCCCAAAGTTTGGAACGGTTCTGTTTACAAGAACCTCGTTTACAGTACAAGTTCAACATCGCAGAAAGTGAAAAATGGATAAAGAAGTTGTGGTATTTACTTACAAAGCAATATCACACAGCAATGAAATCTATGTCATCAGGCCCTTAGCAGCACAATGAGTGGATTCAGGTATGATGATTCTAACTGAAATAAGTCACACAGAAAAAGAAACATCATAAGATATCACTAATACACGGAATGTAATCTTGGCTACACAGGAACTGAATTCCTAAACAGAACAGGGTCTCAAATTTAGAAAACCAACTTATGCTTGCTTAAGTGTAAAGGTGAGTTGGGGTGCTGCATAAAACCAGAGATTGAAATGAGCACAGATAAAGTTCCTTAAGTCAAATATGGAATAGACAAGAGCTACTCCTTGCTCAACGAAATGGACTCAACACCGCATATTAAACGCCTAAGAATGTACCTGACTAGTAAGTATCTTAAAACCTATGGATTGCTATGTCTCTGAAAGAGAATCAAGCATGTGTACAGGGGCATAAACGCAGCAGTGATAGGATTGGAGAGGTTCGGTGAGCAAATGAAGACCCTTTGAAGTCATATTGCATGGTACCCATTCCACGGGTTTCAACTCTCCAGGTTTAAGGTATTCTTCCTTCAGCTAAAACATGCATGTGGAACCTAGAGTATGATCAACCATGTGATGGGGAGACGTGTTCAAATATGTCTCAGTTTTCGTACCCTGGTACTCGGGTGCAACATTCCAGACGCTTTACTAACACTCTCCCCACTTGGAGAGTCAGTCCCTTTAACCTCCTGTTTGGCCCAGTTTGCAATTTCTGCGGAAGATGAACAGGAATAGCGAGAACCAATGAGAGGCTAGCTGGAGGTGTCTGGACGGGCAAATTTAACTCTCATTTCCCACGAGGAAGAGGAATTAACCAAAGGCTCAGCGTGCCGTGCCGGAACCAGATTAGGGCCTGAAGCCATCCTGCGGTGTTGCGGCCAGGTCACAAGAAAGCGAGTTGAAGAAAGGAGCTCAGGGGCACTGTAATTCACAAACCTGCAGACTTATAAATGACAGCTATCGTCCAAAAATAGACTGAAGTAAGGCTGCCAAGAGGACTTGAAAGCGGGGCAGAATTGCAGGAAACCGATTTCAGGAGGTAGACTGGAATTGCATTGAAAGCATAGGAAAAGAGGCAGAACGTCCACAATGATGCACTTGGCCAAAAAGGGCGTATGCGTTTTTTCCTGAATATATTCAGGAAAAAACGCATACGCCCTTTTTGGCCAACCAAGCAAAGTTGCAAAGGAAATGTGCACTACAATGAAGTCTAACTTCCCCCCAGTCAAAAGGGCCATCTGAAAAAAGTGTAAAATCCAGAAAAGCAGGACAGGCCATGGAGAACTGGGAGCCTTGTTATGCTGATGGGCGGGATGTAAATTGCCAACAACCACTCGGGAGAAGTGTATGGTGTTTCCTGAAACATCTAAAAAACACAGCAACAGAGCCTAGGGCACTGCCACTTATGGTCCTATAGCTTAGGGAAATTAAAATCAAAAAGACACAGCCACCCCAAAGTTTGGAACGGCTCTGTTTACAAGAACCTCGTTTACAGTACAAGTTCAACATCGCAGAAAGTGAAAAATGGATAAAGAAGATGTGGTATTTACTTACAAAACAATATCACTCAGCAATGAAATCTATGTCATCAGGCCCTTAGCATCACAATGAGTGGATTCAGGTATGATGATTCTAACTGAAATAAGTCACACAGAAAAAGAAACATCATAAGATATCAGTAATGCACGGAATGTAAACTTGGCTACACAGGAACTGCATTCCAAAACAGAACAGCGTCTCAAATTTAGAACACCAACTTATGCTTGCTTAAGGGTAAAGGTGAGTTGGGGTGCTGCATAAAACCAGAGATTGAAATGAGCACAGATAAAGTTCCTTAAGCCAAATATGGAATAGACAAGAGCTACTCCATGCTCAACGAAATGGACTCAACACCCCATATTAAATGCCTAAGAATGTACCTGACTAGTAATTATCTTAAAACCTATGGATTGCTATGTCTCCAAAAGAGAATCAAGCATGTGTACAGGGGCATAAACGCAACAGTGATAGGATTGGAGAGGTTCGGTGAGCAAATGAAGACCCTTTGAAGTCATATTGCATGGTACCCATTACACGGGTCTCAACTCTCCAGGTTTAAGGTATTCTTCCTTCAGCTAAAACATGCATGTGGAACCCAAGTATGATCAACCATGTGAACGGGAGACGTGTTCAAATATGTCTCAGTTTTCCTCCCCTGGTACTCGGGTGCAACATTCCAGACGCTTTACTAACACTCTCCCCACTTGGAGAGTCAGCGCCTTTAACCTCCTGTTTGGCCCAGTTTGCAATTTCTGCGGAAGATGAACAGGAATAGCGAGAACCAATGAGAGACTAGCTGGAGGTGTCTAGACGGGCAAATTTAACTCTCATTTCCCACCAGGAAGAGGAAATAACCAAAGGCTCAGCGTGCCGTACCGGAACCAGATTAGGGCCTGAAGCCATCCTGCGGTGTTGCGGCCAGCTCACAAGAAAGCGAGTTGAAGAAAGGAGCTCAGGGGCACTGTAATTCACAAACCTGCAGAGTTATAAATGACAGCTATCGTCCAAAAATAGACTGAAGTAAGGCTGCCAAGAGGACTTGAAAGCGGGGCAGAATTGCAGGAAACCGATTTCAGGAGGTAGACTGGAATTGCATTGAAAGCATAGGAAAAGAGGCAGAACGTCCACAATGATGCACTTGGCCAAAAGGGCGTATGCGTTTTTTCCTGAATATATTCAGGAAAAAACGCATACGCCCTTTTTGGCCAACCAAGCAAGCTTGCAAAGGAAATCTGCACTACAATGAAGTCTCACTTCCCCCCGGTCAAAAGGGCCATCTGAAAAAAGTGTAAAATCCAGAAAGGCAGGACAGGCCATGGAGAACTGGGAGCCTTGTTATGCTGATGGGCGGGATGTAAATTGCCAACAGACACTTGGGAGAAGTGTATGGTGTTTCCTGAAACATCTAAAAAACAAAGCAACAGAGCCTAGGGCACTGCCACTTATGGTCCTATAGCTTAGGGAAATTAAAATCAAAAAGACACAGCCACCCCAAACTTTGGGACGCCTCTGTTTACAAGAACCTCGTTTACAGTACAAGTTCAACATCGCAGAAAGTGAAAAATGGATAAAGAAGTTGTGGTATTTACTTACAAAGCAATATCACTCAGCAATGAAATCTATGTCATCAGGCCCTTAGCATCACAATGAGTGGATTCAGGTATGATGATTCTAACTGAAATAAGTCACACAGAAAAAGAAACATCATAAGATATCAGTAATACACGGAATATAAACTTGGCTACACAGGAACTGAATTACAGAACAGAACAGGGACTCAAATTTAGAAAACCAACTTATGCTTGCTTAAGGGTAAAGGTGAGTTGGGTTGCTGCATAAAACCAGAGATTGAAATGAGCACAGATAAAGTTCCTTAAGTCAAATATGGAATAGACAAGAACTACTCCTTGCTCAACGAAATGGACTCAACACCGCATATTAAACGCCTAAGAATGTACCTGACTAGTAAGTATCTTAAAACCTATGGATTGCTATGTCTCCGAAAGAGAATCAAGCATGTGTACAGGGGCATAAACGCAGCAGTGATAGGATTGGAGAGGTTCGGTGAGCAAATGAAGACCCTTTGAAGTCATATTGCATGGTACCCATTCCACGGGTTTCAACTCTCCAGGTTTAAGGTATTCTTCCTTCAGCTAAAACATGCATGTGGAACCTAGAGTATGATCAACCATGTGATCGGGAGACGTGTTCAAATATGTCTCAGTTTTCGTACCCTGGTACTCGGGTGCAACATTCCAGATGCTTTACTAACACTCTCCCGACTTGGAGAGTCAGTCCCTTTAACCTCCTGTTTGGCCCAGTTTGCAATTTCTGCGGAAGATGAACAGGAATAGCGAGAACCAATGAGAGACTAGCTGGAGGTGTCTGGACGGGCAAATTTAACTCTCATTTCCCACCAGGAAGAGGAAATAACCAAAGGCTCAGCGTGCCGTGCCGGAACCAGATTAGGGCCTGAAGCCATCCTGCGGTGTTTCGGCCAGGTCACAAGAAAGCCAGTTGAAGAAAGGAGCTCAGGGGCACTGTAATTCACAAACCTGCAGAGTTATAAATGACAGCTATCGTCCAAAAATAGACTGAAGTAAGGCTGCCAAGAGGACTTGAAAGCGGGGCAGAATTGCAGGAAACCGATTTCAGGAGTTAGACTGGAATTGCATTGAAAGCATAGGAAAAGAGGCAGAACGTCCACAATGATGCACTTGGCCAAAAAGGGCGTATGCGTTTTTTCCTGAATATATTCAGGAAAAAATGCATACGCACTTTTTGGCCAACCAAGCAAGCTTGCAAAGGAAATCTGCACTACAATGAAGTCTCACTTCCCCCCGGTCAAAAGGGCCATCTGAAAAAAGTGTAAAATCCAGAAAGGCAGGACAGGCCATGGAGAACTGGGAGCCTTGTTATGCTGATGGGCGGGATGTAAATTGCCAACAGACACTCGGGAGAAGTGTATGGTGTTTCCTGAAACATCTAAAAAACAAAGCAACAGAGCCTAGGGCACTGCCACTTATGGTCCTATAGATTAGGGAAATTAAAATCAAAAAGACACAGCCACCCCAAAGTTTGGGACGCCTCTGTTTACAAGAACCTCGTTTACAGTACAAGTTCAACATCGCAGAAAGTGAAAAATGGATAAAGAAGTTGTGGTATTTACTTACAAAGCAATATCACTCAGCAATGAATTCTATGTCATCAGGCCCTTAGCATCACAATGAGTGGATTCAGGTATGATGATTCTAACTGAAATAAGTCACACAGAAAAAGAAACATCATAAGATATCAGTAATACACGGAATGTAAACTTGGCTACACAGGAACTGAATTACAGAACAGAACAGGGTCTCAAATTTAGAAAACCAATTTATGCTTGCTTAAGGGGAAAGGTGAGTTGGGGTGCTGCATAAAACCAGAGATTTAAATGAGCACAGATAAAGTTCCTTAAGCCAAATATGGAATAGACAAGAGCTACTCCTTGCTCAACGAAATGGACTCAAAACCCCATATTAAACCCCTAAGAATGTACCTGACTAGTAAGTATCTTAAAACCTATGGATTGCTATGTCTCCAAAAGAGAATCAAGCGTGTGTACAGGGGAATAAACGCAGCAGTGATAGGATTGGAGAGGTTCGGTGAGCAAATGAAGACCCTTTTAAGTCATATTGCATGGTACCCATTACACGGGTCTCAACTCTCCAGGTTTAAGGTATTCTTCCTTCAGCTAAAACATGCATGTGGAACCCAGAGTGTGATCAACCATGTGAACGGGAGACGTGTTCAAATATGTCTCAGTTTTCCTCCCCTGGTACTCGGGTGCAACATTCCAGACGCTTTACTAACACTCTCCCCACTTGGAGAGTCAGTCCCTTTAACCTCCTGTTTGGCCCAGTTTGCAATTTCTGCGGAAGATGAACAGGAATAGCGAGAACCAATGAGAGGCTAGCTGGAGGTGTCTGGACGGGCAAATTTAACTCTCATTTCCCACCAGGAAGAGGAATTAACCAAAGGCTCAGCATGCCGGGACGGAACCAGATTAGGGCCTGAAGCCATCCTGCGGTGTTGCGGCCAGGTCACAAGAAAGCGAGTTGAAGAAAGGAGCTCAGGGGCACTGTAATTCACAAACCTGCAGAGTTATAAATGACAGCTATCGTCCAAAAATAGACTGAAGTAAGGCTGCCAAGAGGACTTGAAAGCGGGGCAGAATTGCAGGAAACCGATTTCAGGAGGTAGACTGGAATTGCATTGAAAGCATAGGAAAAGAGGCAGAACGTCCACAATGATGCACTTGGCCAAAAAGGGCGTATGCGTTTTTTCCTGAATATATTCAGGAAAAAACGCATACGCCCTTTTTGGCCAACCAAGCAAGCTTGCAAAGGAAATCTGCACTACAATGAAGTCTCACTTCCCCCCGGTCAAAAGGGCCATCTGAAAAAAGTGTAAAATCCAGAAAGGCAACAGGCCATTGAGAACTGGGAGCCTTGTTATGCTGATGGGCGGGATGTAAATTGCCAACAGACACTCGGGAGAAGTGTATGGTGTTTCCTGAAACATCTAAAAAACAAAGCAACAGAGCCTAGGGCACTTCCCCTTATGGTCCTATAGATTAGGGAAATTAAAATCAAAAAGACACAGCCACCCCAAAGTTTGGAATGGCTCTGTTTACAAGAACCTCGTTTACAGTACAAGTTCAACATCGCAGAAAGTGAAAAATGGATAAAGAAGTTGTAGTATTCACTTACAAAGCAATATCACTCAGCAATGAAATCTGTGTCATCAGGCCCTTAGCATCACAATGAGTGGATTCAGGTATGATGATTCTAACTGAAATAAGTCACACAGAAAAAGAAACATCATAAGATATCACTAATACACGGAATGTAAACTTGGCTACACAGGAACTGAATTCCAAAACAGAACAGGGTCTTAAATTTAGAAAACCAACTTATGCTTGCTTAAGGGTAAAGGTGAGTTGGGTTGCTGCATAAAACCAGAGATTGAAATGAGCACAGATAAAGTTCCTTAAGCCAAATATGGAATAGACAAGAGCTACTCCATGCTCAACGAAATGGACTCAACACCCCATATTAAATGCCTAAGAATGTACCTGACTAGTAATTATCTTAAAACCTATGGATTGCTATGTCTCCAAAAGAGAATCAAGCGTGTGTACAGGGGCATAAACGCAACAGTGATAGGATTGGAGAGGTTCGGTGAGCAAATGAAGACCCTTTGAAGTCATATTGCATGGTACCCATTACACGGGTCTCAACTCTCCAGGTTTAAGGTATTCTTCCTTCAGCTAAAACATGCATGTGGAACCCAAGTATGATCAACCATGTGAACGGGAGACGTGTTCAAATATGTCTCAGTTTTCCTCCCCTGGTACTCGGGTGCAACATTCCAGACGCTTTACTAACACTCTCCCCACTTGGAGAGTCAGCGCCTTTAACCTCCTGTTTGGCCCAGTTTGCAATTTCTGCGGAAGATGAACAGGAATAGCGAGAACCAATGAGAGACTAGCTGGAGGTGTCTGGACGGGCAAATTTAACTCTCATTTCCCACCAGGAAGAGGAAATAACCAAAGGCTCAGCGTGCCGTACCGGAACCAGATTAGGGCCTGAAGCCATCCTGCGGTGTTGCGGCCAGGTCACAAGAAAGCGAGTTGAAGAAAGGAGCTCAGGGGCACTGTAATTCACAAACCTGCAGAGTTATAAATGACAGCTATCGTCCAAAAATAGACTGAAGTAAGGCTGCCAAGAGGACTTGAAAGCGGGGCAGAATTGCAGGAAACCGATTTCAGGAGGTAGACTGGAATTGCATTGAAAGCATAGGAAAAGAGGCAGAACGTCCACAGTGATGCACTTGGCCAAAAAGGGCGTATGCGTTTTTTCCTGAATATATTCAGGAAAAAACGCATACGCCCTTTTTGGCCAACCAAGCAAGCTTGCAAAGGAAATCTGCACTACAATGAAGTCTCACTTCCCCCCGGTCAAAAGGGCCATCTGAAAAAAGTGTAAAATCCAGAAAGGCAGGACAGGCCATGGAGAACTGGGAGCCTTGTTATGCTGATGGGCGGGATGTAAATTGCCAACAACCATTCGGGAGAATTGTATGGTGTTTCCTGAAACATCTAAAAAACAAAGCAACAGAACCTAGGGCACTTCCACTTATGGTCCTATAGCTTAGGGAAATTAAAATCAAAAAGACACAGCCACCCCAAAGTTTGGAACGGCTCTGTTTACAAGAACCTCGTTTACAGTACAAGTTCAACATCGCAGAAAGTGAAAAATGGATAAAGAAGTTGTGGTATTTACTTACAAAGCAATATCACTCAGCAATGAAATCTGTGTCATCAGGCCCTTAGCAGCACAATGAGTGGATTCAGGTATGATGATTCTAACTGAAATAAGTCACACAGAAAAAGAAACATCATAAGATATCAGTAGTACACGGAATGTAAACTTGGCTACACAGGAACTGAATTACAGAACAGAACAGGGACTCAAATTTAGAAAACCAACTTATGCTTGCTTAAGGGTAAAGGTGAGTTGGGTTGCTGCATAAAACCAGAGATTGAAATGAGCACAGATAAAGTTCCTTAAGTCAAATATGGAATAGACAAGAACTACTCCTTGCTCAACGAAATGGACTCAACACCGCATATTAAACGCCTAAGAATGTACCTGACTAGTAAGTATCTTAAAACCTATGGATTGCTATGTCTCCGAAAGAGAATCAAGCATGTGTACAGGGGCATAAACGCAGCAGTGATAGGATTGGAGAGGTTCGGTGAGCAAATGAAGACCCTTTGCAGTCATATTGCATGGTACCCATTCCACGGGTTTCAACTACCCAGGTTTAAGGTATTCTTCCTTCAGCTAAAACATGCATGTGGAACCTAGAGTATGATCAACCATGTGATCAGGAGACGTGTTCAAATATGTCTCAGTTTTCGTACCCTGGTACTCGGGTGCAACATTCCAGATGCTTTACTAACACTCTCCCGACTTGGAGAGTCAGTCCCTTTAACCTCCTGTTTGGCCCAGTTTGCAATTTCTGTGGAAGATGAACAGGAATAGCGAAAACCAATGAGAGACTAGCTGGAGGTGTCTGGACGGGCAAATTTAACTCTCATTTCCCACCAGGAAGAGGAAATAACCAAAGGCTCAGCGTGCCGTGCCGGAACCAGATTAGGGCCTGAAGCCATCCTGCGGTGTTTCGGCCAGGTCACAAGAAAGCCAGTTGAAGAAAGGAGCTCAGGGGCACTGTAATTCACAAACCTGCAGAGTTATAAATGACAGCTATCGTCCAAAAATAGACTGAAGTAAGGCTGCCAAGAGGACTTGAAAGCGGGGCAGAATTGCAGGAAACCGATTTCAGGAGGTAGACTGGAATTGCATTGAAAGCATAGGAAAAGAGGCAGAACGTCCACAATGATGCACTTGGCCAAAAAGGGCGTATGCGTTTTTTCCTGAATATATTCAGGAAAAAATGCATACGCACTTTTTGGCCAACCAAGCAAGCTTGCAAAGGAAATCTGCACTACAATGAAGTCTCACTTCCCCCCGGTCAAAAGGGCCATCTGAAAAAAGTGTAAAATCCAGAAAGGCAGGACAGGCCATGGAGAACTGGGAGCCTTGTTATGCTGATGGGCGGGATGTAAATTGCCAACAACCATTCGGGAGAATTGTATGGTGTTTCCTGAAACATCTAAAAAACAAAGCAACAGAACCTAGGGCACTTCCACTTATGGTCCTATAGCTTAGGGAAATTAAAATCAAAAAGACACAGCCACCCCAAAGTTTGGAACGGCTCTGTTTACAAGAACCTCGTTTACAGTACAAGTTCAACATCGCAGAAAGTGAAAAATGGATAAAGAAGTTGTGGTATTTACTTACAAAGCAATATCACTCAGCAATGAAATCTGTGTCATCAGGCCCTTAGCAGCACAATGAGTGGATTCAGGTATGATGATTCTAACTGAAATAAGTCACACAGAAAAAGAAACATCATAAGATATCAGTAGTACACGGAATGTAAACTTGGCTACACAGGAACTGAATTACAGAACAGAACAGGGACTCAAATTTAGAAAACCAACTTATGCTTGCTTAAGGGTAAAGGTGAGTTGGGTTGCTGCATAAAACCAGAGATTGAAATGAGCACAGATAAAGTTCCTTAAGTCAAATATGGAATAGACAAGAACTACTCCTTGCTCAACGAAATGGACTCAACACCGCATATTAAACGCCTAAGAATGTACCTGACTAGTAAGTATCTTAAAACCTATGGATTGCTATGTCTCCGAAAGAGAATCAAGCATGTGTACAGGGGCATAAACGCAGCAGTGATAGGATTGGAGAGGTTCGGTGAGCAAATGAAGACCCTTTGCAGTCATATTGCATGGTACCCATTCCACGGGTTTCAACTACCCAGGTTTAAGGTATTCTTCCTTCAGCTAAAACATGCATGTGGAACCTAGAGTATGATCAACCATGTGATCAGGAGACGTGTTCAAATATGTCTCAGTTTTCGTACCCTGGTACTCGGGTGCAACATTCCAGATGCTTTACTAACACTCTCCCGACTTGGAGAGTCAGTCCCTTTAACCTCCTGTTTGGCCCAGTTTGCAATTTCTGTGGAAGATGAACAGGAATAGCGAAAACCAATGAGAGACTAGCTGGAGGTGTCTGGACGGGCAAATTTAACTCTCATTTCCCACCAGGAAGAGGAAATAACCAAAGGCTCAGCGTGCCGTGCCGGAACCAGATTAGGGCCTGAAGCCATCCTGCGGTGTTTCGGCCAGGTCACAAGAAAGCCAGTTGAAGAAAGGAGCTCAGGGGCACTGTAATTCACAAACCTGCAGAGTTATAAATGACAGCTATCGTCCAAAAATAGACTGAAGTAAGGCTGCCAAGAGGACTTGAAAGCGGGGCAGAATTGCAGGAAACCGATTTCAGGAGGTAGACTGGAATTGCATTGAAAGCATAGGAAAAGAGGCAGAACGTCCACAATGATGCACTTGGCCAAAAAGGGCGTATGCGTTTTTTCCTGAATATATTCAGGAAAAAATGCATACGCACTTTTTGGCCAACCAAGCAAGCTTGCAAAGGAAATCTGCACTACAATGAAGTCTCACTTCCCCCCGGTCAAAAGGGCCATCTGAAAAAAGTGTAAAATCCAGAAAGGCAGGACAGGCCATGGAGAACTGGGAGCCTTGTTATGCTGATGGGCGGGATGTAAATTGCCAACAGACACTCGGGAGAAGTGTATGGTGTTTCCTGAAACATCTAAAAAACAAAGCAACAGAGCCTAGGGCACTGCCACTTATGGTCCTATAGATTAGGGAAATTAAAATCAAAAAGACACAGCCACCCCAAAGTTTGGGACGCCTCTGTTTACAAGAACCTCGTTTACAGTACAAGTTCAACATCGCAGAAAGTGAAAAATGGATAAAGAAGTTGTAGTATTCACTTACAAAGCAATATCACTCAGCAATGAAATCTGTGTCATCAGGCCCTTAGCATCACAATGAGTGGATTCAGGTATGATGATTCTAACTGAAATAAGTCACACAGAAAAAGAAACATCATAAGATATCACTAATACACGGAATGTAAACTTGGCTACACAGGAACTGAATTCCAAAACAGAACAGGGTCTTAAATTTAGAAAACCAACTTATGCTTGCTTAAGGGGAAAGGTGAGTTGGGTTGCTGCATAAAACCAGAGATTGAAATGAGCACAGATAAAGTTCCTTAAGCCAAATATGGAATAGACAAGAGCTACTCCTTGCTCAACGAAATGGACTCAACACCGCATATTAAACGCCTAAGAATGTACCTGACTAGTAAGTATCTTAAAACCTATGGATTGCTATGTCTCCGAAAGAGAATCAAGCATGTGTACAGGGGCATAAACGCAGCAGTGATAGGATTGGAGAGGTTCGGTGAGCAAATGAAGACCCTTTGAATTCATATTGCATGGTACCCATTCCACGGGTTTCAACTACCCAGGTTTTAGGAATTCTTCCTTCAGCTAAAACATGCATGTGGAACCCAAGTATGATCAACCATGTGAACGGGAGACGTGTTCAAATATGTCTCAGTTTTCCTCCCCTGGTACTCGGGTGCAACATTCCAGACGCTTTACTAACACTCTCCCCACTTGGAGAGTCAGCGCCTTTAACCTCCTGTTTGGCACAGTTTGCAATTTCTGCGGAAGTTGAACAGGAATAGCGAGAACCAATGAGAGGCTAGCTGGAGGTGTCTGGACGGGCAAATTTAACTCTCATTTCCCACCAGGAAGAGGAAATAACCAAAGGCTCAGCGTGCCGTACCGGAACCAGATTAGGGCCTGAAGCCATCCTGCGGTGTTGCGGCCAGGTCACAAGAAAGCGAGTTGAAGAAAGGAGCTCAGGGGCACTGTAATTCACAAACCTGCAGAGTTATAAATGACAGCTATCGTCCAAAAATAGACTGAAGTAAGGCTGCCAAGAGGACTTGAAAGCGGGGCAGAATTGCAGGAAACCGATTTCAGGAGGTAGACTGGAATTGCATTGAAAGCATAGGAAAAGAGGCAGAACGTCCACAATGATGCACTTGGCCAAAAAGGGCGTATGCGTTTTTTCCTGAATATATTCAGGAAAAAACGCATACGCCCTTTTTGGCCAACCAAGCAAGCTTGCAAAGGAAATCTGCACTACAATGAAGTCTCACTTCCCCCCGGTCAAAAGGGCCATCTGAAAAAAGTGTAAAATCCAGAAAGGCAGGACAGGCCATGGAGAACTGGGAGCCTTGTTATGCTGATGGGCGGGATGTAAATTGCCAACAACCACTCGGGAGAAGTGTATGGTGTTTCCTGAAACATCTAAAAAACAAAGCAACAGAACCTAGGGCACTTCCACTTATGGTCCTATAGCTTAGGGAAATTAAAATCAAAAAGACACAGCCACCCCAAAGTTTGGAACGGCTCTGTTTACAAGAACCTCGTTTACAGTACAAGTTCAACATCGCAGAAAGTGAAAAATGGATAAAGAAGTTGTGGTATTTACTTACAAAGCAATATCACTCAGCAATGAAATCTGTGTCATCAGGCCCTTAGCAGCACAATGAGTGGATTCAGGTATGATGATTCTAACTGAAGTAAGTCACACAGAAAAAGAAACATCATAAGATATCAGTAATACACGGAATGTAAACTTGGCTACACAGGAACTGAATTACAGAACAGAACAGGGTCTCAAATTTAGAAAACCAACTTATGCTTGCTTAAGGGTAAAGGTGAGTTGGGGTGCTGCATAAAACCAGAGATTGAAATGAGCACAGATAAAGTTCCTTAAGTCAAATATGGAATAGACAAGAGCTACTCCTTGCTCAACGAAATGGACTCAACACCGCATATTAAATGCCTAAGAATGTACCTGACTAGTAAGTATCTTAAAAACCTATGGATTGCTATGTCTCCGAAAGAGAATCAAGCATGTGTACAGGGGCATAAACGCAGCAGTGATAGGATTGGAGAGGTTCGGTGAGCAAATGAAGACCCTTTGAAGTCATCTTGCATGGTACCCATTCCACGGGTCTCAACTCTCCAGGTTTAAGGTATTCTTCCTTCAGCTAAAACATGCATGTGGAACCCAAGTATGATCAACCATGTGAACGGGAGACGTGTTCAAATATGTCTCAGTTTTCCTCCCCTGGTACTCGGGTGCAACATTCCAGACGCTTTACTAACACTCTCCCCACTTGGAGAGTCAGCGCCTTTAACCTCCTGTTTGGCCCAGTTTGCAATTTCTGCGGAAGATGAACAGGAATAGCGAGAACCAATGAGAGACTAGCTGGAGGTGTCTGGACGGGCAAATTTAACTCTCATTTCCCACCAGGAAGAGGAAATAACCAAAGGCTCAGCGTGCCGTGCCGGAACCAGATTAGGGCCTGAAGCCATCCTGCGGTGTTGCGGCCAGGTCACAAGAAAGCGAGTTGAAGAAAGGAGCTCAGGGGCACTGTAATTCACAAACCTGCAGAGTTATAAATGACAGCTATCGTCCAAAAATAGACTGAAGTAAGGCTGCCAAGAGGACTTGAAAGCGGGGCAGAATTGCAGGAAACCGATTTCAGGAGGTAGACTGGAATTGCATTGAAAGCATAGGAAAAGAGGCAGAACGTCCACAATGATGCACTTGGCCAAAAAGGGCGTATGCGTTTTTTCCTGAATATATTCAGGAAAAAACGCATACGCCCTTTTTGGCCAACCAAGCAAGCTTGCAAAGGAAATCTGCACTACAATGAAGTCTCACTTCCCCCCGGTCAAAAGGGCCATCTGAAAAAAGTGTAAAATCCAGAAAGGCAGGACAGGCCATGGAGAACTGGGAGCCTTGTTATGCTGATGCGCGGGATGTAAATTGCCAACAGACACTCGGGAGAAGTGTATGGTGTTTCCTGAAACATCTAAAAAACAAAGCAACAGAGCCTAGGGCACTGCCACTTATGGTCCTATAGCTTAGGGAAATTAAAATCAAAAAGACACAGCCACCCCAAAGTTTGGGACGCCTCTGTTTACAAGAACCTCGTACAGTACAAGTTCAACATCGCAGAAAGTGAAAAATGGATAAAGAAGTTGTGGTATTTACTTACAAAGCAATATCACTCAGCAATGAATTCTATGTCATCAGGCCCTTAGCATCACAATGAGTGGATTCAGGTATGATGATTCTAACTGAAATAAGTCACACAGAAAAAGAAACATCATAAGATATCAGTAATACACGGAATGTAAACTTGGCTACACAGGAACTGAATTACAGAACAGAACAGGGTCTCAAATTTAGAAAACCAACTTATGCTTGCTTAAAGGGAAAGGTGAGATGGGGTGCTGCATAAAACCAGAGATTGAAATGAGCACAGATAAAGTTCCTTAAGCCAAATATGGAATAGACAAGAGCTACTCCTTGCTCAACGAAATGGACTCAAAACCCCATATTAAACCCCTAAGAATGTACCTGACTAGTAAGTATCTTAAAACCTATGGATTGCTATGTCTCCAAAAGAGAATCAAGCGTGTGTACAGGGGAATAAACGCAGCAGTGATAGGATTGGAGAGGTTCGGTGAGCAAATGAAGACCCTTTGAAGTCATATTGCATGGTACCCATTACACGGGTCTCAACTCTCCAGGTTTAAGGTATTCTTCCTTCAGCTAAAACATGCATGTGGAACCCAGAGTATGATCAACCATGTGAACGGGAGACGTGTTCAAATATGTCTCAGTTTTCCTCCCCTGGTACTCGGGTGCAACATTCCAGACGCTTTACTAACACTCTCCCCACTTGGAGAGTCAGTCCCTTTAACCTCCTGTTTGGCCCAGTTTGCAATTTCTGCGGAAGATGAACAGGAATAGCGAGAACCAATGAGAGACTAGCTGGAGGTGTCTGGACGGGCAAATTTAACTCTCATTTCCCACCAGGAAGAGGAATTAACCAAAGGCTCAGCATGCCGGGCCGGAACCAGATTAGGGCCTGAAGCCATCCTGCGGTGTTGCGGCCAGGTCACAAGAAAGCGAGTTGAAGAAAGGAGCTCAGGGGCACTGTAATTCACAAACCTGCAGAGTTATAAATGACAGCTATCGTCCAAAAATAGACTGAAGTAAGGCTGCCAAGAGGACTTGAAAGCGGGGCAGAATTGCAGGAAACCGATTTCAGGAGGTAGACTGGAATTGCATTGAAAGCATAGGAAAAGAGGCAGAACGTCCACAATGATGCACTTGGCCAAAAAGGGCGTATGCGTTTTTTCCTGAATATATTCAGGAAAAAACGCATACGCACTTTTTGGCCAACCAAGCAAGCTTGCAAAGGAAATCTGCACTACAATGAAGTCTCACTTCCCCCCGGTCAAAAGGGCCATCTGAAAAAAGTGTAAAATCCAGAAAGGCAACAGGCCATTGAGAACTGGGAGCCTTGTTATGCTGATGGGCGGGATGTAAATTGCCAACAGAAACTTGGGAGAAGTGTATGGTGTTTCCTGAAACATCTAAAAAACAAAGCAACAGAGCCTAGGGCACTACCACTTATGGTCCTATAGCTTAGGGAAATTAAAATCAAAAAGACACAGCCACCCCAAAGTTTGGAACGGCTCTGTTTACAAGAACCTCGTTTACAGTACAAGTTCAACATCGCAGAAAGTGAAAAATGGATAAAGAAGTTGTGGTATTTACTTACAAAGCAATATCACTCAGCAATGAAATCTGTGTCATCAGGACCTTAGCAGCACAATGAGTGGATTCAGGTATGATGATTCTAACTGAAGTAAGTCACACAGAAAAAGAAACATCATAAGATATCAGTAGTACACGGAATTTAAACTTGGCTACACAGGAACTGAATTACAGAACAGAACAGGGACTCAAATTTAGAAAACCAACTTATGCTTGCTTAAGGGTAAAGGTGAGTTGGGGTGCTGCATAAAACCAGAGATTGAAATGAGCACAGATAAAGTTCCTTAAGTCAAATATGGAATAGACAAGAACTACTCCTTGCTCAACGAAATGGACTCAACACCGCATATTAAACGCCTAAGAATGTACCTGACTAGTAAGTATCTTAAAACCTATGGATTGCTATGTCTCCGAAAGAGAATCAAGCATGTGTACAGGGGCATAAACGCAGCAGTGATAGGATTGGAGAGGTTCGGTGAGCAAATGAAGACCCTTTGAATTCATATTGCATGGTACCCATTCCACGGGTTTCAACTACCCAGGTTTTAGGTATTCTTCCTTCAGCTAAAACATGCATGTGGAACCCAAGTATGATCAACCATGTGAACGGGAGACGTGTTCAAATATGTCTCAGTTTTCCTCCCCTGGTACTCGGGTGCAACATTCCAGACGCTTTACTAACACTCTCCCCACTTGGAGAGTCAGCGCCTTTAACCTCCTGTTTGGCACAGTTTGCAATTTCTGCGGAAGATGAACAGGAATAGCGAGAACCAATGAGAGGCTAGCTGGAGGTGTCTGGACGGGCAAATTTAACTCTCATTTCCCACCAGGAAGAGGAAATAACCAAAGGCTCAGCGTGCCGTACCGGAACCAGATTAGGGCCCGAAGCCATCCTGCGGTGTTGCGGCCAGCTCAAAAGAAAGCGAGTTGAAGAAAGGAGCTCAGGGGCACTGTAATTCACAAACCTGCAGAGTTATAAATGACAGCTATCGTCCAAAAATAGACTGAAGTAAGGCTGCCAAGAGGACTTGAAAGCGGGGCAGAATTGCAGGAAACCGATTTCAGGAGGTAGACTGGAATTGCATTGAAAGCATAGGAAAAGAGGCAGAACGTCCACAATGATGCACTTGGCCAAAAAGGGCGTATGCGTTTTTTCCTGAATATATTCAGGAAAAAACGCATACGCCCTTTTTGGCCAACCAAGCAAGCTTGCAAAGGAAATCTGCACTACAATGAAGTCTCACTTCCCCCCGGTCAAAAGGGCCATCTGAAAAAAGTGTAAAATCCAGAAAGGCAGGACAGGCCATGGAGAACTGGGAGCCTTGTTATGCTGATGGGCGGGATGTAAATTGCCAACAACCACTCGGGAGAAGTGTATGGTGTTTCCTGAAACATCTAAAAAACAAAGCAACAGAACCTAGGGCACTTCCACTTATGGTCCTATAGCTTAGGGAAATTAAAATCAAAAAGACACAGCCACCCCAAAGTTTGGAACGGCTCTGTTTACAAGAACCTCGTTTACAGTACAAGTTCAACATCGCAGAAAGTGAAAAATGGATAAAGAAGTTGTGGTATTTACTTACAAAGCAATATCACACAGCAATGAAATCTGTGTCATCAGGCCCTTAGCAGCACAATGAGTGGATTCAGGTATGATGATTCTAACTGAAGTAAGTCACACAGAAAAAGAAACATCATAAGATATCAGTAATACACGGAATGTAAACTTGGCTACACAGGAACTGAATTACAGAACAGAACAGGGTCTCAAATTTAGAAAACCAACTTATGCTTGCTTAAGGGTAAAGGTGAGTTGGGGTGCTGCATAAAACCAGAGATTGAAATGAGCACAGATAAAGTTCCTTAAGTCAAATATGGAATAGACAAGAGCTACTCCTTGCTCAACGAAATGGACTCAACACCGCATATTAAATGCCTAAGAATGTATCTGACTAGTAAGTATCTTAAAAACCTATGGATTGCTATGTCTCCGAAAGAGAATCAAGCATGTGTACAGGGGCATAAACGCAGCAGTGATAGGATTGGAGAGGTTCGGTGAGCAAATGAAGACCCTTTGAAGTCATCTTGCATGGTACCCATTCCACGGGTCTCAACTCTCCAGGTTTAAGGTATTCTTCCTTCAGCTAAAACATGCATGTGGAACCCAAGTATGATCAACCATGTGAACGGGAGACGTGTTCAAATATGTCTCAGTTTTCCTCCCCTGGTACTCGGGTGCAACATTCCAGACGCTTTACTAACACTCTCCCCACTTGGAGAGTCAGCGCCTTTAACCTCCTGTTTGGCCCAGTTTGCAATTTCTGCGGAAGATGAACAGGAATAGCGAGAACCAATGAGAGACTAGCTGGAGGTGTCTGGACGGGCAAATTTAACTCTCATTTCCCACCAGGAAGAGGAAATAACCAAAGGCTCAGCGTGCCGTGCCGGAACCAGATTAGGGCCTGAAGCCATCCTGCGGTGTTGCGGCCAGGTCACAAGAAAGCGAGTTGAAGAAAGGAGCTCAGGGGCACTGTAATTCACAAACCTGCAGAGTTATAAATGACAGCTATCGTCCAAAAATAGACTGAAGTAAGGCTGCCAAGAGGACTTGAAAGCGGGGCAGAATTGCAGGAAACCGATTTCAGGAGGTAGACTGGAATTGCATTGAAAGCATAGGAAAAGAGGCAGAACGTCCACAATGATGCACTTGGCCAAAAAGGGCGTATGCGTTTTTTCCTGAATATATTCAGGAAAAAACGCATACGCCCTTTTTGGCCAACCAAGCAAGCTTGCAAAGGAAATCTGCACTACAATGAAGTCTCACTTCCCCCCGGTCAAAAGGGCCATCTGAAAAAAGTGTAAAATCCAGAAAGGCAGGACAGGCCATGGAGAACTGGGAGCCTTGTTATGCTGATGCGCGGGATGTAAATTGCCAACAGACACTCGGGAGAAGTGTATGGTGTTTCCTGAAACATCTAAAAAACAAAGCAACAGAGCCTAGGGCACTGCCACTTATGGTCCTATAGCTTAGGGAAATTAAAATCAAAAAGACACAGCCACCCCAAAGTTTGGGACGCCTCTGTTTACAAGAACCTCGTACAGTACAAGTTCAACATCGCAGAAAGTGAAAAATGGATAAAGAAGTTGTGGTATTTACTTACAAAGCAATATCACTCAGCAATGAAATCTATGTCATCAGGCCCTTAGCATCACAATGAGTGGATTCAGGTATGATGATTCTAACTGAAGTAAGTCACACAGAAAAAGAAACATCATAAGGTATCAGTAATACACGGAATGTAAACTTGGCTACACAGGAACTGAATTACAGAACAGAACAGGGTCTCAAATTTAGAAAACCAACTTATGCTTGCTTAAGGGGAAAGGTGAGTTGGGGTGGTGCATAAAACCAGAGATTGAAATGAGCACAGATAAAGTTCCTTAAGTCAAATATGGAATAGACAAGAGCTACTTCTTGCTCAACGAAATGGACTCAAAACCCCATATTAAACCCCTAAGAATGTACCTGACTAGTAAGTATCTTAAAACCTATGGATTGCTATGTCTCCAAAAGAGAATCAAGCGTGTGTACAGGGGAATAAACGCAGCAGTGATAGGATTGGAGAGGTTCGGTGAGCAAATGAAGACCCTTTGAAGTCATATTGCATGGTACCCATTACACGGGTCTCAACTCTCCAGGTTTAAGGTATTCTTCCTTCAGCTAAAACATGCATGTGGAACCCAGAGTATGATCAACCATGTGAACGGGAGACGTGTTCAAATATGTCTCAGTTTTCCTCCCCTGGTACTCGGGTGCAACATTCCAGACGCTTTACTAACACTCTCCCCACTTGGAGAGTCAGTCCCTTTAACTTCCTGTTTGGCCCAGTTTGCAATTTCTGCGGAAGATGAACAGGAATAGCGAGAACCAATGAGAGACTAGCTGGAGGTGTCTGGACGGGCAAATTTAACTCTCATTTCCCACCAGGAAGAGGAATTAACCAAAGGCTCAGCATGCCGGGCCGGAACCAGATTAGGGCCTGAAGCCATCCTGCGGTGTTGCGGCCAGGTCACAAGAAAGCGAGTTGAAGAAAGGAGCTCAGGGGCACTGTAATTCACAAACCTGCAGAGTTATAAATGACAGCTATCGTCCAAAAATAGACTGAAGTAAGGCTGCCAAGAGGACTTGAAAGCGGGGCAGAATTGCAGGAAACCGATTTCAGGAGGTAGACTGGAATTGCATTGAAAGCATAGGAAAAGAGGCAGAACGTCCACAATGATGCACTTGGCCAAAAAGGGCGTATGCGTTTTTTCCTGAATATATTCAGGAAAAAACGCATACGCACTTTTTGGCCAACCAAGCAAGCTTGCAAAGGAAATCTGCACTACAATGAAGTCTCACTTCCCCCCGGTCAAAAGGGCCATCTGAAAAAAGTGTAAAATCCAGAAAGGCAACAGGCCATTGAGAACTGGGAGCCTTGTTATGCTGATGGGCGGGATGTAAATTGCCAACAGAAACTTGGGAGAAGTGTATGGTGTTTCCTGAAACATCTAAAAAACAAAGCAACAGAGCCTAGGGCACTTCCACTTATGGTCCTATAGCTTAGGGAAATTAAAATCAAAAAGACACAGCCACCCCAAAGTTTGGAACGGCTCTGTTTACAAGAACCTCGTTTACAGTACAAGTTCAACATCGCAGAAAGTGAAAAATGGATAAAGAAGTTGTGGTATTTACTTACAAAGCAATATCACTCAGCAATGAAATCTGTGTCATCAGGACCTTAGCAGCACAATGAGTGGATTCAGGTATGATGATTCTAACTGAAGTAAGTCACACAGAAAAAGAAACATCATAAGATATCAGTAGTACACGGAATTTAAACTTGGCTACACAGGAACTGAATTACAGAACAGAACAGGGACTCAAATTTAGAAAACCAACTTATGCTTGCTTAAGGGTAAAGGTGAGTTGGGGTGCTGCATAAAACCAGAGATTGAAATGAGCACAGATAAAGTTCCTTAAGTCAAATATGGAATAGACAAGAACTACTCCTTGCTCAACGAAATGGACTCAACACCGCATATTAAACGCCTAAGAATGTACCTGACTAGTAAGTATCTTAAAACCTATGGATTGCTATGTCTCCGAAAGAGAATCAAGCATGTGTACAGGGGCATAAACGCAGCAGTGATAGGATTGGAGAGGTTCGGTGAGCAAATGAAGACCCTTTGAATTCATATTGCATGGTACCCATTCCACGGGTTTCAACTACCCAGGTTTTAGGTATTCTTCCTTCAGCTAAAACATGCATGTGGAACCCAAGTATGATCAACCATGTGAACGGGAGACGTGTTCAAATATGTCTCAGTTTTCCTCCCCTGGTACTCGGGTGCAACATTCCAGACGCTTTACTAACACTCTCCCCACTTGGAGAGTCAGCGCCTTTAACCTCCTGTTTGGCACAGTTTGCAATTTCTGCGGAAGATGAACAGGAATAGCGAGAACCAATGAGAGGCTAGCTGGAGGTGTCTGGACGGGCAAATTTAACTCTCATTTCCCACCAGGAAGAGGAAATAACCAAAGGCTCAGCATGCCGTGCCGGAACCAGATTAGGGCCTGAAGCCATCCTGCGGTGTTGCGGCCAGCTCAAAAGAAAGCGAGTTGAAGAAAGGAGCTCAGGGGCACTGTAATTCACAAACCTGCAGAGTTATAAATGACAGCTATCGTCCAAAAATAGACTGAAGTAAGGCTGCCAAGAGGACTTGAAAGCGGGGCAGAATTGCAGGAAACCGATTTCAGGAGGTAGACTGGAATTGCATTGAAAGCATAGGAAAAGAGGCAGAACGTCCACAATGATGCACTTGGCCAAAAAGGGCGTATGCGTTTTTTCCTGAATATATTCAGGAAAAAACGCATACGCCCTTTTTGGCCAACCAAGCAAGCTTGCAAAGGAAATCTGCACTACAATGAAGTCTCACTTCCCCCCGGTCAAAAGGGCCATCTGAAAAAAGTGTAAAATCCAGAAAGGCAGGACAGGCCATGGAGAACTGGGAGCCTTGTTATGCTGATGCGCGGGATGTAAATTGCCAACAGACACTCGGGAGAAGTGTATGGTGTTTCCTGAAACATCTAAAAAACAAAGCAACAGAGCCTAGGGCACTTCCACTTATGGTCCTATAGCTTAGGGAAATTAAAATCAAAAAGACACAGCCACCCCAAAGTTTGGGACGCCTCGGTTTACAAGAACCTCATTTACAGTACAAGTTCAACATCGCAGAAAGTGAAAAATGGATAAAGAAGTTGTGGTATTTACTTACAAAGCAATATCACTCAGCAATGAATTCTATGTCATCAGGCCCTTAGCAGCACAATGAGTGGATTCAGGTATGATGATTCTAACTGAAATAAGTCACACAGAAAAAGAAACATCATAAGATATCACTAATACACGGAATGTAAACTTGGCTACACAGGAACTGAATTCCAACACAGAACAGGGTCTTAAATTTAGAAAACCAACTTATGCTTGCTTAAGGGGAAAGGTGAGTTGGGTTGCTGCATAAAACCAGAGATTGAAATGAGCACAGATAAAGTTCCTTAAGTCAAATATGGAATAGACAAGAGCTACTTCTTGCTCAACGAAATGGACTCAAAACCCCATATTAAACCCCTAAGAATGTACCTGACTAGTAAGTATCTTAAAACCTATGGATTGCTATGTCTCCAAAAGAGAATCAAGCGTGTGTACAGGGGAATAAACGCAGCAGTGATAGGATTGGAGAGGTTCGGTGAGCAAATGAAGACCCTTTGAAGTCATATTGCATGGTACCCATTACACGGGTCTCAACTCTCCAGGTTTAAGGTATTCTTCCTTCAGCTAAAACATGCATGTGGAACCCAGAGTATGATCAACCATGTGAACGGGAGACGTGTTCAAATATGTCTCAGTTTTCCTCCCCTGGTACTCGGGTGCAACATTCCAGACGCTTTACTAACACTCTCCCCACTTGGAGAGTCAGTCCCTTTAACTTCCTGTTTGGCCCAGTTTGCAATTTCTGCGGAAGATGAACAGGAATAGCGAGAACCAATGAGAGACTAGCTGGAGGTGTCTGGACGGGCAAATTTAACTCTCATTTCCCACCAGGAAGAGGAATTAACCAAAGGCTCAGCATGCCGGGCCGGAACCAGATTAGGGCCTGAAGCCATCCTGCGGTGTTGCGGCCAGGTCACAAGAAAGCGAGTTGAAGAAAGGAGCTCAGGGGCACTGTAATTCACAAACCTGCAGAGTTATAAATGACAGCTATCGTCCAAAAATAGACTGAAGTAAGGCTGCCAAGAGGACTTGAAAGCGGGGCAGAATTGCAGGAAACCGATTTCAGGAGGTAGACTGGAATTGCATTGAAAGCATAGGAAAAGAGGCAGAACGTCCACAATGATGCACTTGGCCAAAAAGGGCGTATGCGTTTTTTCCTGAATATATTCAGGAAAAAACGCATACGCACTTTTTGGCCAACCAAGCAAGCTTGCAAAGGAAATCTGCACTACAATGAAGTCTCACTTCCCCCCGGTCAAAAGGGCCATCTGAAAAAAGTGTAAAATCCAGAAAGGCAACAGGCCATTGAGAACTGGGAGCCTTGTTATGCTGATGGGCGGGATGTAAATTGCCAACAGAAACTTGGGAGAAGTGTATGGTGTTTCCTGAAACATCTAAAAAACAAAGCAACAGAGCCTAGGGCACTTCCACTTATGGTCCTATAGCTTAGGGAAATTAAAATCAAAAAGACACAGCCACCCCAAAGTTTGGAACGGCTCTGTTTACAAGAACCTCGTTTACAGTACAAGTTCAACATCGCAGAAAGTGAAAAATGGATAAAGAAGTTGTGGTATTTACTTACAAAGCAATATCACTCAGCAATGAAATCTGTGTCATCAGGACCTTAGCAGCACAATGAGTGGATTCAGGTATGATGATTCTAACTGAAGTAAGTCACACAGAAAAAGAAACATCATAAGATATCAGTAGTACACGGAATTTAAACTTGGCTACACAGGAACTGAATTACAGAACAGAACAGGGACTCAAATTTAGAAAACCAACTTATGCTTGCTTAAGGGTAAAGGTGAGTTGGGGTGCTGCATAAAACCAGAGATTGAAATGAGCACAGATAAAGTTCCTTAAGTCAAATATGGAATAGACAAGAACTACTCCTTGCTCAACGAAATGGACTCAACACCGCATATTAAACGCCTAAGAATGTACCTGACTAGTAAGTATCTTAAAACCTATGGATTGCTATGTCTCCGAAAGAGAATCAAGCATGTGTACAGGGGCATAAACGCAGCAGTGATAGGATTGGAGAGGTTCGGTGAGCAAATGAAGACCCTTTGAATTCATATTGCATGGTACCCATTCCACGGGTTTCAACTACCCAGGTTTTAGGTATTCTTCCTTCAGCTAAAACATGCATGTGGAACCCAAGTATGATCAACCATGTGAACGGGAGACGTGTTCAAATATGTCTCAGTTTTCCTCCCCTGGTACTCGGGTGCAACATTCCAGACGCTTTACTAACACTCTCCCCACTTGGAGAGTCAGCGCCTTTAACCTCCTGTTTGGCACAGTTTGCAATTTCTGCGGAAGATGAACAGGAATAGCGAGAACCAATGAGAGGCTAGCTGGAGGTGTCTGGACGGGCAAATTTAACTCTCATTTCCCACCAGGAAGAGGAAATAACCAAAGGCTCAGCATGCCGTGCCGGAACCAGATTAGGGCCTGAAGCCATCCTGCGGTGTTGCGGCCAGCTCAAAAGAAAGCGAGTTGAAGAAAGGAGCTCAGGGGCACTGTAATTCACAAACCTGCAGAGTTATAAATGACAGCTATCGTCCAAAAATAGACTGAAGTAAGGCTGCCAAGAGGACTTGAAAGCGGGGCAGAATTGCAGGAAACCGATTTCAGGAGGTAGACTGGAATTGCATTGAAAGCATAGGAAAAGAGGCAGAACGTCCACAATGATGCACTTGGCCAAAAAGGGCGTATGCGTTTTTTCCTGAATATATTCAGGAAAAAACGCATACGCCCTTTTTGGCCAACCAAGCAAGCTTGCAAAGGAAATCTGCACTACAATGAAGTCTCACTTCCCCCCGGTCAAAAGGGCCATCTGAAAAAAGTGTAAAATCCAGAAAGGCAGGACAGGCCATGGAGAACTGGGAGCCTTGTTATGCTGATGCGCGGGATGTAAATTGCCAACAGACACTCGGGAGAAGTGTATGGTGTTTCCTGAAACATCTAAAAAACAAAGCAACAGAGCCTAGGGCACTTCCACTTATGGTCCTATAGCTTAGGGAAATTAAAATCAAAAAGACACAGCCACCCCAAAGTTTGGGACGCCTCGGTTTACAAGAACCTCATTTACAGTACAAGTTCAACATCGCAGAAAGTGAAAAATGGATAAAGAAGTTGTGGTATTTACTTACAAAGCAATATCACTCAGCAATGAATTCTATGTCATCAGGCCCTTAGCAGCACAATGAGTGGATTCAGGTATGATGATTCTAACTGAAATAAGTCACACAGAAAAAGAAACATCATAAGATATCACTAATACACGGAATGTAAACTTGGCTACACAGGAACTGAATTCCAAAACAGAACAGGGTCTTAAATTTAGAAAACCAACTTATGCTTGCTTAAGGGGAAAGGTGAGTTGGGTTGCTGCATAAAACCAGAGATTGAAATGAGCACAGATAAAGTTCCTTAAGCCAAATATGGAATAGACAAGAGCTACTCCTTGCTCAACGAAATGGACTCAACAGCGCATATTAAACGCCTAAGAATGTACCTGACTAGTAAGTATCTTAAAACCTATGGATTGCTATGTCTCCGAAAGAGAATCAAGCATGTGTACAGGGGCATAAACGCAGCAGTGATAGGATTGGAGAGGTTCGGTGAGCAAATGAAGACCCTTTGAATTCATATTGCATGGTACCCATTCCACGGGTTTCAACTACCCAGGTTTTAGGTATTCTTCCTTCAGCTAAAACATGCATGTGGAACCCAAGTATGATCAACCATGTGAACGGGAGACGTGTTCAAATATGTCTCAGTTTTCCTCCCCTGGTACTCGGGTGCAACATTCCAGACGCTTTACTAACACTCTCCCCACTTGGAGAGTCAGCGCCTTTAACCTCCTGTTTGGCCCAGTTTGCAATTTCTGCGGAAGATGAACAGGAATAGCGAGAACCAATGAGAGGCTAGCTGGAGGTGTCTGGACGGGCAAATTTAACTCTCATTTCCCACCAGGAAGAGGAAATAACCAAAGGCTCAGCGTGCCGTACCGGAACCAGATTAGGGCCTGAAGCCATCCTGCGGTGTTGCGGCCAGCTCAAAAGAAAGCGAGTTGAAGAAAGGAGCTCAGGGGCACTGTAATTCACAAACCTGCAGAGTTATAAATGACAGCTATCGTCCAAAAATAGACTGAAGTAAGGCTGCCAAGAGGACTTGAAAGCGGGGCAGAATTGCAGGAAACCGATTTCAGGAGGTAGACTGGAATTGCATTGAAAGCATAGGAAAAGAGGCAGAACGTCCACAATGATGCACTTGGCCAAAAAGGGCGTATGCGTTTTTTCCTGAATATATTCAGGAAAAAACGCATACGCCCTTTTTGGCCAACCAAGCAAGCTTGCAAAGGAAATCTGCACTACAATGAAGTCTCACTTCCCCCCGGTCAAAAGGGCCATCTGAAAAAAGTGTAAAATCCAGAAAGGCAGGACAGGCCATGGAGAACTGGGAGCCTTGTTATGCTGATGGGCGGGATGTAAATTGCCAACAACCACTCGGGAGAAGTGTATGGTGTTTCCTGAAACATCTAAAAAACAAAGCAACAGAACCTAGGGCACTTCCACTTATGGTCCTATAGCTTAGGGAAATTAAAATCAAAAAGACACAGCCACCCCAAAGTTTGGAACGGCTCTGTTTACAAGAACCTCGTTTACAGTACAAGTTCAACATCGCAGAAAGTGAAAAATGGATAAAGAAGTTGTGGTATTTACTTACAAAGCAATATCACTCAGCAATGAAATCTGTGTCATCAGGCCCTTAGCAGCACAATGAGTGGATTCAGGTATGATGATTCTAACTGAAGTAAGTCACACAGAAAAAGAAACATCATAAGATATCAGTAATACACGGAATGTAAACTTGGCTACACAGGAACTGAATTACAGAACAGAACAGGGTCTCAAATTTAGAAAACCAACTTATGCTTGCTTAAGGGTAAAGGTGAGTTGGGGTGCTGCATAAAACCAGAGATTGAAATGAGCACAGATAAAGTTCCTTAAGTCAAATATGGAATAGACAAGAGCTACTCCTTGCTCAACGAAATGGACTCAACACCGCATATTAAATGCCTAAGAATGTACCTGACTAGTAAGTATCTTAAAAACCTATGGATTGCTATGTCTCCGAAAGAGAATCAAGCATGTGTACAGGGGCATAAACGCAGCAGTGATAGGATTGGAGAGGTTCGGTGAGCAAATGAAGACCCTTTGAAGTCATCTTGCATGGTACCCATTACACGGGTCTCAACTTTCCAGGTTTAAGGTATTCTTCCTTCAGCTAAAACATGCATGTGGAACCCAAGTATGACCAACCATGTGAACGGGAGACGTGTTCAAATATGTCTCAGTTTTCCTCCCCTGGTACTCGGGTGCAACATTCCAGACGCTTTACTAACACTCTCCCCACTTGGAGAGTCAGCGCCTTTAACCTCCTGTTTGGCCCAGTTTGCAATTTCTGCGGAAGATAAACAGGAATAGCGAGAACCAATGAGAGACTAGCTGGAGGTG
The DNA here is from genome assembly GCF_949987515.2 of Delphinus delphis. Lineage (NCBI taxonomy): Eukaryota > Metazoa > Chordata > Mammalia > Artiodactyla > Delphinidae > Delphinus > Delphinus delphis. The sequence goes on from NW_027192806.1 coordinate 63,541, forward strand.
TCTGGACGGGCAAATTTAACTCTCATTTCCCACCAGGAAGAGGAAATAACCAAAGGCTCAGCATGCCGTGCCGGAACCAGATTAGGGCCTGAAGCCATCCTGCGGTGTTGCGGCCAGGTCACAAGAAAGCGAGTTGAAGAAAGGAGCTCAGGGGCACTGTAATTCACAAACCTGCAGAGTTATAAATGACAGCTATCGTCCAAAAATAGACTGAAGTAAGGCTGCCAAGAGGACTTGAAAGCGGGGCAGAATTGCAGGAAACCGATTTCAGGAGGTAGACTGGAATTGCATTGAAAGCATAGGAAAAGAGGCAGAACGTCCACAATGATGCACTTGGCCAAAAAGGGCGTATGCGTTTTTTCCTGAATATATTCAGGAAAAAACGCATACGCACTTTTTGGCCAACCAAGCAAGCTTGCAAAGGAAATCTGCACTACAATGAAGTCTCACTTCCCCCCGGTCAAAAGGGCCATCTGAAAAAAGTGTAAAATCCAGAAAGGCAGGACAGGCCATGGAGAACTGGGAGCCTTGTTATGCTGATGCGCGGGATGTAAATTGCCAACAGACACTCGGGAGAAGTGTATGGTGTTTCCTGAAACATCTAAAAAACAAAGCAACAGAGCCTAGGGCACTGCCACTTATGGTCCTATAGCTTAGGGAAATTAAAATCAAAAAGACACAGCCACCCCAAAGTTTGGGACGCCTCTGTTTACAAGAACCTCGTTTACAGTACAAGTTCAACATCGCAGAAAGTGAAAAATGGATAAAGAAGTTGTGGTATTTACTTACAAAGCAATATCACTCAGCAATGAATTCTATGTCATCAGGCCCTTAGCATCACAATGAGTGGATTCAGGTATGATGATTCTAACTGAAATAAGTCACACAGAAAAAGAAACATCATAAGATATCAGTAATACACGGAATGTAAACTTGGCTACACAGGAACTGAATTACAGAACAGAACAGGGTCTCAAATTTAGAAAACCAACTTATGCTTGCTTAAGGGGAAAGGTGAGTTGGGGTGCTGCATAAAACCAGAGATTGAAATGAGCACAGATAAAGTTCCTTAAGCCAAATATGGAATAGACAAGAGCTACTCCTTGCTCAACGAAATGGACTCAAAACCCCATATTAAACCCCTAAGAATGTACCTGACTAGTAAGTATCTTAAAACCTATGGATTGCTATGTCTCCAAAAGAGAATCAAGCATGTGTACAGGGGAATAAACGCAGCAGTGATAGGATTGGAGAGGTTCGGTGAGCAAATGAAGACCCTTTGAAGTCATATTGCATGGTACCCATTACACGGGTCTCAACTCTCCAGGTTTAAGGTATTCTTCCTTCAGCTAAAACATGCATGTGGAACCCAGAGTATGATCAACCATGTGAACGGGAGACGTGTTCAAATATGTCTCAGTTTTCCTCCCCTGGTACTCGGGTGCAACATTCCAGACGCTTTACTAACACTCTCCCCACTTGGAGAGTCAGTCCCTTTAACCTCCTGTTTGGCCCAGTTTGCAATTTCTGCGGAAGATGAACAGGAATAGCGAGAACCAATGAGAGGCTAGCTGGAGGTGTCTGGACGGCAAATTTAACTCTCATTTCCCACCAGGAAGAGGAATTAACCAAAGGCTCAGCATGCCGGGCCAGAACCAGATTAGGGCCTGAAGCCATCCTGCGGTGTTGCGGCCAGGTCACAAGAAAGCGAGTTGAAGAAAGGAGCTCAGGGGCACTGTAATTCACAAACCTGCAGAGTTATAAATGACAGCTATCGTCCAAAAATAGACTGAAGTAAGGCTGCCAAGAGGACTTGAAAGCGGGGCAGAATTGCAGGAAACCGATTTCAGGAGGTAGACTGGAATTGCATTGAAAGCATAGGAAAAGAGGCAGAACGTCCACAATGATGCACTTGGCCAAAAAGGGCGTATGCGTTTTTTCCTGAATATATTCAGGAAAAAACGCATACGCCCTTTTTGGCCAACCAAGCAAGCTTGCAAAGGAAATCTGCACTACAATGAAGTCTCACTTCCCCCCGGTCAAAAGGGCCATCTGAAAAAAGTGTAAAATCCAGAAAGGCAACAGGCCATTGAGAACTGGGAGCCTTGTTATGCTGATGGGCGGGATGTAAATTGCCAACAGACACTGGGGAGAAGTGTATGGTGTTTCCTGAAACATCTAAAAAACAAAGCAACAGAGCCTAGGGCACTTCCACTTATGGTCCTATAGCTTAGGGAAATTAAAATCAAAAAGACACAGCCACCCCAAAGTTTGGAACGGCTCTGTTTACCAGAACCTCGTTTACAGTACAAGTTCAACATCGCAGAAAGTGAAAAATGGATAAAGAAGTTGTAGTATTCACTTACAAAGCAATATCACTCAGCAATGAAATCTGTGTCATCAGGCCCTTAGCAGCACAATGAGTGGATACAGGTATGATGATTCTAACTGAAGTAAGTCACACAGAAAAAGAAACATCATAAGATATCAGTAATACACGGAATGTAAACTTGGCTACACAGGAACTGAATTACAGAACAGAACAGGGTCTCAAATTTAGAAAACCAACTTATGCTTGCTTAAGGGTAAAGGTGAGTTGGGGTGCTGCATAAAACCAGAGATTGAAATGAGCACAGATAAAGTTCCTTAAGTCAAATATGGAATAGACAAGAGCTACTCCTTGCTCAACGAAATGGACTCAATACCGCATATTAAATGCCTAAGAATGTACCTGACTAGTAAGTATCTTAAAAACCTATGGATTGCTATGTCTCCGAAAGAGAATCAAGCATGTGTACAGGGGCATAAACGCAGCAGTGATAGGATTGGAGAGGTTCGGTGAGTAAATGAAGACCCTTTGAAGTCATCTTTCATGGTACCCATTACACGGGTCTTAACTCTCCAGGTTTAAGGTATTCTTCCTTCAGCTAAAACATGCATGTGGAACCCAAGTATGATCAACCATGTGAACGGGAGACGTGTTCAAATATGTCTCAGTTTTCCTCCCCTGGTACTCGGGTGCAACATTCCAGACGCTTTACTAACACTCTCCCCACTTGGAGAGTCAGCGCCTTTAACCTCCTGTTTGGCCCAGTTTGCAATTTCTGCGGAAGATGAACAGGAATAGCGAGAACCAATGAGAGGCTAGCTGGAGGTGTCTGGACGGGCAAATTTAACTCTCATTTCCCAACAGGAAGAGGAAATAACCAAAGGCTCAGCGTGCCGTACCGGAACCAGATTAGGGCCTGAAGCCATCCTGCGGTGTTGCGGCCAGGTCACAAGAAAGCGAGTTGAAGAAAGGAGCTCAGGGGCACTGTAATGCACAAACCTGCAGAGTTATAAATGACAGCTATCGTCCAAAAATAGACTGAAGTAAGGCTGCCAAGAGGACTTGAAAGCGGGGCAGAATTGCAGGAAACCGATTTCAGGAGGTAGACTGGAATTGCATTGAAAGCATAGGAAAAGAGGCAGAACGTCCACAATGATGCACTTGGCCAAAAAGGGCGTATGCGTTTTTTCCTGAATATATTCAGGAAAAAACGCATACGCACTTTTTGGCCAACCAAGCAAGCTTGCAAAGGAAATCTGCACTACAATGAAGTCTCACTTCCCCCCGGTCAAAAGGGCCATCTGAAAAAAGTGTAAAATCCAGAAAGGCAGGACAGGCCATGGAGAACTGGGAGCCTTGTTATGCTGATGGGCGGGATGTAAATTGCCAACAGACACTCGGGAGAAGTGTATGGTGTTTCCTGAAACATCTAAAAAACAAAGCAACAGAGCCTAGGGCACTGCCACTTATGGTCCTATAGCTTAGGGAAATTAAAATCAAAAAGACACAGCCACCCCAAAGTTTGGGACGGCTCTGTTTACAAGAACCTCGTTTACAGTACAAGTTCAACATCGCAGAAAGTGAAAAATGGATAAAGAAGTTGTGGTATTTACTTACAAAGCCATATCACTCAGCAATGAATTCTATGTCATCAGGCCCTTAGCATCACAATGAGTGGATTCAGGTATGATGATTCTAACTGAAATAAGTCACACAGAAAAAGAAACATCATAAGATATCAGTAATACACGGAATGTAAACTTGGCTACACAGGAACTAAATTACAGAACAGAACAGGGTCTCAAATTTAGAAAACCAACTTATGCTTGCTTAAGGGGAAAGGTGAGTTGGGGTGCTGCATAAAACCAGAGATTGAAATGAGCACAGATAAACTTCCTTAAGCCAAATATGGAATAGACAAGAGCTACTCCTTGCTCAACGAAATGGACTCAAAACCCCATATTAAACCCCTAAGAATGTACCTGACTAGTAAGTATCTTAAAACCTATGGATTGCTATGTCTCCAAAAGAGAATCAAGCATGTGTACAGGGGAATAAACGCAGCAGTGATAGGATTGGAGAGGTTCGGTGAGCAAATGAAGACCCTTTGAAGTCATATTGCATGGTACCCATTACACGGGTCTCAACTCTCCAGGTTTAAGGTATTCTTCCTTCAGCTAAAACATGCATGTGGAACCCAGAGTATGATCAACCATGTGAACGGGAGACGTGTTCAAATATGTCTCAGTTTTCCTCCCCTGGTACTCGGGTGCAACATTCCAGACGCTTTACTAACACTCTCCCCACTTGGAGAGTCAGTCCCTTTAACCTCCTGTTTGGCCCAGTTTGCAATTTCTGCGGAAGATGAACAGGAATAGCGAGAACCAATGAGAGGCTAGCTGGAGGTGTCTGGACGGGCAAATTTAACTCTCATTTCCCACCAGGAAGAGGAATTAACCAAGGGCTCAGCATGCCGGGCCGGAACCAGATTAGGGCCTGAAGCCATCCTGCGGTGTTGCGGCCAGGTCACAAGAAAGCGAGTTGAAGAAAGGAGCTCAGGGGCACTGTAATTCACAAACCTGCAGAGTTATAAATGACAGCTATCGTCCAAAAATAGACTGAAGTAAGGCTGCCAAGAGGACTTGAAAGCGGGGCAGAATTGCAGGAAACCGATTTCAGGAGGTAGACTGGAATTGCATTGAAAGCATAGGAAAAGAGGCAGAACGTCCACAATGATGCACTTGGCCAAAAAGGGCGTATGCATTTTTTCCTGAATATATTCAGGAAAAAACGCATACGCCCTTTTTGGCCAACCAAGCAAGCTTGCAAAGGAAATCTGCACTACAATGAAGTCTCACTTCCCCCCGGTCAAAAGGGCCATCTGAAAAAAGTGTAAAATCCAGAAAGGCAACAGGCCATTGAGAACTGGGAGCCTTGTTATGCTGATGGGCGGGATGTAAATTGCCAACAGACACTTGGAAGAACTGTATGGTGTTTCCTGAAACATCTAAAAAACAAAGCAACAGAGCCTAGGGCACTTCCACTTATGGTCCTATAGCTTAGGGAAATTAAAATCAAAAAGACACAGCCACCCCAAAGTTTGGAACGGCTCTGTTTACCAGAACCTCGTTTACAGTATAAGTTCAACATCGCAGAAAGTGAAAAATGGATAAAGAAGTTGTGGTATTCACTTACAAAGCAATATCACTCAGCAATGAAATCTGTGTCATCAGGCCCTTAGCATCACAATGAGTGGATTCAGGTATGATGATTCTATCTGAAATAAGTCACACAGAAAAAGAAACATCATAAGATATCACTAATACACGGAATGTAAACTTGGCTACACAGGAACTGAATTCCAAAACAGAACAGGGTCTTAAATTTAGAAAACCAACTTATGCTTGCTTAAGGGGAAAGGTGAGTTGGGTTGCTGCATAAAACCAGAGATTGAAATGAGCACAGATAAAGTTCCTTAAGCCAAATATGGAATAGACAAGAGCTACTCCTTGCTCAACGAAATGGACTCAACACCCCATATTAAACGCCTAAGAATGTACCTGACTAGTAAGTATCTTAAAACCTATGGATTGCTATGTCTCCAAAAGAGAATCAAGCATGTGTACAGGGGCATAAACTCAGCAGTGATAGGATTGGAGAGGTTCGGTGAGCAAATGAAGACCCTTTGAATTCATATTGCATGGTACCCATTCCACGGGTTTCAACTACCCAGGTTTTAGGTATTCTTCCTTCAGCTAAAACATGCATGTGGAACCCAAGTATGATCAACCATGTGAACGGGAGACGTGTTCAAATATGTCTCAGTTTTCCTCCCCTGGTACTCGGGTGCAACATTCCAGACGCTTTACTAACACTCTCCCCACTTGGAGAGTCAGCGCCTTTAACCTCCTGTTTGGCACAGTTTGCAATTTCTGCGGAAGATGAACAGGAATAGCGAGAACCAATGAGAGGCTAGCTGGAGGTGTCTGGACGGGCAAATTTAACTCTCATTTCCCACCAGGAAGAGGAAATAACCAAAGGCTCAGCGTGCCGTACCGGAACCAGATTAGGGCCTGAAGCCATCCTGCGGTGTTGCGGCCAGCTCAAAAGAAAGCGAGTTGAAGAAAGGAGCTCAGGGGCACTGTAATTCACAAACCTGCAGAGTTATAAATGACAGCTATCGTCCAAAAATAGACTGAAGTAAGGCTGCCAAGAGGACTTGAAAGCGGGGCAGAATTGCAGGAAACCGATTTCAGGAGGTAGACTGGAATTGCATTGAAAGCATAGGAAAAGAGGCAGAACGTCCACAATGATGCACTTGGCCAAAAAGGGCGTATGCGTTTTTTCCTGAATATATTCAGGAAAAAACGCATACGCCCTTTTTGGCCAACCAAGCAAGCTTGCAAAGGAAATCTGCACTACAATGAAGTCTCACTTCCCCCCGGTCAAAAGGGCCATCTGAAAAAAGTGTAAAATCCAGAAAGGCAGGACAGGCCATGGAGAACTGGGAGCCTTGTTATGCTGATGGGCGGGATGTAAATTGCCAACAACCACTCGGGAGAAGTGTATGGTGTTTCCTGAAACATCTAAAAAACAAAGCAACAGAACCTAGGGCACTTCCACTTATGGTCCTATAGCTTAGGGAAATTAAAATCAAAAAGACACAGCCACCCCAAAGTTTGGAAAGGCTCTGTTTACAACAACCTCGTTTACAGTACAAGTTCAACATCGCAGAAAGTGAAAAATGGATAAAGAAGTTGTGGTATTTACTTACAAAGCAATATCACTCAGCAATGAAATCTGTGTCATCAGGCCCTTAGCAGCACAATAAGTGGATTCAGGTATGATGATTCTAACTGAAGTAAGTCACACAGAAAAAGAAACATCATAAGATATCAGTAATACACGGAATGTAAACTTGGCTACACAGGAACTGAATTACAGAACAGAACAGGGTCTCAAATTTAGAAAACCAACTTATGCTTGCTTAAGGGTAAAGGTGAGTTGGGGTGCTGCATAAAACCAGAGATTGAAATGAGCACAGATAAAGTTCCTTAAGTCAAATATGGAATAGACAAGAGCTACTCCTTGCTCAACGAAATGGACTCAACACCGCATATTAAACGCCTAAGAATGTACCTGACTAGTAAGTATCTTTAAACCTATGGATTGCTATGTCTCCGAAAGAGAATCAAGCATGTGTACAGGGGCATAAACGCAGCAGTGATAGGATTGGAGAGGTTCGGTGAGCAAATGAAGACCCTTTGAAGTCATATTGCATGGTACCCATTCCACGGGTTTCAACTACCCAGGTTTAAGGTATTCTTCCTTCAGCTAAAACATGCATGTGGAACCTAGAGTATGATCAACCATGTGATCGGGAGACGTGTTCAAATATGTCTCAGTTTTCGTACCCTGGTACTCGGGTGCAACATTCCAGACGCTTTACTAACACTCTCCCGACTTGGAGAGTCAGTCCCTTTAACCTCCTGTTTGGCCCAGTTTGCAATTTCTGCGGAAGATGAACAGGAATAGCGAGAACCAATGAGAGACTAGCTGGAGGTGTCTGGACGGGCAAATTTAACTCTCATTTCCCACCAGGAAGAGGAAATAACCAAAGGCTCAGCGTGCCGTGCCGGAACCAGATTAGGGCCTGAAGCCATCCTGCGGTGTTGCGGCCAGGTCACAAGAAAGCGAGTTGAAGAAAGGAGCTCAGGGGCACTGTAATTCACAAACCTGCAGAGTTATAAATGACAGCTATCGTCCAAAAATAGACTGAAGTAAGGCTGCCAAGAGGACTTGAAAGCGGGGCAGAATTGCAGGAAACCGATTTCAGGAGGTAGACTGGAATTGCATTGAAAGCATAGGAAAAGAGGCAGAACGTCCACAATGATGCACTTGGCCAAAAAGGGCGTATGCGTTTTTTCCTGAATATATTCAGGAAAAAACGCATACGCCCTTTTTGGCCAACCAAGCAAGCTTGCAAAGGAAATCTGCACTACAATGAAGTCTCACGTCCCCCCGGTCAAAAGGGCCATCTGAAAAAAGTGTAAAATCCAGAAAGGCAGGACAGGCCATGGAGAACTGGGAGCCTTGTTATGCTGATGGGTGGGATGTAAATTGCCAACAGACACTCGGGAGAAGTGTATGGTGTTTCCTGAAACATATAAAAAACAAAGCAACAGAGCCTAGAGCACTTCCACTTATGGTCCTATAGCTTAGGGAAATTAAAATCAAAAAGACACAGCCACCCCAAAGTTTGGAACGGCTCTGTTTACAAGAACCTCGTTTACAGTACAAGTTCAACATCGCAGAAAGTGAAAAATGGATAAAGAAGTTGTAGTATTCACTTACAAAGCAATATCACTCAGCAATGAAATCTGTGTCATCAGGCCCTTAGCATCACAATGAGTGGATTCAGGTATGATGATTCTAACTGAAATAAGTCACACAGAAAAAGAAACATCATAAGATATCACTAATACACGGAATGTAAACTTGGCTACACAGGAACTGAATTCCAAAACAGAACAGGGTCTCAAATTTAGAAAACCAACTTATGCTTGCTTAAGGGGAAAGGTGAGTTGGGTTGCTGCATAAAACCAGAGATTGAAATGAGCACAGATAAAGTTCCTCAAGCCAAATATGGAATAGACAAGAGCTACTCCTTGCTCAACGAAATGGACTCAACACCGCATATTAAACGCCTAAGAATGTACCTGACTAGTAAGTATCTTAAAACCTATGGATTGCTATGTCTCCGAAAGAGAATCAAGCATGTGTACAGGGGCATAAACGCAGCAGTGATAGGATTGGAGAGGTTCGGTGAGCAAATGAAGACCCTTTGAATTCATATTGCATGGTACCCATTCCACGGGTTTCAACTACCCAGGTTTTAGGTATTCTTCCTTCAGCTAAAACATGCATGTGGAACCCAAGTATGATCAACCATGTGAACGGGAGACGTGTTCAAATATGTCTCAGTTTTCCTCCCCTGGTACTCGGGTGCAACATTCCAGACGCTTTACTAACACTCTCCCCACTTGGAGAGTCAGCGCCTTTAACCTCCTGTTTGGCCCAGTTTGCAATTTCTGCGGAAGATGAACAGGAATAGCGAGAACCAATGAGAGGCTAGCTGGAGGTGCCTGGACGGGCAAATTTAACTCTCATTTCCCACCAGGAAGAGGAAATAACCAAAGGCTCAGCGTGCCGGGCCGGAACCAGATTAGGGCCTGAAGCCATCCTGCGGTGTTGCGGCCAGGTCACAAGAAAGCGAGTTGAAGAAAGGAGCTCAGGGGCACTGTAATTCACAAACCTGCAGAGTTATAAATGACAGCTATCGTCCAAAAATAGACTGAAGTAAGGCTGCCAAGAGGACTTGAAAGCGGGGCAGAATTGCAGGAAACCGATTTCAGGAGGTAGACTGGAATTGCATTGAAAGCATAGGAAAAGAGGCAGAACGTCCACAATGATGCACTTGGCCAAAAAGGGCGTATGCGTTTTTTCCTGAATATATTCAGGAAAAAACGCATACGCCCTTTTTGGCCAACCAAGCAAGCTTGCAAAGGAAATCTGCACTACAATGAAGTCTCACTTCCCCCCGGTCAAAAGGGCCATCTGAAAAAAGTGTAAAATCCAGAAAGGCAGGACAGGCCATGGAGAACTGGGAGCCTTGTTATGCTGATGGGCGGGATGTAAATTGCCAACAACCACTCGGGAGAAGTGTATGGTGTTTCCTGAAACATCTAAAAAACAAAGCAACAGAACCTAGGGCACTTCCACTTATGGTCCTATAGCTTAGGGAAATTAAAATCAAAAAGACACAGCCACCCCAAAGTTTGGAACGGCTCTGTTTACAAGAACCTCGTTTACAGTACAAGTTCAAAATCGCAGAAAGTGAAAAATGGATAAAGAAGTTGTGGTATTTACTTACAAAGCAATATCACTCAGCAATGAAATCTGTGTCATCAGGCCCTTAGCAGCACAATGAGTGGATTCAGGTATGATGATTCTAACTGAAGTAAGTCACACAGAAAAAGAAACATCATAAGATATCAGTAATACATGGAATGTAAACTTGGCTACACAGGAACTGAATTACAGAACAGAACAGGGTCTCAAATTTGGAAAACCAACTTATGCTTGCTTAAGGGTAAAGGTGAGTTGGGGTGCTGCATAAAACCAGAGATTGAAATGAGCACAGATAAAGTTCCTTAAGTCAAATATGGAATAGACAAGAGCTACTCCTTGCTCAACGAAACGGACTCAACACCGCATATTAAACGCCTAAGAATGTACCTGACTAGTAAGTATCTTAAAAACCTATGGATTGCTATGTCTCCGAAAGAGAATCAAGCATGTGTACAGGGGCATAAATGCAGCAGTGATAGGATTGGAGAGGTTCGGTGAGCAAATGAAGACCCTTTGAAGTCATCTTGCATGGTACCCATTACACGGGTCTCATCTCTCCTGGTTTAAGGTATTCTTCCTTCAGCTAAAACATGCATGTGGAACCCAAGTATGATCAACCATGTGAACGGGAGACGTGTTCAAATATGTCTCAGTTTTCCTCCCCTGGTACTCGGGTGCAACATTCCAGAAGCTTTACTAACACTCTCCCCACTTGGAGAGTCAGCGCCTTTAACCTCCTGTTTGGCCCAGTTTGCAATTTCTGCGGAAGATGAACAGGAATAGCGAGAACCAATGAGAGACTAGCTGGAGGTGTCAGGACGGGCAAATTTAACTCTCATTTCCCACCAGGAAAAGGAAATAACCAAAGGCTCAGCGTGCCGTGCCGGAACCAGATTAGGGCCTGAAGCCATCCTGCGGTGTTGCGGCCAGGTCACAAGAAAGCAAGTTGAAGAAAGGAGCTCAGGGGCACTGTAATGCACAAACCTGCAGAGTTATAAATGACAGCTATCGTCCAAAAATAGACTGAAGTAAGGCTGCCAAGAGGACTTGAAAGCGGGGCAGAATTGCAGGAAACCGATTTCAGGAGGTAGACTGGAATTGCATTGAAAGCATAGGAAAAGAGGCAGAACGTCCACAATGATGCACTTGGCCAAAAAGGGCGTATGCGTTTTTTCCTGAATATATTCAGGAAAAAACGCATACGCCCTTTTTGGCCAACCAAGCAAGCTTGCAAAGGAAATCTGCACTACAATGAAGTCTCACTTCCCCCCGGTCAAAAGGGCCATCTGAAAAAAGTGTAAAATCCAGAAAGGCAGGACAGGCCATGGAGAACTGGGAGCCTTGTTATGCTGATGGGCGGGATGTAAATTGCCAACAACCACTCAGGAGAAGTGTATGGTGTTTCCTGAAATATCTAAAAAACAAAGCAACAGAACCTAGGGCACTTCCACTTATGGTCCTATAGCTTAGGGAAATTAAAATCAAAAAGACACAGCCACCCCAAAGTTTGGAACGGCTCTGTTTACAAGAACCTCGTTTACAGTACAAGTTCAACATCGCAGAAAGTGAAAAATGGATAAAGAAGTTGTGGTATTTACTTACAAAGCAATATCACTCAGCAATGAAATCTGTGTCATCAGGCCCTTAACAGCACAATGAGTGGATTCAGGTATGATGATTCTAACTGAAGTAAGTCACACAGAAAAAGAAACATCATAAGATATCAGTAGTACACGGAATGTAAACTTGGCTACACAGGAACTGAATTACAGAACAGAACAGGGACTTAAATTTAGAAAACCAACTTATGCTTGCTTAAGGGTAAAGGTGAGTTGGGGTGCTGCATAAAACCAGAGATTGAAATGAGCACAGATAAAGTTCCTTAAGTCAAATATGGAATAGACAAGAACTACTCCTTGCTCAACGAAATGGACTCAACACCGCATATTAAACGCCTAAGAATGTACCTGACTAGTAAGTATCTTAAAACCTATGGATTGCTATGTCTCCGAAAGAGAATCAAGCATGTGTACAGGGGCATAAACGCAGCAGTGATAGGATTGGAGAGGTTCGGTGAGCAAATGAAGACCCTTTGAAGTCATATTGCATGGTACCCATTCCACGGGTTTCAACTACCCAGGTTTAAGGTATTCTTCCTTCAGCTAAAACATGCATGTGGAACCTAGAGTATGATCAACCATGTGATCGGGAGACGTGTTCAAATATGTCTCAGTTTTCATACCCTGGTACTCGGGTGCAACATTCCAGACGCTTTACTAACACTCTCCCGACTTGGAGAGTCAGTCCCTTTAACCTCCTGTTTGGCCCAGTTTGCAATTTCTGCGGAAGATGAACAGGAATAGCGAGAACCAATGAGAGGCTAGCTGGAGGTGTCTGGACGGGCAAATTTAACTCTCATTTCCCACCAGGAAGAGGAAATAACCAAAGGCTCAGCGTGCCGTGCCGGAACCAGATTAGGGCCTGAAGCCATCCTGCGGTGTTGCGGCCAGGTCACAAGAAAGCGAGTTGAAGAAAGGAGCTCAGGGGCACTGTAATTCACAAACCTGCAGAGTTATAAATGACAGCTATCGTCCAAAAATAGACTGAAGTAAGGCTGCCAAGAGGACTTGAAAGCGGGGCAGAATTGCAGGAAACCGATTTCAGGAGGTAGACTGGAATTGCATTGAAAGCATAGGAAAAGAGGCAGAACGTCCACAATGATGCACTTGGCCAAAAAGGGCGTATGCGTTTTTTCCTGAATATATTCAGGAAAAAACGCATACGCCCTTTTTGGCCAACCAAGCAAGCTTGCAAAGGAAATCTGCACTACAATGAAGTCTCACTTCCCCCCGGTCAAAAGGGCCATCTGAAAAAAGTGTAAAATCCAGAAAGGCAGGACAGGCCATGGAGAACTGGGAGCCTTGTTATGCTGATGGGCGGGATGTAAATTGCCAACAGACACTCGGGAGAAGTGTATGGTGTTTCCTGAAACATCTAAAAAACAAAGCAACAGAGCCTAGGGCACTGCCACTTATGGTCCTATAGCTTAGGGAAATTAAAATAAAAAAGACACAGCCACCCCAAAGTTTGGAACGGCTCTGTTTACAAGAACCTCGTTTACAGTACAAGTTCAACATCGCAGAAAGTGAAAAATGGATAAAGAAGTTGTAGTATTCACTTACAAAGCAATATCACTCAGCAATGAAATCTGTGTCATCAGGCCCTTAGCATCACAATGAGTGGATTCAGGTATGATGATTCTAACTGAAATAAGTCACACAGAAAAAGAAACATCATAAGATATCACTAATACACGGAATGTAATCTTGGCTACACAGGAACTGAATTCCAAAACAGAACAGGGTCTCAAATTTAGAAAACCAACTTATGCTTGCTTAAGGGGAAAGGTGAGATGGGTTGCTGCATAAAACCAGAGATTGAAATGAGCACAGATAAAGTTCCTTAAGCCAAATATGGAATAGACAAGAGCTACTCCTTGCTCAACGAAATGGACTCAACACCGCATATTAAACGCCTAAGAATGTACCTGACTAGTAAGTATCTTAAAACCTATGGATTGCTATGTCTCCGAAAGAGAATCAAGCATGTGTACAGGGGCATAAACGCAGCAGTGATAGGATTGGAGAGGTTCGGTGAGCAAATGAAGACCCTTTGAAGTCATATTGCATGGTACCCATTCCACGGGTTTCAACTACCCAGGTTTTAGGTATTCTTCCTTCAGCTAAAACATGCATGTGGAACCCAAGTATGATCAACCATGTGAACGGGAGACGTGTTCAAATATGTCTCAGTTTTCCTCCCCTGGTACTCGGGTGCAACATTCCAGACGCTTTACTAACACTCTCCCCACTTGGAGAGTCAGTGCCTTTAACCTCCTGTTTGGCCCAGTTTGCAATTTCTGCGGAAGATGAACAGGAATAGTGAGAACCAATGAGAGACTAGCTGGAGGTGTCAGGATGGGCAAATTTAACTCTCATTTCCCACCAGGCAAAGGAAATAACCAAAGGCTCAGCGTGCCGTGCCAGAACCAGATTAAGGCCTGAAGCCATCCTGCGGTGTTGCGGCCAGGTCACAAGAAAGCAAGTTGAAGAAAGGAGCTCAGGGGCACTGTAATGCACAAACCTGCAGAGTTATAAATGACAGCTATCGTCCAAAAATACACTGAAGTAAGGCTGCCAAGAGGACTTGAAAGCGGGGCAGAATTGCAGGAAACCGATTTCAGGAGGTAGACTGGAATTGCATTGAAAGCATAGGAAAAGAGGCAGAACGTCCACAATGATGCACTTGGCCAAAAAGGGCGTATGCTTTTTTTCCTGAATATATTCAGGAAAAAACGCATACGCCCTTTTTGGCCAACCAAGCAAGCTTGCAAAGGAAATCTGCACTACAATGAAGTCTCACTTCCCCCCGGTCAAAAGGGCCATCTGAAAAAAGTGTAAAATCCAGAAAGGCAGGACAGGCCATGGAGAACTGGGAGCCTTGTTATGCTGATGGGCGGGATGTAAATTGCCAACAGACACTCGGGAGAAGTGTATGGTGTTTCCTGAAACATCTAAAAAACAAAGCAACAGAGCCTAGGGCACTGCCACTTATGGTCCTATAGCTTAGGGAAATTAAAATCAAAAAGACACAGCCACCCCAAAGTTTGGGACGCCTCTGTTTACAAGAACCTCGTTTACAGTACAAGTTCAACATCGCAGAAAGTGAAAAATGGATAAAGAAGTTGTGGTATTTACTTACAAAGCAATATCACTCAGCAATGAATTCTATGTCATCAGGCCCTTAGCATCACAATGAGTGGATTCAGGTATGATGATTCTAACTGAAATAAGTCACACAGAAAAAGAAACATCATAAGATATCAGTAATACACGGAATGTAAACTTGGCTACACAGGAACTGAATTACAGAACAGAACAGGGTCTCAAATTTAGAAAACCAACTTATGCTTGCTTAAGGGGAAAGGTGAGTTGGGGTGCTGCATAAAACCAGAGATTGAAATGAGCACAGATAAAGTTCCTTAAGCCAAATATGGAATAGACAAGAGCTACTCCTTGCTCAACGAAATGGACTCAAAACCCCATATTAAACCCCTAAGAATGTACCTGACTAGTAAGTATCTTAAAACCTATGGATTGCTATGTCTCCAAAAGAGAATCAAGCATGTGTACAGGGGAATAAACACAGCAGTGATAGGATTGGAGAGGTTCAGTGAGCAAATGAAGACCCTTTGAAGTTATATTGCATGGTACCCATTACACGGGTCTCAACTCTCCAGGTTTAAGGTATTCTTCCTTCAGCTAAAACATGCATGTGGAACCCAGAGTATGATCAACCATGTGAACGGGAGACGTGTTCAAATATGTCTCAGTTTTCCTCCCCTGGTACTCGGGTGCAACATTCCAGACGCTTTACTAACACTCTCCCCACTTGGAGAGTCAGCGCCTTTAACCTCCTGTTTGGCACAGTTTGCAATTTCTGCGGAAGATGAACAGGAATAGCGAGAACCAATGAGAGGCTAGCTGGAGGTGTCTGGACGGGCAAATTTAACTCTCATTTCCCACCAGGAAGAGGAAATAACCAAAGGCTCAGCGTGCCGTACCGGAAACAGAATAGGGCCTGAAGCCATCCTGCGGTGTTGCGGCCAGCTCAAAAGAAAGCGAGTTGAAGAAAGGAGCTCAGGGGCACTGTAATTCACAAACCTGCAGAGTTATAAATGACAGCTATCGTCCAAAAATAGACTGAAGTAAGGCTGCCAAGAGGACTTGAAAGCGGGGCAGAATTGCAGGAAACCGATTTCAGGAGGTAGACTGGAATTGCATTGAAAGCATAGGAAAAGAGGCAGAACGTCCACAATGATGCACTTGGCCAAAAAGGGCGTATGCGTTTTTTCCTGAATATATTCAGGAAAAAACGCATACGCCCTTTTTGGCCAACCAAGCAAGCTTGCAAAGGAAATCTGCACTACAATGAAGTCTCACTTCCCCCCGGTCAAAAGGGCCATCTGAAAAAAGTGTAAAATCCAGAAAGGCAGGACAGGCCATGGAGAACTGGGAGCCTTGTTATGCTGATGGGCGGGATGTAAATTGCCAACAACCACTCAGGAGAAGTGTATGGTGTTTCCTGAAATATCTAAAAAACAAAGCAACAGAACCTAGGGCACTTCCACTTATGGTCCTATAGCTTAGGGAAATTAAAATCAAAAAGACACAGCCACCCCAAAGTTTGGAACGGCTCTGTTTACAAGAACCTCGTTTACAGTACAAGTTCAACATCGCAGAAAGTGAAAAATGGATAAAGAAGTTGTGGTATTTACTTACAAAGCAATATCACTCAGCAATGAAATCTGTGTCATCAGGCCCTTAACAGCACAATGAGTGGATTCAGGTATGATGATTCTAACTGAAGTAAGTCACACAGAAAAAGAAACATCATAAGATATCAGTAGTACACGGAATGTAAACTTGGCTACACAGGAACTGAATTACAGAACAGAACAGGGACTTAAATTTAGAAAACCAACTTATGCTTGCTTAAGGGTAAAGGTGAGTTGGGGTGCTGCATAAAACCAGAGATTGAAATGAGCACAGATAAAGTTCCTTAAGTCAAATATGGAATAGACAAGAACTACTCCTTGCTCAACGAAATGGACTCAACACCGCATATTAAACGCCTAAGAATGTACCTGACTAGTAAGTATCTTAAAACCTATGGATTGCTATGTCTCCGAAAGAGAATCAAGCATGTGTACAGGGGCATAAACGCAGCAGTGATAGGATTGGAGAGGTTCGGTGAGCAAATGAAGACCCTTTGAAGTCATATTGCATGGTACCCATTCCACGGGTTTCAACTACCCAGGTTTAAGGTATTCTTCCTTCAGCTAAAACATGCATGTGGAACCTAGAGTATGATCAACCATGTGATCGGGAGACGTGTTCAAATATGTCTCAGTTTTCATACCCTGGTACTCGGGTGCAACATTCCAGACGCTTTACTAACACTCTCCCGACTTGGAGAGTCAGTCCCTTTAACCTCCTGTTTGGCCCAGTTTGCAATTTCTGCGGAAGATGAACAGGAATAGCGAGAACCAATGAGAGGCTAGCTGGAGGTGTCTGGACGGGCAAATTTAACTCTCATTTCCCACCAGGAAGAGGAAATAACCAAAGGCTCAGCGTGCCGTGCCGGAACCAGATTAGGGCCTGAAGCCATCCTGCGGTGTTGCGGCCAGGTCACAAGAAAGCGAGTTGAAGAAAGGAGCTCAGGGGCACTGTAATTCACAAACCTGCAGAGTTATAAATGACAGCTATCGTCCAAAAATAGACTGAAGTAAGGCTGCCAAGAGGACTTGAAAGCGGGGCAGAATTGCAGGAAACCGATTTCAGGAGGTAGACTGGAATTGCATTGAAAGCATAGGAAAAGAGGCAGAACGTCCACAATGATGCACTTGGCCAAAAAGGGCGTATGCGTTTTTTCCTGAATATATTCAGGAAAAAACGCATACGCCCTTTTTGGCCAACCAAGCAAGCTTGCAAAGGAAATCTGCACTACAATGAAGTCTCACTTCCCCCCGGTCAAAAGGGCCATCTGAAAAAAGTGTAAAATCCAGAAAGGCAGGACAGGCCATGGAGAACTGGGAGCCTTGTTATGCTGATGGGCGGGATGTAAATTGCCAACAGACACTCGGGAGAAGTGTATGGTGTTTCCTGAAACATCTAAAAAACAAAGCAACAGAGCCTAGGGCACTGCCACTTATGGTCCTATAGCTTAGGGAAATTAAAATAAAAAAGACACAGCCACCCCAAAGTTTGGAACGGCTCTGTTTACAAGAACCTCGTTTACAGTACAAGTTCAACATCGCAGAAAGTGAAAAATGGATAAAGAAGTTGTAGTATTCACTTACAAAGCAATATCACTCAGCAATGAAATCTGTGTCATCAGGCCCTTAGCATCACAATGAGTGGATTCAGGTATGATGATTCTAACTGAAATAAGTCACACAGAAAAAGAAACATCATAAGATATCACTAATACACGGAATGTAATCTTGGCTACACAGGAACTGAATTCCAAAACAGAACAGGGTCTCAAATTTAGAAAACCAACTTATGCTTGCTTAAGGGGAAAGGTGAGATGGGTTGCTGCATAAAACCAGAGATTGAAATGAGCACAGATAAAGTTCCTTAAGCCAAATATGGAATAGACAAGAGCTACTCCTTGCTCAACGAAATGGACTCAACACCGCATATTAAACGCCTAAGAATGTACCTGACTAGTAAGTATCTTAAAACCTATGGATTGCTATGTCTCCGAAAGAGAATCAAGCATGTGTACAGGGGCATAAACGCAGCAGTGATAGGATTGGAGAGGTTCGGTGAGCAAATGAAGACCCTTTGAAGTTATATTGCATGGTACCCATTCCACGGGTTTCAACTACCCAGGTTTTAGGTATTCTTCCTTCAGCTAAAACATGCATGTGGAACCCAAGTATGATCAACCATGTGAACGGGAGACGTGTTCAAATATGTCTCAGTTTTCCTCCCCTGGTACTCGGGTGCAACATTCCAGACGCTTTACTAACACTCTCCCCACTTGGAGAGTCAGTGCCTTTAACCTCCTGTTTGGCCCAGTTTGCAATTTCTGCGGAAGATGAACAGGAATAGTGAGAACCAATGAGAGACTAGCTGGAGGTGTCAGGATGGGCAAATTTAACTCTCATTTCCCACCAGGCAAAGGAAATAACCAAAGGCTCAGCGTGCCGTGCCAGAACCAGATTAAGGCCTGAAGCCATCCTGCGGTGTTGCGGCCAGGTCACAAGAAAGCAAGTTGAAGAAAGGAGCTCAGGGGCACTGTAATGCACAAACCTGCAGAGTTATAAATGACAGCTATCGTCCAAAAATACACTGAAGTAAGGCTGCCAAGAGGACTTGAAAGCGGGGCAGAATTGCAGGAAACCGATTTCAGGAGGTAGACTGGAATTGCATTGAAAGCATAGGAAAAGAGGCAGAACGTCCACAATGATGCACTTGGCCAAAAAGGGCGTATGCTTTTTTTCCTGAATATATTCAGGAAAAAAAGCATACGCCCTTTTTGGCCAACCAAGCAAGCTTGCAAAGGAAATCTGCACTACAATGAAGTCTCACTTCCCCCCGGTCAAAAGGGCCATCTGAAAAAAGTGTAAAATCCAGAAAGGCAGGACAGGCCATGGAGAACTGGGAGCCTTGTTATGCTGATGGGCGGGATGTAAATTGCCAACAGACACTCGGGAGAAGTGTATGGTGTTTCCTGAAACATCTAAAAAACAAAGCAACAGAGCCTAGGGCACTGCCACTTATGGTCCTATAGCTTAGGGAAATTAAAATCAAAAAGACACAGCCACCCCAAAGTTTGGGACGCCTCTGTTTACAAGAACCTCGTTTACAGTACAAGTTCAACATCGCAGAAAGTGAAAAATGGATAAAGAAGTTGTGGTATTTACTTACAAAGCAATATCACTCAGCAATGAATTCTATGTCATCAGGCCCTTAGCATCACAATGAGTGGATTCAGGTATGATGATTCTAACTGAAATAAGTCACACAGAAAAAGAAACATCATAAGATATCAGTAATACACGGAATGTAAACTTGGCTACACAGGAACTGAATTACAGAACAGAACAGGGTCTCAAATTTAGAAAACCAACTTATGCTTGCTTAAGGGGAAAGGTGAGTTGGGGTGCTGCATAAAACCAGAGATTGAAATGAGCACAGATAAAGTTCCTTAAGCCAAATATGGAATAGACAAGAGCTACTCCTTGCTCAACGAAATGGACTCAAAACCCCATATTAAACCCCTAAGAATGTACCTGACTAGTAAGTATCTTAAAACCTATGGATTGCTATGTCTCCAAAAGAGAATCAAGCATGTGTACAGGGGAATAAACACAGCAGTGATAGGATTGGAGAGGTTCAGTGAGCAAATGAAGACCCTTTGAAGTTATATTGCATGGTACCCATTACACGGGTCTCAACTCTCCAGGTTTAAGGTATTCTTCCTTCAGCTAAAACATGCATGTGGAACCCAGAGTATGATCAACCATGTGAACGGGAGACGTGTTCAAATATGTCTCAGTTTTCCTCCCCTGGTACTCGGGTGCAACATTCCAGACGCTTTACTAACACTCTCCCCACTTGGAGAGTCAGCGCCTTTAACCTCCTGTTTGGCACAGTTTGCAATTTCTGCGGAAGATGAACAGGAATAGCGAGAACCAATGAGAGGCTAGCTGGAGGTGTCTGGACGGGCAAATTTAACTCTCATTTCCCACCAGGAAGAGGAAATAACCAAAGGCTCAGCGTGCCGTACCGGAAACAGAATAGGGCCTGAAGCCATCCTGCGGTGTTGCGGCCAGCTCAAAAGAAAGCGAGTTGAAGAAAGGAGCTCAGGGGCACTGTAATTCACAAACCTGCAGAGTTATAAATGACAGCTATCGTCCAAAAATAGACTGAAGTAAGGCTGCCAAGAGGACTTGAAAGCGGGGCAGAATTGCAGGAAACCGATTTCAGGAGGTAGACTGGAATTGCATTGAAAGCATAGGAAAAGAGGCAGAACGTCCACAATGATGCACTTGGCCAAAAAGGGCGTATGCGTTTTTTCCTGAATATATTCAGGAAAAAACGCATACGCCCTTTTTGGCCAACCAAGCAAGCTTGCAAAGGAAATCTGCACTACAATGAAGTCTCACTTCCCCCCGGTCAAAAGGGCCATCTGAAAAAAGTGTAAAATCCAGAAAGGCAGGACAGGCCATGGAGAACTGGGAGCCTTGTTATGCTGATGGGCGGGATGTAAATTGCCAACAACCACTCGGGAGAAGTGTATGGTGTTTCCTGAAACATCTAAAAAACAAAGCAACAGAACCTAGGGCACTTCCACTTATGGTCCTATAGCTTAGGGAAATTAAAATCAAAAAGACACAGCCACCCCAAAGTTTGGGACGCCTCTGTTTACAAGAACCTCGTTTACAGTACAAGTTCAACATCGCAGAAAGTGAAAAATGGATAAAGAAGTTGTGGTATTTACTTACAAAGCAATATCACTCAGCAATGAATTCTATGTCATCAGGCCCTTAGCATCACAATGAGTGGATTCAGGTATGATGATTCTAACTGAAATAAGTCACACAGAAAAAGAAACATCATAAGATATCAGTAATACACGGAATGTAAACTTGGCTACACAGGAACTGAATTACAGAACAGAACAGGGTCTCAAATTTAGAAAACCAACTTATGCTTGCTTAAGGGGAAAGGTGAGTTGGGGTGCTGCATAAAACCAGAGATTGAAATGAGCACAGATAAAGTTCCTTAAGCCAAATATGGAATAGACAAGAGCTACTCCTTGCTCAACGAAATGGACTCAAAACCCCATATTAAACCCCTAAGAATGTACCTGACTAGTAAGTATCTTAAAACCTATGGATTGCTATGTCTCCAAAAGAGAATCAAGCATGTGTACAGGGGAATAAACACAGCAGTGATAGGATTGGAGAGGTTCGGTGAGCAAATGAAGACCCTTTGAAGTTATATTGCATGGTACCCATTACACGGGTCTCAACTCTCCAGGTTTAAGGTATTCTTCCTTCAGCTAAAACATGCATGTGGAACCCAGAGTATGATCAACCATGTGAACGGGAGACGTGTTCAAATATGTCTCAGTTTTCCTCCCCTGGTACTCGGGTGCAACATTCCAGACGCTTTACTAACACTCTCCCCACTTGGAGAGTCAGCGCCTTTAACCTCCTGTTTGGCACAGTTTGCAATTTCTGCGGAAGATGAACAGGAATAGCGAGAACCAATGAGAGGCTAGCTGGAGGTGTCTGGACGGGCAAATTTAACTCTCATTTCCCACCAGGAAGAGGAAATAACCAAAGGCTCAGCGTGCCGTACCGGAAACAGATTAGGGCCTGAAGCCATCCTGCGGTGTTGCGGCCAGCTCAAAAGAAAGCGAGTTGAAGAAAGGAGCTCAGGGGCACTGTAATTCACAAACCTGCAGAGTTATAAATGACAGCTATCGTCCAAAAATAGACTGAAGTAAGGCTGCCAAGAGGACTTGAAAGCGGGGCAGAATTGCAGGAAACCGATTTCAGGAGGTAGACTGGAATTGCATTGAAAGCATAGGAAAAGAGGCAGAACGTCCACAATGATGCACTTGGCCAAAAAGGGCGTATGCGTTTTGTCCTGAATATATTCAGGAAAAAACGCATACGCCCTTTTTGGCCAACCAAGCAAGCTTGCAAAGGAAATCTGCACTACAATGAAGTCTCACTTCCCCCCGGTCAAAAGGGCCATCTGAAAAAAGTGTAAAATCCAGAAAGGCAGGACAGGCCATGGAGAACTGGGAGCCTTGTTATGCTGATGGGCGGGATGTAAATTGCCAACAACCACTCGGGAGAAGTGTATGGTGTTTCCTGAAACATCTAAAAAACAAAGCAACAGAACCTAGGGCACTTCCACTTATGGTCCTATAGCTTAGGGAAATTAAAATCAAAAAGACACAGCCACCCCAAAGTTTGGAACGGCTCTGTTTACAAGAACCTCGTTTACAGTACAAGTTCAACATCGCAGAAAGTGAAAAATGGATAAAGAAGTTGTGGTATTTACTTACAAAGCAATATCACTCAGCAATGAAATCTGTGTCATCAGGCCCTTAGCAGCACAATGAGTGGATTCAGGTATGATGATTCTAACTGAAGTAAGTCACACAGAAAAAGAAACATCATAAGATATCAGTAATACACGGAATGTAAACTTGGCTACACAGGAACTGAATTACAGAACAGAACAGGGTCTCAAATTTAGAAAACCAACTTATGCTTGCTTAAGGGTAAAGGTGAGTTGGGGTGCTGCATAAAACCAGAGATTGAAATGAGCACAGATAAAGTTCCTTAAGTCAAATATGGAATAGACAAGAGCTACTCCTTGCTCAACGAAATGGACTCAACACCGCATATTAAATGCCTAAGAATGTACCTGACTAGTAAGTATCTTAAAACCTATGGATTGCTATGTCTCCGAAAGAGAATCAAGCATGTGTACAGGGGCATAAACTCAGCAGTGATAGGATTGGAGAGGTTCGGTGAGCAAATGAAGACCCTTTGAATTCATATTGCATGGTACCCATTCCACGGGTTTCAACTACCCAGGTTTTAGGTATTCTTCCTTCAGCTAAAACATGCATGTGGAACCCAAGTATGATCAACCATGTGAACGGGAGACGTGTTCAAATATGTCTCAGTTTTCCTCCCCTGGTACTCGGGTGCAACATTCCAGATGCTTTACTAACACTCTCCCCACTTGGAGAGTCAGCGCCTTTAACCTCCTGTTTGGCACAGTTTGCAATTTCTGCGGAAGATGAACAGGAATAGCGAGAACCAATGAGAGGCTAGCTGGAGGTGTCTGGACGGGCAAATTTAACTCTCATTTCCCACCAGGAAGAGGAAATAACCAAAGGCTCAGCGTGCCGTACCGGAACCAGATTAGGTCCTGAAGCCATCCTGCGGTGTTGCGGCCAGCTCAAAAGAAAGCGAGTTGAAGAAAGGAGCTCAGGGGCACTGTAATTCACAAACCTGCAGAGTTATAAATGACAGCTATCGTCCAAAAATACACTGAAGTAAGGCTGCCAAGAGGACTTGAAAGCGGGGCAGAATTGCAGGAAACCGATTTCAGGAGGTAGACTGGAATTGCATTGAAAGCATAGGAAAAGAGGCAGAACGTCCACAATGATGCACTTGGCCAAAAAGGGCGTATGCGTTTTTTCCTGAATATATTCAGGAAAAAACGCA
This sequence comes from Delphinus delphis, assembly GCF_949987515.2. Classification (NCBI taxonomy): domain Eukaryota; kingdom Metazoa; phylum Chordata; class Mammalia; order Artiodactyla; family Delphinidae; genus Delphinus; species Delphinus delphis. Next base: position 87,618 of record NW_027192806.1, read on the forward strand.
TACGCCCTTTTTGGCCAACCAAGCAAGCTTGCAAAGGAAATCTGCACTACAATGAAGTCTCACTTCCCCCCGGTCAAAAGGGCCATCTGAAAAAAGTGTAAAATCCAGAAAGGCAGGACAGGCCATGGAGAACTGGGAGCCTTGTTATGCTGATGGGCGGGATGTAAATTGCCAACAACCACTCGGGAGAAGTGTATGGTGTTTCCTGAAACATCTAAAAAACAAAGCAACAGAACCTAGGGCACTTCCACTTATGGTCCTATAGCTTAGGGAAATTAAAATCAAAAAGACACAGCCACCCCAAAGTTTGGAAAGGCTCTGTTTACAAGAACCTCGTTTACAGTACAAGTTCAACATCGCAGAAAGTGAAAAATGGATAAAGAAGTTGTGGTATTTACTTACAAAGCAATATCACTCAGCAATGAAATCTGTGTCATCAGGCCCTTAGCAGCACAATGAGTGGATTCAGGTATGATGATTCTAACTGAAGTAAGTCACACAGAAAAAGAAACATCATAAGATATCAGTAATACACGGAATGTAAACTTGGCTACACAGGAACTGAATTACAGAACAGAACAGGGTCTCAAATTTAGAAAACCAACTTATGCTTGCTTAAGGGTAAAGGTGAGTTGGGGTGCTGCATAAAACCAGAGATTGAAATGAGCACAGATAAAGTTCCTTAAGTCAAATATGGAATAGACAAGAGCTACTCCTTGCTCAACGAAATGGACTCAACACCGCATATTAAACGCCTAAGAATGTACCTGACTAGTAAGTATCTTAAAACCTATGGATTGCTATGTCTCCGAAAGAGAATCAAGCATGTGTACAGGGGCATAAACGCAGCAGTGATAGGATTGGAGAGGTTCGGTGAGCAAATGAAGACCCTTTGAAGTCATATTGCATGGTACCCATTCCACGGGTTTCAACTACCCAGGTTTTAGGTATTCTTCCTTCAGCTAAAACATGCATGTGGAACCTAGAGTATGATCAACCATGTGATCGGGAGACGTGTTCAAATATGTCTCAGTTTTCGTACCCTGGTACTCGGGTGCAACATTCCAGACGCTTTACTAACACTCTCCCGACTTGGAGAGTCAGTCCCTTTAACCTCCTGTTTGGCCCAGTTTGCAATTTCTGCGGAAGATGAACAGGAATAGCGAGAACCAATGAGAGACTAGCTGGAGGTGTCTGGACGGGCAAATTTAACTCTCATTTCCCACCAGGAAGAGGAAATAACCAAAGGCTCAGCGTGCCGTGCCGGAACCAGATTAGGGCCTGAAGCCATCCTGCGGTGTTGCGGCCAGGTCACAAGAAAGCGAGTTGAAGAAAGGAGCTCAGGGGCACTGTAATTCACAAACCTGCAGAGTTATAAATGACAGCTATCGTCCAAAAATAGACTGAAGTAAGGCTGCCAAGAGGACTTGAAAGCGGGGCAGAATTGCAGGACACCGATTTCAGGAGGTAGACTGGAATTGCATTGAAAGCATAGGAAAAGAGGCAGAACGTCCACAATGATGCACTTGGCCAAAAAGGGCGTATGCGTTTTTTCCTGAATATATTCAGGAAAAAACGCATACGCCCTTTTTGGCCAACCAAGCAAGCTTGCAAAGGAAATCTGCACTACAATGAAGTCTCACGTCCCCCCGGTCAAAAGGGCCATCTGAAAAAAGTGTAAAATCCAGAAAGGCAGGACAGGCCATGGAGAACTGGGAGCCTTGTTATGCTGATGGGTGGGATGTAAATTGCCAACAGACACTCGGGAGAAGTGTATGGTGTTTCCTGAAACATATAAAAAACAAAGCAACAGAGCCTAGAGCACTTCCACTTATGGTCCTATAGCTTAGGGAAATTAAAATCAAAAAGACACAGCCACCCCAAAGTTTGGAACGGCTCTGTTTACAAGAACCTCGTTTACAGTACAAGTTCAACATCGCAGAAAGTGAAAAATGGATAAAGAAGTTGTAGTATTCACTTACAAAGCAATATCACTCAGCAATGAAATCTGTGTCATCAGGCCCTTAGCATCACAATGAGTGGATTCAGGTATGATGATTCTAACTGAAATAAGTCACACAGAAAAAGAAACATCATAAGATATCACTAATACACGGAATGTAAACTTGGCTACACAGGAACTGAATTCCAAAACAGAACAGGGTCTCAAATTTAGAAAACCAACTTATGCTTGCTTAAGGGTAAAGGTGAGTTGGGTTGCTGCATAAAACCAGAGATTGAAATGAGCACAGATAAAGTTCCTTAAGCCAAATATGGAATAGACAAGAGCTACTCCTTGCTCAACGAAATGGACTCAACACCGCATATTAAACGCCTAAGAATGTACCTGACTAGTAAGTATCTTAAAACCTATGGATTGCTATGTCTCCGAAAGAGAATCAAGCATGTGTACAGGGGCATAAACGCAGCAGTGATAGGATTGGAGAGGTTCGGTGAGCAAATGAAGACCCTTTGAATTCATATTGCATGGTACCCATTCCACGGGTTTCAACTACCCAGGTTTTAGGTATTCTTCCTTCAGCTAAAACATGCATGTGGAACCCAAGTATGATCAACCATGTGAACGGGAGACGTGTTCAAATATGTCTCAGTTTTCCTCCCCTGGTACTCGGGTGCAACATTCCAGACGCTTTACTAACACTCTCCCCACTTGGAGAGTCAGCGCCTTTAACCTCCTGTTTGGCACAGTTTGCAATTTCTGCGGAAGATGAACAGGAATAGCGAGAACCAATGAGAGGCTAGCTGGAGGTGTCTGGACGGGCAAATTTAACTCTCATTTCCCACCAGGAAGAGGAAATAACCAAAGGCTCAGCGTGCCGTGCCGGAACCAGATTAGGGCCTGAAGCCATCCTGCGGTGTTGCGGCCAGGTCACAAGAAAGCGAGTTGAAGAAAGGAGCTCAGGGGCACTGTAATTCACAAACCTGCAGAGTTATAAATGACAGCTATCGTCCAAAAATAGACTGAAGTAAGGCTGCCAAGAGGACTTGAAAGCGGGGCAGAATTGCAGGAAACCGATTTCAGGAGGTAGACTGGAATTGCATTGAAAGCATAGGAAAAGAGGCAGAACGTCCACAATGATGCACTTGGCCAAAAAGGGCGTATGCGTTTTTTCCTGAATATATTCAGGAAAAAACGCATACGCCCTTTTTGGTCAACCAAGCAAGCTTGCAAAGGAAATCTGCACTACAATGAAGTCTCACTTCCCCCCGGTCAAAAGGGCCATCTGAAAAAAGTGTAAAATCCAGAAAGGCAGGACAGGCCATGGAGAACTGGGAGCCTTGTTATGCTGATGGGCGGGATGTAAATTGCCAACAACCACTCGGGAGAAGTGTATGGTGTTTCCTGAAATATCTAAAAAACAAAGCAACAGAACCTAGGGCACTTCCACTTATGGTCCTATAGCTTAGGGAAATTAAAATCAAAAAGACACAGCCACCCCAAAGTTTGGAACGGCTCTGTTTACAAGAACCTCGTTTACAGTACAAGTTCAACATCGCAGAAAGTGAAAAATGGATAAAGAAGTTGTGGTATTTACTTACAAAGCAATATCACTCAGCAATGAAATCTGTGTCATCAGGCCCTTAACAGCACAATGAGTGGATTCAGGTATGATGATTCTAACTGAAGTAAGTCACACAGAAAAAGAAACATCATAAGATATCAGTAGTACACGGAATGTAAACTTGGCTACACAGGAACTGAATTACAGAACAGAACAGGGACTTAAATTTAGAAAACCAACTTATGCTTGCTTAAGGGTAAAGGTGAGTTGGGGTGCTGCATAAAACCAGAGATTGAAATGAGCACAGATAAAGTTCCTTAAGTCAAATATGGAATAGACAAGAACTACTCCTTGCTCAACGAAATGGACTCAACACCGCATATTAAACGCCTAAGAATGTACCTGACTAGTAAGTATCTTAAAACCTATGGATTGCTATGTCTCCGAAAGAGAATCAAGCATGTGTACAGGGGCATAAACGCAGCAGTGATAGGATTGGAGAGGTTCGGTGAGCAAATGAAGACCCTTTGAAGTCATATTGCATGGTACCCATTCCACGGGTTTCAACTACCCAGGTTTAAGGTATTCTTCCTTCAGCTAAAACATGCATGTGGAACCTAGAGTATGATCAACCATGTGATCGGGAGACGTGTTCAAATATGTCTCAGTTTTCGTACCCTGGTACTCGGGTGCAACATTCCAGACGCTTTACTAACACTCTCCCGACTTGGAGAGTCAGTCCCTTTAACCTCCTGTTTGGCCCAGTTTGCAATTTCTGCGGAAGATGAACAGGAATAGCGAGAACCAATGAGAGGCTAGCTGGAGGTGTCTGGACGGGCAAATTTAACTCTCATTTCCCACCAGGAAGAGGAATTAACCAAAGGCTCAGCATGCCGGGACGGAACCAGATTAGGGCCTGAAGCCATCCTGCGGTGTTGCGGCCAGGTCACAAGAAAGCGAGTTGAAGAAAGGAGCTCAGGGGCACTGTAATTCACAAACCTGCAGAGTTATAAATGACAGCTATCGTCCAAAAATAGACTGAAGTAAGGCTGCCAAGAGGACTTGAAAGCGGGGCAGAATTGCAGGAAACCGATTTCAGGAGGTAGACTGGAATTGCATTGAAAGCATAGGAAAAGAGGCAGAACGTCCACAATGATGCACTTGGCCAAAAAGGGCGTATGCGTTTTTTCCTGAATATATTCAGGAAAAAACGCATACGCCCTTTTTGGCCAACCAAGCAAGCTTGCAAAGGAAATCTGCACTACAATGAAGTCTCACTTCCCCCCGGTCAAAAGGGCCATCTGAAAAAAGTGTAAAATCCAGAAAGGCAGGACAGGCCATGGAGAACTGGGAGCCTTGTTATGCTGATGGGCGGGATGTAAATTGCCAACAGACACTCGGGAGAAGTGTATGGTGTTTCCTGAAACATCTAAAAAACAAAGCAACAGAGCCTAGGGCACTTCCACTTATGGTCCTATAGCTTAGGGAAATTAAAATCAAAAAGACACAGCCACCCCAAAGTTTGGAACGGCTCTGTTTACAAGAACCTCGTTTACAGTACAAGTTCAACATCGCAGAAAGTTTAAAATGGATAAAGAAGTTGTAGTATTCACTTACAAAGCAATATCACTCAGCAATGAAATCTGTGTCATCAGGCCCTTAGCATCACAATGAGTGGATTCAGGTATGATGATTCTAACTGAAATAAGTCACACAGAAAAAGAAACATCATAAGATATCACTAATACACGGAATGTAATCTTGGCTACACAGGAACTGAATTCCAAAACAGAACAGGGTCTCAAATTTAGAAAACCAACTTATGCTTGCTTAAGGGGAAAGGTGAGATGGGTTGCTGCATAAAACCAGAGATTGAAATGAGCACAGATAAAGTTCCTTAAGCCAAATATGGAATAGACAAGAGCTACTCCTTGCTCAACGAAATGGACTCAACACCGCATATTAAATGCCTAAGAATGTACCTGACTAGTAAGTATCTTAAAACCTATGGATTGCTATGTCTCCGAAAGAGAATCAAGCATGTGTACAGGGGCATAAACGCAGCAGTGATAGGATTGGAGAGGTTCGGTGAGCAAATGAAGACCCTTTGAAGTCATATTGCATGGTACCCATTCCACGGGTTTCAACTACCCAGGTTTTAGGTATTCTTCCTTCAGCTAAAACATGCATGTGGAACCCAAGTATGATCAACCATGTGAACGGGAGACGTGTTCAAATATGTCTCAGTTTTCCTCCCCTGGTACTCGGGTGCAACATTCCAGACGCTTTACTAACACTCTCCCCACTTGGAGAGTCAGTGCCTTTAACCTCCTGTTTGGCCCAGTTTGCAATTTCTGCGGAAGATGAACAGGAATAGCGAGAACCAATGAGAGACTAGCTGGAGGTGTCAGGATGGGCAAATTTAACTCTCATTTCCCACCAGGCAAAGGAAATAACCAAAGGCTAAGCGTGCCGTGCCAGAACCAGATTAAGGTCTGAAGCCATCCTGCGGTGTTGCGGCCAGGTCACAAGAAAGCAAGTTGAAGAAAGGAGCTCAGGGGCACTGTAATGCACAAACCTGCAGAGTTATAAATGACAGCTATCGTCCAAAAATACACTGAAGTAAGGCTGCCAAGAGGACTTGAAAGCGGGGCAGAATTGCAGGAAACCGATTTCAGGAGGTAGACTGGAATTGCATTGAAAGCATAGGAAAAGAGGCAGAACGTCCACAATGATGCACTTGGCCAAAAAGGGCGTATGCTTTTTTTCCTGAATATATTCAGGAAAAAACGCATACGCCCTTTTTGGTCAACCAAGCAAGCTTGCAAAGGAAATCTGCACTACAATGAAGTCTCACTTCCCCCCGGTCAAAAGGGCCATCTGAAAAAAGTGTAAAATCCAGAAAGGCAGGACAGGCCATGGAGAACTGGGAGCCTTGTTATGCTGATGGGCGGGATGTAAATTGCCAACAGACACTCGGGAGAAGTGTATGTGTTTCCTGAAACATCTAAAAAACAAAGCAACAGAGCCTAGGGCACTGCCACTTATGGTCCTATAGCTTAGGGAAATTAAAATCAAAAAGACACAGCCACCCCAAAGTTTGGAACGGCTCTGTTTACAAGAACCTCGTTTACAGTACAAGTTCAACATCGCAGAAAGTGAAAAATGGATAAAGAAGTTGTGGTATTTACTTACAAAGCAATATCACTCAGCAATGAATTCTATGTCATCAGGCCCTTAGCATCACAATGAGTGGATTCAGGTATGATGATTCTAACTGAAATAAGTCACACAGAAAAAGAAACATCATAAGATATCAGTAATACACGGAATGTAAACTTGGCTACACAGGAACTGAATTACAGAACAGAACAGGGTCTCAAATTTAGAAAACCAACTTATGCTTGCTTAAGGGGAAAGGTGAGTTGGGGTGCTGCATAAAACCAGAGATTGAAATGAGCACAGATAAAGTTCCTTAAGCCAAATATGGAATAGACAAGAGCTACTCCTTGCTCAACGAAATGGACTCAAAACCCCATATTAAACCCCTAAGAATGTACCTGACTAGTAAGTATCTTAAAACCTATGGATTGCTATGTCTCCAAAAGAGAATCAAGCATGTGTACAGGGGAATAAACACAGCAGTGATAGGATTGGAGAGGTTCGGTGAGCAAATGAAGACCCTTTGAAGTTATATTGCATGGTACCCATTACACGGGTCTCAACTCTCCAGGTTTAAGGTATTCTTCCTTCAGCTAAAACATGCATGTGGAACCCAGAGTATGATCAACCATGTGAACGGGAGACGTGTTCAAATATGTCTCAGTTTTCCTCCCCTGGTACTCGGGTGCAACATTCCAGACGCTTTACTAACACTCTCCCCACTTGGAGAGTCAGCGCCTTTAACCTCCTGTTTGGCCCAGTTTGCAATTTCTGCGGAAGATGAACAGGAATAGCGAGAACCAATGAGAGGCTAGCTGGAGGTGTCTGGACGGGCAAATTTAACTCTCATTTCCCAACAGGAAGAGGAAATAACCAAAGGCTCAGCGTCCCGTACCAGAAACAGATTAGGGCCTGAAGCCATCCTGCGGTGTTGCGGCAGGTCACAAGAAAGCGAGTTGAAGAAAGGAGCTCAGGGGCACTGTAATTCACAAACCTGCAGAGTTATAAATGACAGCTATCGTCCAAAAATAGACTGAAGTAAGGCTGCCAAGAGGACTTGAAAGCGGGGCAGAATTGCAGGAAACCGATTTCAGGAGGTAGACTGGAATTGCATTGAAAGCATAGGAAAAGAGGCAGAACGTCCACAATGATGCACTTGGCCAAAAAGGGCGTATGCGTTTTTTCCTGAATATATTCAGGAAAAAACGCATACGCCCTTTTTGGCCAACCAAGCAAGCTTGCAAAGGAAATCTGCACTACAATGAAGTCTCACTTCCCCCCGGTCAAAAGGGCCATCTGAAAAAAGTGTAAAATCCAGAAAGGCAGGACAGGCCATGGAGAACTGGGAGCCTTGTTATGCTGATGGGCGGGATGTAAATTGCCAACAACCACTCGGGAGAAGTGTATGGTGTTTCCTGAAACATCTAAAAAACAAAGCAACAGAACCTAGGGCACTTCCACTTATGGTCCTACAGCTTAGGGAAATTAAAATCAAAAAGACACAGCCACCCCAAAGTTTGGAACGGCTCTGTTTACAAGGACCTCGTTTACAGTACAAGTTCAACATCGCAGAAAGTGAAAAATGGATAAAGAAGTTGTGGTATTTACTTACAAAGCAATATCACTCAGCAATGAAATCTGTGTCATCAGGCCCTTAGCAGCACAATGAGTGGATTCAGGTATGATGATTCTAACTGAAATAAGTCACACAGAAAAAGAAACATCATAAGATATCAGTAATACACGGAATGTAAACTTGGCTACACAGGAACTGAATTACAGAACAGAACAGGGTCTCAAATTTAGAAAACCAACTTATTCTTGCTTAAGGGTAAAGGGGAGTTGGGGTGCTGCATAAAACCAGAGATTGAAATGAGCACAGATAAAGTTCCTTTAGCCAAATATGAAATAGACAAGAGCTACTCCTTGCTCAACGAAATGGACTCAACACCGCATATTAAACGCCTAAGAATGTACCTGACTAGTAAGTATCTTAAAACCTATGGATTGCTATGTCTCCGAAAGAGAATCAAGCATGTGTACAGGGGCATAAACGCAGCAGTGATAGGATTGGAGAGGTTCGGTGAGCAAATGAAGACCCTTTGAAGTCATATTGCATGGTACCCATTCCACGGGTTTCAACTACCCAGGTTTAAGGTATTCTTCCTTCAGCTAAAACATGCATGTGGAACCCAGAGTATGATCAACCATGTGATCGGGAGACGTGTTCAAATATGTCTCAGTTTTCCTCCCCTGGTACTCGGGTGCAACATTCCAGACGCTTTACTAACACTCTCCCCACTTGGAGAGTCAGTCCCTTTAACCTCCTGTTGGCCCAGTTTGCAATTTCTGCGGAAGATGAACAGGAATAGCAAGAACCAATGAGAGGCTAGCTGGAGGTGTCTGGACGGGCAAATTTAACTCTCATTTCCCACCAGGAAGAAGAATTAACCAAAGGCTCAGCCTGCCGGGCCGGAACCAGATTAGGGCCTGAAGCCATCCTGCGGTGTTGCGGCCAGGTCATAAAAAGCGAGTTGAAGACAGGAGCTCAGGGGCACTGTAATTCACAAACCTGCAGAGTTATAAATGACAGCTATCGTCCAAAAATAGACTGAAGTAAGGCTGCCAAGAGGACTTGAAAGCGGGGCAGAATTGCAGGAAACCGATTTCAGGAGGTAGACTGGAATTGCATTGAAAGCATAGGAAAAGAGGCAGAACGTCCACAATGATGCACTTGGCCAAAAAGGGCGTATGCGTTTTTTCCTGAATATATTCAGGAAAAAATGCATACGCCCTTTTTGGCCAACCAAGCAAGCTTGCAAAGGAAATCTGCACTACAATGAAGTCTCACTTCCCCCCGGTCAAAAGGGCCATCTGAAAAAAGTGTAAAATCCAGAAAGGCAGGACAGGCCATGGAGAACTGGGAGCCTTGTTATGCTGATGGGCGGGATGTAAATTGCCAACAACCACTCGGGAGAAGTGTATGGTGTTTCCTGAAACATCTAAAAAACAAAGCAACAGAGCCTAGGGCAGTTCCACTTATGGTCCTATAGCTTAGGGAAATTAAAATCAAAAAGACACAGCCACCCCAAAGTTTGGGACGCCTCCGTTTACAAGAACCTCGTTTACCGTACAAGTTCAATATCACAGAAAGTGAAAAATGGATAAAGAACTTGTGGTACTTACGTACAATGCAGTATCACTCAGCAATGAAATCTATGTCATCAGGCCCGTAGCAGCATAATGAGTGGATTCAGGTACGATGATTCTAACTGAAATAAGTCACACAGAAAAAGAAACATCATAAGATATCACTAATACACGGAATGTAAACTTGGCTACACAGGAACTGCATTCCAAAACAGAACAGGGTCTCAAATTTAGAAAACCAACTTATGCTTGCTTAAGGGGAAAGGTGAGTTGGGGTGCTGCATAAAACCAGAGATTGAAATGAGCACAGATAAAGTTCCTTAAGCCAAATATGGAATAGACAAGAGCTACTCCTTGCTCAACGAAATGGACTCAACACCGCATATTAAACGCCTAAGAATGTACCTGACTAGTAAGTATCTTAAAACCTATGTTTTGCTATGTCTCTGAAAGAGAATCAAGCATGTGTACAGGGGCATAAACGCAGCAGTGATAGGATTGGAGAGGTTCGGTCAGCAAATGAAGACCCTTTGAAGTCATATTGCATGGTACCCATTCCACGGGTTTCAACTACCCAGGTTTTAGGTATACTTCCTTCAGCTAAAATATGCATGTGGAACCCAGAGTATGATCAACCATGTGATCGGGAGACGTGTTCAAATATGTCTCAGTTTTCCTCCCCTGGTACTCGGGTGCAACATTCCAGACGCTTTACTAACACTCTCCCCACTTGGAGAGTCAGCGCCTTTAACCTCCTGTTTGGCCCAGTTTGCAATTTCTGCGGAAGATGAACAGGAATAGCGAGAACCAATGAGAGGCTAGCTGGAGGTGTCTGGACGGGCAAATTTAACTCTCATTTCCCACCAGGAGAGGAAATAACCAAAGGCTCAGCGTGCCGTACCGGAACCAGATTAGGGCCTGAAGCCATCCTGCGGTGTTGCGGCCAGCTCAAAAGAAAGCGAGTTGAAGAAAGGAGCTCAGGGGCACTGTAATTCACAAACCTGCAGAGTTATAAATGACAGCTATCGTCCAAAAATAGATTGAAGTAAGGCTGCCAAGAGGACTTGAAAGCGGGGCAGAATTGCAGGAAACCGATTTCAGGAGGTAGACTGGAATTGCATTGAAAGCATAGGAAAAGAGGCAGGACGTCCACAATGATGCACTTTGCCAAAAAGGGCGTATGCGTTTTTTCCTGAATATATTCAGGAAAAAACGCATACGCCCTTTTTGGCCAACCAAGCAAGCTTGCAAAGGAAATCTGCACTACAATGAAGTCTCACTTCCCCCCGGTCAAAAGGGCCATCTGAAAAAAGAGTAAAATCCAGAAAGGCAGGACAGGCCATGGAGAACTGGGAGCCTTGTTATGCTGATGGGCGGGATGTAAATTGCCAACAACCACTCGGGAGAAGTGTATGGTGTTTCCTGAAACATCTAAAAAACAAAGCAACAGAGCCTAGGGCACTTCCACTTTTGGTCCTATAGCTTAGGGAAATTAAAATCAAAAAGACACAGCCACCCCAAAGTTTGGGACGCCTCTGTTTACAAGATCCTCGTTTACAGTACAAGTTCAACATCGCAGAAAGTGAAAAATGGATAAAGAAGTTGTGGTATTTACTTACAAAGCAATATCACTCAGCAATGAAATCTGTGTCATCAGGCCCTTAGCAGCACAATGAGTGGATTCAGGTATGATGATTCTAACTGAAATAAGTCACACAGAAAAAGAAACATCATAAGATATCAGTAATACACGGAATGTAAACTTGGCTACACAGGAACTGAATTACAGAACAGAACAGGGTCTCAAATTTAGAAAACCAACTTATGCTTGCTTAAGGGTAAAGGTGAGTTGGGGTGCTGCATAAAACCAGAGATTGAAATGAGCACAGATAAAGTTCCTTAAGTCAAATATGGAATAGACAAGAGCTACTCCTTGCTCAACGAAATGGACTCAACACCGCATATTAAACGCCTAAGAATGTACCTGACTAGTAAGTATCTTAAAACCTATGGATTGCTATGTCTCCGAAAGAGAATCAAGCATGTGTACAGGGGCATAAACGCAGCAGTGATAGGATTGGAGAGGTTCGGTGAGCAAATGAAGACCCTTTGAAGTCATATTGCATGGTACCCATTCCACGGGTTTCAACTACCCAGGTTTAAGGTATTCTTCCTTCAGCTAAAACATGCATGTGGAACCCAGAGTATGATCAACCATGTGATCGGGAGACGTGTTCAAATATGTCTCAGTTTTCCTCCCCTGGTACTCGGGTGCAACATTCCAGACGCTTTACTAACACTCTCCCCACTTGGAGAGTCAGTCCCTTTAACCTCCTGTTGGCCCAGTTTGCAATTTCTGCGGAAGATGAACAGGAATAGCAAGAACCAATCAGAGGCTAGCTGGAGGTGTCTGGACGGGCAAATTTAACTCTCATTTCCCACCAGGAGAGGAAATAACCAAAGGCTCAGCGTGCCGTACCGGAACCAGATTAGGGCCTGAAGCCATCCTGCGGTGTTGCGGCCAGCTCAAAAGAAAGCGAGTTGAAGAAAGGAGCTCAGGGGCACTGTAATTCACAAACCTGCAGAGTTATAAATGACAGCTATCGTCCAAAAATAGATTGAAGTAAGGCTGCCAAGAGGACTTGAAAGCGGGGCAGAATTGCAGGAAACCGATTTCAGGAGGTAGACTGGAATTGCATTGAAAGCATAGGAAAAGAGGCAGGACGTCCACAATGATGCACTTGGCCAAAAAGGGCGTATGCGTTTTTTCCTGAATATATTCAGGAAAAAACGCATACGCCCTTTCTGGCCAACCAAGCAAGCTTGCAAAGGAAATCTGCACTACAATGAAGTCTCACTTCCCCCCGGTCAAAAGGGCCATCTGAAAAAAGTGTAAAATCCAGAAAGGCAGGACAGGCCATGGACAACTGGGAGCCTTGTTATGCTGATGGGCGGGATGTAAATTGCCAACAACCACTCGGGAGAAGTGTATGGTGTTTCCTGAAACATCTAAAAAACAAAGCAACAGAGCCTAGGGCACTGCCACTTATGGTCCTATAGCTTAGGGAAATTAAAATCAAAAAGACACAGCCACCCCAAAGTTTGGGACGGCTCTGTTTACAAGATCCTCGTTTACAGTACAAGTTCAACATCGCAGAAAGTGAAAAATGGATAAAGAAGTTGTGGTATTTACTTACAAAGCAATATCACTCAGCAATGAAATCTGTGTCATCAGGCCCTTAGCAGCACAATGAGTGGATTCAGGTATGATGATTCTAACTGAAGTAAGTCACACAGAAAAAGAAACATCATAAGATATCAGTAATACACGGAATGTAAACTTGGCTACACAGGAACTGAATTACAGAACAGAACAGGGTCTCAAATTTAGAAAACCAACTTATGCTTGCTTAAGGGTAAAGGTGAGTTGGGGTGCTGCATAAAACCAGAGATTGAAATGAGCACAGATAAAGTTCCTTAAGTCAAATATGGAATAGACAAGAGCTACTCCTTGCTCAACGAAATGGACTCAACACCGCATATTAAACGCCTAAGAATGTACCTGACTAGTAAGTATCTTAAAACCTATGGATTGCTATGTCTCCGAAAGAGAATCAAGCATGTGTACAGGGGCATAAACGCAGCAGTGATAGGATTGGAGAGGTTCGGTCAGCAAATGAAGACCCTTTGAAGTTATATTGCATGGTACCCATTCCACGGGTTTCAACTACCCAGGTTTAAGGTATTCTTCCTTCAGCTAAAACATGCATGTGGCACCCAGAGTATGATCAACCATGTGATCGGGAGACGTGTTCAAATATATCTCAGTTTTCCTCCCCTGGTACTCGGGTGCAACATTCCAGACGCTTTACTAACACTCTCCCCACTTGGAGAGTCATCGCCTTTAACCGCCTGTTTGGCCCAGTTTGCAATTTCTGCGGAAGATGAACAGGAATAGCGAGAACCAATGAGAGACTAGCTGGAGGTGTCTGAACGGGCAAATTTAACTCTCATTTCCCACCAGGAAGAGGAATTAACCAAAGGCTCAGCATGCCGGGCCGGAACCAGATTAGGGCCTGAAGCCATCCTGCGGTGTTGCGGCCAGGTCACAAGAAAGCGAGTTGAAGAAAGGAGCTCAGGGGCACTGTAATTCACAAACCTGCAGAGTTATAAATGACAGCTATCGTCCAAAAATAGACTGAAGTAAGGCTGCCAAGAGGACTTGAAAGCGGGGCAGAATTGCAGGAAACCGATTTCAGGAGGTAGACTGGAATTGCATTGAAAGCATAGGAAAAGAGGCAGAACGTCCACAATGATGCACTTGGCCAAAAAGGGCGTATGCGTTTTTTCCTGAATATATTCAGGAAAAACTGCATACGCCCTTTTTGGCCAACCAAGCAAGCTTGCAAAGGAAATCTGCACTACAATGAAGTCTCACTTCCCCCCGGTCAAAAGGGCCATCTGAAAAAAGTGTAAAATCCAAAAGGCAGGACAGGCAATGGAGAACTGGGAGCCTTGTTATGCTGATGGGCGGGATGTAAATTGCCAACAGACACTCGGGAGAAGTGTATGGTGTTTCCTGAAACATCTAAAAAACAAAGCAACAGAGCCTAGGGCACTTCCACTTATGGTCCTATAGCTTAGGGAAATTAAAATCAAAAAGACACAGCCACCCCAAAGTTTGGGACGCCTCCGTTTACAAGAACCCCATTTACAGTACAAGTTCAACATCGCAGAAAGTGAAAAATGGATAAAGAACTTGTGGTACTTACGTACAATGCAGTATCACTCAGCAATGAAATCTATGTCATCAGGCCCGTAGCAGCATAATGAGTGGATTCAGGTACGATGATTCTAACTGAAATAAGTCACACAGAAAAAGAAATATCATAAGATATCACTAATACACGGAATGTAAACTTGGCTACACAGGAACTGCATTCCAAAACAGAACAGGGTCTCAAATTTAGAAAACCAACTTATGCTTGCTTAAGGGTAAAGGTGAGTTGGGGTGCTGCATAAAACCAGAGATTGAAATGAGCACAGATAAAGTTCCTTAAGTCAAATATGGAATAGACAAGAGCTACTCCTTGATCAACGAAATGGACTCAACACTGCATATTAAACGCCTAAGAATGTACCTGACTAGTAAGTATCTTAAAACCTATGGATTGCTATGTCTCCGAAAGAGAATCAAGCATGTGTACAGGGGCATAAACGCAGCAGTGATAGGATTGGAGAGGTTCGGTGAGCAAATGAAGACCCTTTGAAGTCATATTGCATGGTACCCATTCCACGGGTCTCAACTCTCCATGTTTAAGGTATTCTTCCTTCAGCTAAAACATGCATGTGGATCCCAAGTATGATCAACCATGTGAACGGGAGACGTGTTCAAATATGTCTCAGTTTTCCTCCCCTGGTACTCGGGTGCAACATTCCAGACGCTTTACTAACACTCTCCCCACTTGGAGAGTCAGCGCCTTTAACCTCCTGTTTGGCCCAGTTTGCAATTTCTGCGGAAGATGAACAGGAATAGCGAGAACCAATGAGAGGCTAGCTGGAGGTGTCTGGACGGGCAAATTTAACTCTCATTTCCCACCAGGAAGAGGAATTAACCAAAGGCTCAGCGTGCCGTACCGGAACCAGATTAGGGCCTGAAGCCATCCTGCGGTGTTGCGGCCAGCTCAAAAGAAAGCGAGTTGAAGAAAGGAGCTCAGGGGCACTGTAATTCACAAACCTGCAGAGTTATAAATGACAGCTATCGTCCAAAAATAGACTGAAGTAAGGCTGCCAAGAGGACTTGAAAGCGGGGCAGAATTGCAGGAAACCGATTTCAGGAGGTAGACTGGAATTGCATTGAAAGCATAGGAAAAGAGGCAGAACGTCCACAATGATGCACTTGGCCAAAAAGGGCGTATGCGTTTTTTCCTGAATATATTCAGGAAAAAACGCATACGCCCTTTTTGGCCAACCAAGCAAGCTTGCAAAGGAAATCTGCACTACAATGAAGTCTCACTTCCCCCCGGTCAAAAGGGCCATCTGAAAAAAGTGTAAAATCCAGAAAGGCAGGACAGGCCATGGAGAACTGGGAGCCGTGTTATGCTGATGGGCGGGATGTAAATTGCCAACAACCACTCGGGAGAAGTGTATGGTGTTTCCTGAAACATCTAAAAAACAAAGCAACAGAACCTAGGGCACTTCCACTTATGGTCCTATAGCTTAGGGAAATTAAAATCAAAAAGACACAGCCACCCCAAAGTTTGGAACGGCTCTGTTTACAAGAACCTCGTTTACAGTACAAGTTCAACATCGCAGAAAGTGAAAAATGGATAAAGAAGTTGTGGTATTTACTTACAAAGCAATATCACTCAGCAATGAAATCTGTGTCATCAGGCCCTTAGCAGCACAATGAGTGGATTCAGGTATGATGATTCTAACTGAAGTAAGTCACACAGAAAAAGAAACATCATAAGATATCAGTAATACACGGAATGTAAACTTGGATACACAGGAACTGAATTACAGAACAGAACAGGGACTCAAATTTAGAAAAACAACGTATGCTTGCTTAAGCGTAAAGGTGAGTTGGGGTGCTGCATAAAACCAGAGATTGAAATGAGCACAGATAAAGTTCCTTAAGCCAAATATGGAATAGACAAGAGCTACTCCTTGCTCAACGAAATGGGCTCAACACCGCATATTAAACGCCTAAGAATGTACCTGACTAGTAAGTATCTTAAAACCTATGGATTGCTATGTCTCCGAAAGAGAATCAAGCATGTGTACAGGGGCATAAACGCAGCAGTGATAGGATTGGAGAGGTTCGGTGAGCAAATGAAGACCCTTTGAAGTCATATTGCATGGTACCCATTCCACGGGTTTCAACTACCCAGGTTTTAGGTATTCTTCCTTCAGCTAAAACATGCATGTGGAACCCAGAGTATGATCAACCATGTCATCGGGAGACGTGTTCAAATATGTCTCAGTTTTCCTCCCCTGGTACTCGGGTGCAACATTTCAGACGCTTTACTAACACTCTCCCCACTTGGAGAGTCAGTCCCTTTAACCTCCTGTTTGGCCCAGTTTGCAATTTCTGCGGAAGATGAACAGGAATAGCGAGAACCAATGGAGACTAGCTGGAGGTGTCTGGACGGGCAAATTTAACTCTCATTTCCTACCAGGAAGAGGAATTAACCAAAGGCTCAGCGTGCCATGCCAGAATCAGATTAGGGCCTGAAGCCATCCTGCGGTGTTGCGGCCAGCTCAAAAGAAAGCGAGTTGAAGAAAGGAGCTCAGGGGCACTGTAATTCACAAACCTGCAGAGTTATAAATGACAGCTATCGTCCAAAAATAGACTGAAGTAAGGCTGCCAAGAGGACTAGAAAGCGGGGCAGAATTGCAGGAAACCGATTTCAGGAGGTAGACTGGAATTGCATTGAAAGCATAGGAAAAGAGGCAGAACGTCCACAATGATGCACTTGGCCAAAAAGGGCGTATGCGTTTTTTCCTGAATATATTCAGGAAAAAACGCATACGCCCTTTTTGGCCAACCAAGCAAGCTTGCAAAGGAAATCTGCACTATAATGAAGTCTCACTTCCCCCCAGTCAAAAGGGCCATCTGAGAAAAGTGTAAAATCCAGAAAGGCAGGACAGGCCATGGAGAACTGGGACCCTTGTTATGCTGATGGGCGGGATGTAAATTGCCAACAACCACTCGGGAGAAGTGTATGGTGTTTCCTGAAACATCTAAAAAACAAAGCAACAGAGCCTAGGGCACTGCCACTTATGGTCCTATAGCTTAGGGAAATTAAAATCAAAAAGACACAGCCACCCCAAAGTTTGGGACGCCTCTGTTTACAAGAACCTCGTTTACAGTACAAGTTCAACATCGCAGAAAGTGAAAAATGGATAAAGAAGTTGTGGTATTTACTTACAAAGCAATATCACTCAGCAATGAAATCTATGTCATCAGGCCCTTAGCAGCACAATGAGTGGATTCAGGTATGATGATTCTAACTGAAATAAGTCACACAGAAAAAGAAACATCATAAGATATCAGTAATACACGGAATGTAAACTTGGCTACACAGGAACTGAATTACAGAACAGAACAGGGTCTCAAATTTAGAAAACCAACTTATGCTTGCTTAAGGGGAAAGGTGAGTTGGGGTGCTGCATAAAACCAGAGATTGAAATGAGCACAGATAAAGTTCCTTAAGTCAAATATGGAATAGACAAGAGCTACTCCTTGCTCAACGAAATGGACTCAACACCACATATTAAACGCCTAAGAATGTACCTGACTAGTAAATATCTTAAAACCTATGGATTGCTATGTCTCCGAAAGAGAATCAAGCATGTGTACAGGGGCATAAACGCAGCAGTGATAGGATTGGAGAGGTTCGGTGAGCAAATGAAGACCCTTTGAAGTCATATTGCATGGTACCCATTACACGGGTCTTAACTCTCCAGGTTTAAGGTATTCTTCCTTCAGCTAAAACATGCATGTGGAACCCAAGTATGATCAACCATGTGAACGGGAGACGTGTTCAAATATGTCTCAGTTTTCCTCCCCTGGTACTCGGGTGCAACATTCCAGACGCTTTACTAACACTCTCCCCACTTGGAGAGTCAGCGCCTTTAACCTCCTGTTTGGCCCAGTTTGCAATTTCTGCGGAAGATGAACAGAAATAGCGAGAACCAATGAGAGAATAGCTGGAGGTGTCTGGACGGGCAAATTTAACTCTCATTTCCCACCAGGAAGAGGAAATATCCAAAGGCTCAGCGTGCCGTCCCGGAACCAGATTAGGGCCTGAAGCCATCATGCGGTGTTGTGGCCAGGTCACAAGAAAGCGAGTTGAAGAAAGGAGCTCAGGGGCACTGTAATTCACAAACCTGCAGAGTTATAAATGACAGCTATCGTCCAAAAATAGACTGAAGTAAGGCTGCCAAGAGGACTTGAAAGCGGGGCAGAATTGCAGGAAACCGATTTCAGGAGGTAGACTGGAATTGCATTGAAAGCATAGGAAAAGAGGCAGAACGTCCACAATGATGCACTTGGCCAAAAAGGGCGTATGCGTTTTTTCCTGAATATATTCAGGAAAAAACGCATACGCCCTTTTTGGCCAACCAAGCAAGCTTGCAAAGGAAATCTGCACTACAATGAAGTCTCACTTCCCCCCGGTCAAAAGGGCCATCTGAAAAAAGTGTAAAATCCAGAAAGGCAGGACAGGCCATGGAGAACTGGGAGCCTTGTTATGCTGATGGGCGGATGTAAATTGCCAACAACCACTCGGGAGAAGTGTATGGTGTTTCCTGAAACATCTAAAAAACAAAGCAACAGAACCTAGGGCACTTCCACTTATGGTCCTATAGCTTAGGGAAATTAAAATCAAAAACACACAGCCACCCCAAAGTTTGGAACGGCTCTGTTTACAAGAACCTCGTTTACAGTACAAGTTCAACATCGCAGAAAGTGAAAAATGGATAAAGAAGTTGTGGTATTTACTTACAAAGCAATATCACTCAGCAATGAAATCTGTGTCATCAGGCCCTTAGCAGCACAATGAGTGGATTCAGGTATGATGATTCTAACTGAAGTAAGTCACACAGAAAAAGAAACATCATAAGATATCAGTAATACACGGAATGTAAACTTGGCTACACAGGAACTGAATTACAGAACAGAACAGGGTCTAAAATTTAGAAAACCAACTTATGCTTGCTTAAGGGTAAAGGTGAGTTGGGGTGCTGCATAAAACCAGAGATTGAAATGAGCACAGATAAAGTTCCTTAAGCCAAATATGGAATAGACAAGAGCTACTTCTTGCTCAACGAAATGGACTCAACACCCCATATTAAACGCCTAAGAATGTACCTGACTAGTAAGTATCTTAAAACCTATGGATTGCTATGTCTCCGAAAGAGAATCAAGCATGTGTACAGGGGCATAAACGCAGCAGTGATAGGATTGGAGAGGTTCGCTGAGCAAATGAAGACCCTTTGAAGTCATATTGCATGGTACCCATTCCACGGGTTTCAACTACCCAGGTTTTAGGTATTCTTCCTTCAGCTAAAACATGCATGTGGAACCTAGAGTATGATCAACCATGTGATCGGGAGACGTGTTCAAATATGTCCCAGTTTTCGTACCCTGGTACTCGGGTGCAACATTCCAGACGCTTTACTAACACTCTCCCGACTTGGAGAGTCAGTCCCTTTAACCTCCTGTTTGGCCCAGTTTGCAATTTCTGCGGAAGATGAACAGGAATAGCGAGAACCAATGAGAGGCTAGCTGGAGGTGTCTGGACGGGCAAATTTAACTCTCATTTCCCACCAGGAAGAGGAATTAACCAAAGGCTCAGCGTGCCGTACCGGAACCAGATTAGGGCCTGAAGCCATCCTGCGGTGTTGCGGCCAGCTCAAAAGAAAGCGAGTTGAAGAAAGGAGCTCAGGGGCACTGAAATTCACAAACCTGCAGAGTTATAAATGACAGCTATCGTCCAAAAATAGACTGAAGTAAGGCTGCCAAGAGGACTTGAAAGCGGGGCAGAATTGCAGGAAACCGATTTCAGGATGTAGACTGGAATTGCATTGAAAGCATAGGAAAAGAGGCAGAACGTCCACAATGATGCACTTGGCCAAAAAGGGCGTATGCGTTTTTTCCTGAATATATTCAGGAAAAAACGCATACGCCCTTTTTGGCCAACCAAGCAAGCTTGCAAAGGAAATCTGCACTGCAATGAAGTCTCACTTCCCGCCGGTCAAAAGGGCCATCTGAAAAAAGTGTAAAATCCAGAAAGGCAGGACAGGCCATGGAGAACTGGGAGCCTTGTTATGCTGATGGGCGGGATGTAAATTGCCAACAACCACTCGGGAGAAGTGTATGGTGTTTCCTGAAACATCTAAAAAACAAAGCAACAGAACCTAGGGCACTTCCACTTATGGTCCTATAGCTTAGGGAAATTAAAATCAAAAAGACACAGCCACCCCAAAGTTTGGAACGGCTCTGTTTACAAGAACCTCGTTTACAGTACAAGTTCAACATCGCAGAAAGTGAAAAATGGATAAAGAAGTTGTGGTATTTACTTACAAAGCAATATCACTCAGCAATGAAATCTGTGTCATCAGGCCCTTAGCAGCACAATGAGTGGATTCAGGTATGATGATTCTAACTGAAATAAGTCACACAGAAAAAGAAACATCATAAGATATCAGTAATACACGGAATGTAAACTTGGCTACACAGGAACTGAATTACAGAACAGAACAGGGTCTCAAATTTAGAAAACCAACTTATGCTTGCTTAAGGGGAAAGGTGAGTTGGGGTGCTGCATAAAACCAGAGATTGAAATGAGCACAGATAAAGTTCCTTAAGTCAAATATGGAATAGACAAGAGCTACTCCTTGCTCAACGAAATGGACTCAAAATCGCATATTAAACGCCTAAGAATGTACCTGACTAGTAAGTATCTTAAAACCTAGGGATTGCTATGTCTCCGAAAGAGAATCAAGCATGTGTAGAGGGGCATAAACGCAGCAGTGATAGGATTGGAGAGGTTCGGTGAGCAAATGAAGACCCTTTGAAGTCATATTGCATGGTACCCATTCCACGGGTTTCAACTACCCAGGTTTTAGGTATTCTTCCTTCAGCTAAAACATGCATGTGGAACCCAGAGTATGATCAACCATGTGATCGGGAGACGTGTTCAAATATGTCTCAGTTTTCCTCCCCTGGTACTCGGGTGCAACATTCCAGACGCTTTACTAACACTCTCCCCACTTGGAGAGTCAGCGCCTTTAACCTCCTGTTTGGCCCAGTTTGCAATTTCTGCGGAAGATGAACAGGAATAGCGAGAACCAATGAGAGACTAGCTGGAGGTGTCTGGACGGGCAAATATAACTCTCATTTCCCACCAGGAAGAGGAAATAACCAGAGGCTCAGCGTGCCATGCCGGAACCAGATTAGGGCCTGAAGCCATCCTGCGGTGTTGCGGCCAGGTCACAAGAAAGCGAGTTTAAGAAAGGAGCTCAGGGGCACTGTAATTCACAAACCTGCAGAGTTATAAATGACAGCTATCGTCCAAAAATAGACTGAAGTAAGGCTGCCAAGAGGACTTGAAAGCGGGGCAGAATTGCAGGAAACCGATTTCAGGAGGTAGACTGGAATTGCATTGAAAGCATAGGAAAAGAGGCAGAACGTCCACAATGATGCACTTGGCCAAAAAGGGCGTATGCGTTTTTTCCTGAATATATTCAGAAAAAATGCATACGCCCTTTTTGGCCAACCAAGCAAGCTTGCAAAGGAAATCTGCACTACAATGAAGTCTCACTTCCCCCCGGTCAAAAGGGCCATCCGAAAAAAGTGTAAAATCCAGAAAGGCAGGACAGGCCATGGAGAACTGGGAGCCTTGTTATGCTGATGGGCGGGATGTAAATTGCCAACAACCACTCGGGAGAAGTGTATGGTGTTTCCTGAAACATCTAAAAAACAAAGCAACAGAACCTAGGGCACTTCCACTTATGGTCCTATAGCTTAGGGAAATTAAAATCAAAAAGACACAGCCACCCCAAAGTTTGGAACGGCTCTGTTTACAAGAGCCTCGTTTACAGTACAAGTTCAACATCGCAGAAAGTGAAAAATGGAGAAAGAAGTTGTGGTATTTACTTACAAAGCAATATCACTCAGCAATGAAATCTATGTCCTCAGGCCCTTAGCATCACAATGAGTGGATTCAGGTATGATGATTCTAACTGAAGTAAGTCACACAGAAAAAGAAACATCATAAGATATCAGTAATACACGGAATGTAAACTTGGCTACACAGGAACTGAATTACAGAACAGAACAGGGACTCAAATTTAGAAAAACAACTTATGCTTGCTTAAGGCGAAAGGTGAGTTGGGTTGCTGCATAAAACCAGAGATTGAAATGAGCACAGATAAAGTTCCTTAAGCCAAATATGGAATAGACAAGAGCTACTCCTTGCTCAACGAAATGGGCTCAACACCGCATATTAAACGCCTAAGAATGTACCTGACTAGTAAGTATCGTAAAACCTATGGATTGCTATGTCTCCGAAAGAGAATCAAGCATGTGTACAGGGGCATAAACGCAGCAGTGATAGGATTGGAGAGGTTCGGTGAGCAAATGAAGACCCTTTGAAGTCATATTGCATGGTACCCATTCCACGGGTTTCAACTACCCAGGTTTTAGGTATTCTTCCTTCAGCTAAAACATGCATGTGGAACCCAGAGTATGATCAACCATGTGATCGGGAGACGTGTTCAAATATGTCTCAGTTTTCCTCCCCTGGTACTCGGGTGCAACATTCCAGACGCTTTACTAACACTCTCCCCACTTGGAGAGTCAGTCCCTTTAACCTCCTGTTTGGCCCAGTTTGCAATTTCTGCGGAAGATGAACAGGAATAGCGAGAACCAATGGAGACTAGCTGGAGGTGTCTGGACGGGCAAATTTAACTCTCATTTCCTACCAGGAAGAGGAATTAACCAAAGGCTCAGCGTGCCATGCCAGAATCAGATTAGGGCCTGAAGCCATCCTGCGGTGTTGCGGCCAGCTCAAAAGAAAGCGAGTTGAAGAAAGGAGCTCAGGGGCACTGTAGTTCACAAACCTGCAGAGTTATAAATGACAGCTATCGTCCAAAAATAGACTGAAGTAAGGCTGCCAAGAGGACTTGAAAGCGGGGCAGAATTGCAGGAAACCGATTTCAGGAGGTAGACTGGAATTGCATTGAAAGCATAGGAAAAGAGGCAGAACGTCCACAATGATGCACTTGGCCAAAAAGGGCGTATGCGTTTTTTCCTGAATATATTCAGGAAAAAACGCATACGCCCTTTTTGGCCAACCAAGCAAGCTTGCAAAGGAAATCTGCACTACAATGAAGTCTCACTTCCCCCCGGTCAAAAGGGCCATCTGAAAAAAGTGTAAAATCCAGAAAGGCAGGACAGGCCATGGAGAACTGGGAGCCTTGTTATGCTGATGGGCGGGATGTAAATTGCCAACAGACACTCGGGAGAAGTGTATGGTGTTTCCTGAAACATCTAAAAAACAAAGCAACAGAGCCTAGGGCACTGCCACTTATGGTCGTATAGCTTAGGGAAATTAAAATCAAAAAGACACAGCCACCCCAAAGTTTGGGACGCCTCTGTTTACAAGAACCTCGTTTACAGTACAAGTTCAACATCGCAGAAAGTGAAAAATGGATAAAGAAGTGGTGGTATTTACTTACAAAGCAATATCACTCAGCAATGAAATCTATGTCATCAGGCCCTTAGCAGCACAATGAGTGGATTCAGGTATGATGATTCTAACTGAAATAAGTCACACAGAAAAAGAAACATCATAAGATATCAGTAATACACGGAATGTAAACTTGGCTACACAGGAACTGAATTACAGAACAGAACAGGGTCTCAAATTTAGAAAACCAACTTATGCTTGCTTAAGGGTAAAGGTGAGTTGGGGTGCTGCATAAAACCAGAGATTGAAATGAGCACAGATAAAGTTCCTTAAGCCAAATATGGAATAGACAAGAGCTACTCCTTGCTCAACGAAATGGACTCAACACCCCATATTAAACGCCTAAGAATGTACCTGACTAGTAAATATCTTAAAACCTATGGATTGCTATGTCTCCGAAAGAGAATCAAGCATGTGTACAGGGGCATAAACGCAGCAGTGATAGGATTGGAGAGGTTCGGTGAGCAAATGAAGACCCTTTGAAGTCATATTGCATGGTACCCATTACACGGGTCTTAACTCTCCAGGTTTAAGGTATTCTTCCTTCAGCTAAAACATGCATGTGGAACCCAAGTATGATCAACCATGTGAACGGGAGACGTGTTCAAATATGTCTCAGTTTTCCTCCCCTGGTACTTGGGTGCAACATTCCAGACGCTTTACTAACACTCTCCCCACTTGGAGAGTCAGCGCCTTTAACCTCCTGTTTGGCCCAGTTTGCAATTTCTGCGGAAGATGAACAGAAATAGCGAGAACCAATGAGAGAATAGCTGGAGGTGTCTGGACGGGCAAATTTAACTCTCATTTCCCACCAGGAAGAGGAAATAACGAAAGGCTCAGCGTGCCGTCCCGGAACTAGATTAGGGCCTGAAGCCATCATGCAGTGTTGCGGCCAGGTCACAAGAAAGCGAGTTGAAGAAAGGAGCTCAGGGGCACTGTAATTCACAAACCTGCAGAGTTATAAATGACAGCTATCGTCCAAAAATAGACTGAAGTAAGGCTGCCAAGAGGACTTGAAAGCGGGGCAGAATTGCAGGAAACCGATTTCAGGAGGTAGACTGGAATTGCATTGAAAGCATAGGAAAAGAGGCAGAACGTCCACAATGATGCACTTGGCCAAAAAGGGCGTATGCGTTTTTTCCTGAATATATTCAGGAAAAAACGCATACGCCCTTTTTGGCCAACCAAGCAAGCTTGCAAAGGAAATCTGCACTACAATGAAGTCTCACTTCCCCCCGGTCAAAAGGGCCATCTGAAAAAAGTGTAAAATCCAGAAAGGCAGGACAGGCCATGGAGAACTGGGAGCCTTGTTATGCTGATGGGCGGGATGTAAATTGCCAACAACCACTCGGGAGAAGTGTATGGTGTTTCCTGAAACATCTAAAAAACAAAGCAACAGAACCTAGGGCACTTCCACTTATGGTCCTATAGCTTAGGGAAATTAAAATCAAAAAGACACAGCCACCCCAAAGTTTGGGACACCTCCGTTTACAAGAACCTCGTTTACCGTACAAGTTCAATATCACAGAAAGTGAAAAATGGATAAAGAACTTGTGGTACTTACGTACAATGCAGTATCACTCAGCAATGAAATCTATGTATTCAGGCCCATAGCAGCATAATGAGTGGATTCAGGTACGATGATTCTAACTGAAATAAGTCACACAGAAAAAGAAATATCATAAGATATCACTAATACACGGAATGTAAACTTGGCTACACAGGAACTGCATTCCAAAACAGAACAGGGTCTCAAATTTAGAAAACCAACTTATGCTTGCTTAAGGGTAAAGGTGAGTTGGGGTGCTGCATAAAACCAGAGATTGAAATGAGCACAGATAAAGTTCCTTAAGTCAAATATGGAATAGACAAGAGCTACTCCTTGCTCAACGAAATGGACTCAACACCGCATATTAAACGCCTAAGAATGTACCTGACTAGTAAGTATCTTAAAACCTATGGATTGCTATGTCTCCGAAAGAGAATCAAGCATGTGTACAGGGGCATAAACGCAGCACTGATAGGATTGGAGAGGTTCGGTGAGCAAATGAAGACCCTTTGAAGTCATATTGCATGGTACCCATTCCACGGGTCTCAACTCTCCAGGTTTAAGGTATTCTTCCTTCAGCTAAAACATGCATGTGGAACCCAAGTATGATCAACCATGTGAACGGGAGACGTGTTCAAATATGTCTCAGTTTTCCTCCCCTGGTACTCGGGTGCAACATTCCAGACGCTTTACTAACACTCTCCCCACTTGGAGAGTCAGCGCCTTTAACCTCCTGTTTGGCCCAGTTTGCAATTTCTGCGGAAGATGAACAGGAATAGCGAGAACCAATGAGAGGCTAGCTGGAGGTGTCTGGACGGGCAAATTTAACTCTCATTTCCCACCAGGAAGAGGAATTAACCAAAGGCTCAGTGTTCCGTACCGGAATCAGATTAGGGCCTGAAGCCATCCTGCGGTGTTGCGGCCAGCTCAAAAGAAAGCGAGTTGAAGAAAGGAGCTCAGGGGCACTGTAATTCACAAACCTGCAGAGTTATAAATGACAGCTATCGTCCAAAAATATACTGAAGTAAGGCTGCCAAGAGGACTTGAAAGCGGGGCAGAATTGCAGGAAACCGATTTCAGGAGGTAGACTGGAATTGCATTGAAAGCATAGGAAAAGAGGCAGAACGTCCACAATGATGCACTTGGCCAAAAAGGGCGTATGCGTTTTTTCCTGAATATATTCAGGAAAAAACGCATACGCCCTTTTTGGCCAACCAAGCAAGCTTGCAAAGGAAATCTGCACTACAATGAAGTCTCACTTCCCCCCGGTCAAAAGGGCCATCTGAAAAAAGTGTAAAATCCAGAAAGGCAGGACAGGCCATGGAGAACTGGGAGCCTTGTTATGCTGATGGGCGGATGTAAATTG
Organism: Delphinus delphis; assembly: GCF_949987515.2. NCBI lineage: Eukaryota > Metazoa > Chordata > Mammalia > Artiodactyla > Delphinidae > Delphinus > Delphinus delphis. Next base: position 114,630 of record NW_027192806.1, read on the forward strand.
CCAACAACCACTCGGGAGAAGTGTATGGTGTTTCCTGAAACATCTAAAAAACAAAGCAACAGAACCTAGGGCACTTCCACTTATGGTCCTATAGCTTAGGGAAATTAAAATCAAAAAGACACAGAAACCCCAAAGTTTGGAACGGCTCTGTTTACAAGAACCTCGTTTACAGTACAAGTTCAACATCGCAGAAAGTGAAAAATGGATAAAGAAGTTGTGGTATTTACTTACAAAGCAATATCACTCAGCAATGAAATCTGTGTCATCAGGCCCTTAGCAGCACAATGAGTGGATTCAGGTATGATGATTCTAACTGAAGTAAGTCACACAGAAAAAGAAACATCATAAGATATCAGTAATACACGGAATGTAAACTTGGATACACAGGAACTGAATTACAGAACAGAACAGGGACTCAGATTTAGAAAAACAACGTATGCTTGCTTAAGGGTAAAGGTGAGTTGGGGTGCTGCATAAAACCAGAGATTGAAATGAGCACAGATAAAGTTCCTTAAGCCAAATATGGAATAGACAAGAGCTACTCCTAGCTCAACGAAATGGACTCAACAACGCATATTAAACGCCTAAGAATGTACCTGACTTGTAAGTATCTTAAAACCTATGGATTGCTATGTCTCCGAAAGAGAATCAAGCATGTGTACAGGGGCATAAACGCAGCAGTGATAGGATTGGAGAGGTTCGGTGAGCAAATGAAGACCCTTTGAAGTCATATTGCATGGTACCCATTCCACGGGTTTCAACTACCCAGGTTTAAGGTATTCTTCCTTCAGCTAAAACATGCATGTGGAACCTAGAGTATGATCAACCATGTGATCGGGAGACGTGTTCAAATATGTCTCAGTTTTCGTACCCTGGTACTCGGGTGCGACATTCCAGACGCTTTACTAACACTCTCCCGACTTGGAGAGTCAGTCCCTTTAACCTCCTGTTTGGCCCAGTTTGCAATTTCTGCGGAAGATGAACAGGAATAGCGAGAACCAATGGAGACTAGCTGGAGGTGTCTGGACGGGCAAATTTAACTCTCATTTCCTACCAGGAAGAGGAATTAACCAAAGGCTCAGCGTGCCATGCCAGAATCAGATTAGGGCCTGAAGCCATCCTGCGGTGTTGTGGCCAGCTCAAAAGAAAGCGAGTTGAAGAAAGGAGCTCAGGGGCACTGTAATTCACAAACCTGCAGAGTTATAAATGACAGCTATCGTCCAAAAATAGACTGAAGTAAGGCTGCCAAGAGGACTTGAAAGCGGGGCAGAATTGCAGGAAACCGATTTCAGGAGGTAGACTGGAATTGCATTGAAAGCATAGGAAAAGAGGCAGAACGTCCACAATGATGCACTTGGCCAAAAAGGGCGTATGCGTTTTTTCCTGAATATATTCAGGAAAAAACGCATACGCCCTTTTTGGCCAACCAAGCAAGCTTGCAAAGGAAATCTGCACTACAATGAAGTCTCACTTCCCCCCAGTCAAAAGGGCCATCTGAAAAAAGTGTAAAATCCAGAAAGGCAACAGGCCATTGAGAACTGGGAGCCTTGTTATGCTGATGGGCGGGATGTAAATTGCCAACAGACACTCGGGAGAAGTGTATGGTGTTTCCTGAAACATCTAAAAAACAAAGCAACAGAGCCTAGGGCACTTCCACTTATGGTCCTATAGCTTAGGGAAATTAAAATCAAAAAGACACAGCCACCCCAAAGTTTGGAACGGCTCTGTTTACAAGAACCCCGTTTACAGTACAAGTTCAACATCGCAGAAAGTGAAAAATGGATAAAGAACTTGTGGTACTTACGTACAATGCAGTATCACTCAGCAATGAAATCTATGTCATCAGGCCCGTAGCAGCATAATGAGTAGATTCAGGTACGATGATTCTAACTGAAATAAGTCACACAGAAAAAGAAACATCATAAGATATCACTAATACACGGAATGTAAACTTGGCTACACAGGAACTGAATTCCAAAACAGAACAGGTTCTCAAATTTAGAAAACCAACTTATGCTTGCTTAAGGGGAAAGGTGAGTTGGGTTGCTGCATAAAACCAGAGATTGAAATGAGCACAGATAAAGTTCCTTAAGCCAAATATGGCATAGACAAGAGCTACTCCTTGCTCAACGAAATGGGCTCAACACCGCATATTAAACGCCTAAGAATGTACCTGACTAGTAAGTATCTTAAAACCTATGGATTGCTATGTCTCCGAAAGAGAATCAAGCATGTGTACAGGGGCATAAACGCAGCAGTGATAGGATTGGAGAGGTTCGGTGAGCAAATGAAGACCCTTTGAAGTCATATTGCATGGTACCCATTCCACGGGTTTCAACTACCCAGGTTTTAGGTATTCTTCCTTCAGCTAAAACATGCATGTGGAACCCAGAGTATGATCAACCATGTGATCGGGAGACGTGTTCAAATATGTCTCAGTTTTCCTCCCCTGGTACTCGGGTGCAACATTCCAGACGCTTTACTAACACTCTCCCCACTTGGAGAGTCAGTCCCTTTAACCTCCTGTTTGGCCCAGTTTGCAATTTCTGCGGAAGATGAACAGGAATAGCGAGAACCAATGGAGACTAGCTGGAGGTGTCTGGACGGGCAAATTTAACTCTCATTTCCTACCAGGAAGAGGAATTAACCAAAGGCTCAGCGTGCCATGCCAGAATCAGATTAGGGCCTGAAGCCATCCTGCGGTGTTGCGGCCAGCTCAAAAGAAAGCGAGTTGAAGAAAGGAGCTCAGGGGCACTGTAATTCACAAACCTGCAGAGTTATAAATGACAGCTATCGTCCAAAAATAGACTGAAGTAAGGCTGCCAAGAGGACTAGAAAGCGGGGCAGAATTGCAGGAAACCGATTTCAGGAGGTAGACTGGAATTGCATTGAAAGCATAGGAAAAGAGGCAGAACGTCCACAATGATGCACTTGGCCAAAAAGGGCGTATGCGTTTTTTCCTGAATATATTCAGGAAAAAACGCATACGCCCTTTTTGGCCAACCAAGCAAGCTTGCAAAGGAAATCTGCACTACAATGAAGTCTCACTTCCCCCCAGTCAAAAGGGCCATCTGAGAAAAGTGTAAAATCCAGAAAGGCAGGACAGGCCATGGAGAACTGGGAGCCTTGTTATGCTGATGGGCGGGATGTAAATTGCCAACAGACACTCGGGAGAAGTGTATGGTGTTTCCTGAAACATCTAAAAAACAAAGCAACAGAGCCTAGGGCACTGCCACTTATGGTCCTATAGCTTAGGGAATTTAAAATCAAAAAGACACAGCCACCCCAAAGTTTGGGACGCCTCTGTTTACAAGAACCTCGTTTACAGTACAAGTTCAACATCGCAGAAAGTGAAAAATGGATAAAGAAGTGGTGGTATTTACTTACAAAGCAATATCACTCAGCAATGAAATCTATGTCATCAGGCCCTTAGCAGCACAATGAGTGGATTCAGGTATGATGATTCTAACTGAAATAAGTCACACAGAAAAAGAAACATCATAAGATATCAGTAATACACGGAATGTAAACTTGGCTACACAGGAACTGAATTACAGAACAGAACAGGGTCTCAAATTTAGAAAACCAGCTTATGCTTGCTTAAGGGTAAAGGTGAGTTGGGGTGCTGCATAAAACCAGAGATTGAAATGAGCACAGATAAAGTTCCTTAAGTCAAATATGGAATAGACAAGAGCTACTCCTTGCTCAACGAAATGGACTCAACACCACATATTAAACGCCTAAGAATGTACCTGACTAGTAAATATCTTAAAACCTATGGATTGCTATGTCTCCGAAAGAGAATCAAGCATGTGTACAGGGGCATAAACGCAGCAGTGATAGGATTGGAGAGGTTCGGTGAGCAAATGAAGACCCTTTGAAGTCATATTGCATGGTACCCATTACACGGGTCTTAACTCTCCAAGTTTAAGGTATTCTTCCTTCAGCTAAAACATGCATGTGGAACCCAAGTATGATCAACCATGTGAACGGGAGACGTGTTCAAATATGTCTCAGTTTTCCTCCCCTGGTACTCGGGTGCAACATTCCAGACGCTTTACTAACACTCTCCCCACTTGGAGAGTCAGCGCCTTTAACCTCCTGTTTGGCCCAGTTTGCAATTTCTGCGGAAGATGAACAGAAATAGCGAGAACCAATGAGAGAATAGCTGGAGGTGTCTGGACGGGCAAATTTAACTCTCATTTCCCACCAGGAAGAGGAAATATCCAAAGGCTCAGCGTGCCGTCCCGGAACCAGATTAGGGCCTGAAGCCATCATGCGGTGTTGTGGCCAGGTCACAAGAAAGCGAGTTGAAGAAAGGAGCTCAGGGGCACTGTAATTCACAAACCTGCAGAGTTATAAATGACAGCTATCGTCCAAAAATAGACTGAAGTAAGGCTGCCAAGAGGACTTGAAAGCGGGGCAGAATTGCAGGAAACCGATTTCAGGAGGTAGACTGGAATTGCATTGAAAGCATAGGAAAAGAGGCAGAACGTCCACAATGATGCACTTGGCCAAAAAGGGCGTATGCGTTTTTTCCTGAATATATTCAGGAAAAAACGCATACGCCCTTTTTGGCCAACCAAGCAAGCTTGCAAAGTAAATCTGCACTACAATGAAGTCTCACTTCCCCTCGGTCAAAAGGGCCATCTGAAAAAAGTGTAAAATCCAGAAAGGCAACAGGCCATTCAGAACTGGGAGCCTTGTTATGCTGAGGGGCGGGATGTAAATTGCCAACAGACACTTGGGAGAAGTGTATGGTGTTTCCTGAAACATCTAAAAAACAAAGCAACAGAGCCTAGGGCACTTCCACTTATGGTCCTATAGCTTAGGGAAATTAAAATCAAAAACACACAGCCACCCCAAAGTTTGGAATTGCTCTGTTTACAAGAACCTCGTTTACAGTACAAGTTCAACATCGCAGAAAGTGAAAAATGGATAAAGAACTTGTGGTACTTACGTACAATGCAGTATCACTCAGCAATGAAATCTATGTCATCAGGCCCGTAGCAGCATAATGAGTAGATTCAGGTACGATGATTCTAACTGAAATAAGTCACACAGAAAAAGAAACATCATAAGATATCACTAATACACGGAATGTAAACTTGGCTACACAGGAACTGAATTCCAAAACAGAACAGGTTCTCAAATTTAGAAAACCAACTTATGCTTGCTTAAGGGGAAAGGTGAGTTGGGGTGCTGCATAAAACCAGAGATTGAAATGAGCACAGATAAAGTTCCTTAAGCCAAATATGGAATAGACAAGAGCTACTCCTTGCTCAACGAAATGGACTCAACACCGCATATTAAACGCCTAAGAATGTACCTGACTAGTAAGTATCTTAAAACCTATGGATTGCTATGTCTCCGAAAGAGAATCAAGCATGTGTACAGGGGCATAAACGCAGCAGTGATAGGATTGGAGAGGTTCGGTGAGCAAATGAAGACCCTTTGAAGTCATATTGCATGGTACCCATTCCACGGGTTTCAACTACCCAGGTTTAAGGTATTCTTCCTTCAGCTAAAACATGCATGTGGAACCCAAGTATGATCAACCATGTGAACGGGAGACGTGTTCAAATATGTCTCAGTTTTCCTCCCCTGGTACTCGGGTGCAACATTCCAGACGCTTTAATAACACTCTCCCCACTTGGAGAGTCAGCGCCTTTAACCTCCTGTTTGACCCAGTTTGCAATTTCTGCGGAAGATGAACAGGAATAGCGAGAACCAATGAGAGACTAGCTGGAGGTGTCTGGACGGGCAAATTTAACTCTCATTTCCCACCAGGAAGAGGAAATAACCAAAGGTTCAGCGTGCCGTGCCAGAAACAGATTAGGGCCTGAAGCCATCCTGCGGTGTTGCGGCCAGGTCACAAGAAAGCGAGTTGAAGAAAGGAGCTCAGGGGCACTGTAATTCACAAACCTGCAGAGTTATAAATGACAGCTATCGTCCAAAAATAGACTGAAGTAAGGCTGCCAAGAGGACTTGAAAGCGGGGCAGAATTGCAGGAAACCGATTTCAGGAGGTAGACTGGAATTGCATTGAAAGCATAGGAAAAGAGGCAGAACGTCCACAATGATGCACTTGGCCAAAAAGGGCGTATGCGTTTTTTCCTGAATATATTCAGGAAAAAACGCATACGCCCTTTTTGGCCAACCAAGCAAGCTTGCAAAGGAAATCTGCACTACAATGAAGTCTCACTTCCCCCCGGTCAAAAGGGCCATCTGAAAAAAGTGTAAAATCCAGAAAGGCAGGACAGGCCATGGAGAACTGGGAGCCTTGTTATGCTGATGGGCGGGATGTAAATTGCCAACAACCACTCGGGAGAAGTGTATGGTGTTTCCTGAAACATCTAAAAAACAAAGCAACAGAACCTAGGGCACTTCCACTTATGGTCCTATAGCTTAGGGAAATTAAAATCAAAAAGACACAGCCACCCCAAAGTTTGGAATGGCTCTGTTTACAAGAACCTCGTTTACAGTACAAGTTCAACATCGCAGAAAGTGAAAAATGGATAAAGAAGTTGTGGTATTTACTTACAAAGCAATATCACTCAGCAATGAAATCTGTGTCATCAGGCCCTTAGCAGCACAATGAGTGGATTCAGGTATGATGATTCTAACTGAAATAAGTCACACAGAAAAAGAAACATCATAAGATATCAGTAATACACAGAATGTAAACTTGGCTACGCAGGAACTGATTTACAGAAAAGAACAGGGTCTCAAATTTAGAAAACCAACTTATGCTTGCTTAAGGGGAAAGGTGAGTTGGGGTGCTGCATAAAACCAGAGATTGAAATGAGCACAGATAAAGTTCCTTAAGCCAAATATGGAATAGACAAGAGCTACTCCTTGCTCAACGAAATGGACTCAACACCGCATATTAAACGCCTAAGAATGTACCTGACTAGTAAGTATCTTAAAACCTATAGATTGCTATGTCTCCGAAAGAGAATCAAGCATGTGTACAGGGGCATAAACGCAGCAGTGATAGGATTGGAGAGGTTCGGTGAGCAAATGAAGACCCTTTGAAGTCACATTGCATGGTACCCATTCCACGGTGTTCAACTACCCAGGTTTTAGGTATTCTTCCTTCAGCTAAAACATGCATGTGGAACCCAGAGTATGATCAACCATGTGATCGGGAGACGTGTTCAAATATCTCTCAGTTTTCCTCCCCTGGTACTCGGGTGCAACATTCCAGACGCTTTACTAACACTCTACCCACTTGGAGAGTCAGCGCCTTTAACCTCCTGTTTGGCCCAGTTTGCAATTTCTGCGGAAGATGAACAGGAATAGCGAGAACCAATGAGAGGCTAGCTGGAGGTGTCTGGACGGGCAAATTTAACTCTCATTTCCCACCAGGAAGGGGAATTAACCAAAGGCTCAGCGTGCCGTGCCGGAACCAGATTAGGGCCTGAAGCCATCCTGCGGTGTTGCGGCCAGCTCAAAAGAAAGCGAGTTGAAGAAAGGAGCTCAGGGGCACTGGAATTCACAAACCTGCAGAGTTATAAATGACAGCTATCGTCCAAAAATAGACTGAAGTAAGGCTGCCAAGAGGACTTGAAAGCGGGGCAGAATTGCAGGAAACCGATTTCAGGAGGTAGACTGGAATTGCATTGAAAGCATAGGAAAAGAGGCAGAACGTCCACAATGATGCACTTGGCCAAAAAGGGCGTATGCGTTTTTTCCTGAATATATTCAGGAAAAAACGCATACGCCCTTTTTGGCCAACCAAGCAAGCTTGCAAAGGAAATCTGCACTACAATGAAGTCTCACTTCCCCCCGGTCAAAAGGGCCATCTGAAAAAAGTGTAAAATCCAGAAAGGCAGGACAGGCCATGGAGAAATGGGAGCCTTGTTATGCTGATGGGCGGGATGTAAATTGCCAAGAACCACTCGGGAGAAGTGTATGGTGTTTCCTGAAACATCTAAAAAACAAAGCAACAGAACCTAGGGCACTTCCACTTATGGTCCTAGGCTTAGGGAAATTAAAATCAAAAAGACACAGCCACCCCAAAGTTTGGAACGGCTCTGTTTACAAGAACCTCGTTTACAGTACAAGTTCAACATCGCAGAAAGTGAAAAATGGATAAAGAACTTGTGGTATTTACTTACAAAGCAATATCACTCAGCAATGAAATCTGTGTCATCAGGCCCTTAGCAGCACAATGAGTGGATTCAGGTATGATGATTCTAACTGAAATAAGTCACACAGAAAAAGAAACATCATAAGATATCAGTAATACACGGAATGTAAACTTGGCTACACAGGAACTGAATTACAGAACAGAACAGTGTCTCAAATTTAGAAAACCAACTTATTCTTGCTTAAGGGTAAAGGTGAGTTGGGGTGCTGCATAAAACCAGAGATTGAAATGAGCACAGATAAAGTTCCTTAAGCCAAATATGGAATAGACAAGAGCTACTCCTTGCTCAATGAAATGGACTCAACACCGCATATTAAACGCCTAAGAATGTACCTGACTAGTAAGTATCTTAAAACCTATGGATTGCTATGTCTCCGAAAGAGAATCAAGCATGTGTACAGGGGCATAAACGCAGCAGTGATAGGATTGGAGAGGTTCGCTGAGCAAATGAAGACCCTTTGAAGTCATATTGCATGGTACCCATTCCACGGGTTTCAACTACCCAGGTTTAAGGTATTCTTCCTTCAGCTAAAACATGCATGTGGAACCTAGAGTATGATCAACCATGTGATCGGGAGACGTGTTCAAATATGTCTCAGTTTTCGTACCCTGGTACTCGGGTGCAACATTCCAGATGCTTTACTAACACTCTCCCGACTTGGAGAGTCAGTCCCTTTAACCTCCTGTTTGGCCCAGTTTGCAATTTCTGCGGAAGATGAACAGGAATAGTGAGAACCAATCAGAGGCTAGCTGGAGGTGTCTGGACGGGCAAATTTAACTCTCATTTCCCAGCAGGAAGAGGAATTAACCAAAGGCTCAGCGTGCCGTGCCGGAACCAGATTAGGGCCTGAAGCCATCCTGTGGTGTTGCGGCCAGCTCAAAAGAAAGCGAGTTGAAGAAAGGAGCTCAGGGGCACTGTAATTCACAAACCTGCAGAGTTATAAATGACAGCTATCGTCCAAAAATAGACTGAAGTAAGGCTGCCAAGAGGACTTGAAAGCGGGGCAGAATTGCAGGAAACCGATTTCAGGAGGTAGACTGGAATTGCATTGAAAGCATAGGAAAAGAGGCAGAATGTCCACAATGATGCACTTGGCCAAAAAGGGCGTATGCGTTTTTTCCTGAATATATTCAGGAAAAAACGCATACGCCCTTTTTGTCCAACCCAGCAAGCTTGCAAAGGAAATCTGCACTACAATGAAGTCTCACTTCCCCCCGGTCCAAAGGGCCATCTGAAAAAAGTGTAAAATCCAGAAAGACAGGACAGGCCATGGAGAACTGGGAGCCTTGTTATGCTGATGGGCGGGATGTAAATTGCCAACAGCCACTCGGGAGAAGTGTATGGTGTTTCCTGAAATATCTAAAAAACAAAGCAACAGAGCCTAGGGCACTTCCACTTATGGTCCTATAGCTTAGGGAAATTAAAATCAAAAAGACACAGCCACCCCAATGTTTGGAACAGCTCTGTTTACAAGAACCTCGTGTACAGTACAAGTTCAACATCGCAGAAAGTGAAAAATGGATAAAGAAGTTGTGGTATTTACTTACAAAGCAATATCACTCAGCAATGAAATCTGTGTCATCAGGCCCTTAGCAGCACAATGAGTGGATTCAGGTATGATGATTCTAACTGAAATAAGTCACACAGAAAAAGAAACATCATAAGATATCAGTAATACACGGAATGTAAACTTGGCTACACAGGAACTGAATTACAGAACAGAACAGGGTCTCAAATTTAGAAAACCAACTTATGCTTGCTTAAGGGGAAAGGTGAGTTGGGGTGCTGCATAAAACCAGAGATTGAAATGAGCACAGATAAAGTTCCTTAAGCCAAATATGGAATAGACAAGAGCTACTCCTTGCTCAACGAAATGGACTCAACACCGCATATTAAACGCCTAAGAATGTACCTGACTAGTAAGTATCTTAAAACCTATGGATTGCTATGTCTCCGAAAGAGAATCAAGCATGTGTACAGGGGCATAAACGCAGCAGTGATAGGATTGGAGAGGTTCGGTGAGCAAATGAAGACCCTTTGAATTCATATTGCATGGTACCCATTCCACGGGTTTCAACTACCCAGGTTTAAGGTATTCTTCCTTCAGCTAAAACATGCATGTGGAACCTAGTGTATGATCAACCATGTGATCGGGAGACGTGTTCAAATATGTCTCAGTTTTCGTACCCTGGTACTCGGGTGCAACATTCCAGACGCTTTACTAACACTCTCCCGACTTGGAGAGTCAGTCCCTTTAACCTCCTGTTTGGCCCAGTTTGCAATTTCTGCGGAAGATGAACAGGAATAGCGAGAACCAATGAGAGGCTAGCTGGAGGTGTCTGGACGGGCAAATTTAACTCTCATTTCCCACCAGGAAGAGGAATTAACCAAAGGCTCAGCGTGCCGGGCCAGAACCAGATTAGGGCCTGAAGCCATCATGCGGTGTTGCGGCCAGCTCAAAAGAAAGCGAGTTGAAGAAAGGAGCTCAGGGGCACTGTAATTCACAAACCTGCAGAGTTATAAATGACAGCTATCGTCCAAAAATATACTGAAGTAAGGCTGCCAAGAGGACTTGAAAGCGGGGCAGAATTGCAGGAAACCGATTTCAGGAGGTAGACTGGAATTGCATTGAAAGCATAGGAAAAGAGGCAGAACGTCCACAATGATGCACTTGGCCAAAAAGGGCGTATGCGTTTTTTCCTGAATATATTCAGGAAAAAACGCATACGCCCTTTTTGGCCAACCCAGCAAGCTTGCAAAGGAAATCTGCACTACAATGAAGTCTCACTTCTCCCCGGTCAAAAGGGCCATCTGAAGAAAGTGTAAAATCCAGAAAGGCAGGACAGGCCATGGAGAACTGGGAGCCTTGTTATGCTGATGGGCGGGATGTAAATTGCCAACAGACACTCAGGAGAAGTGTATGGTGTTTCCTGAAACATCTAAAAAACAAAGCAACAGAGCCTAGGGCACTTCCACTTATGGTCCTATAGCTTAGGGAAATTAAAATCAAAAAGACACAGCCACCCCAAAGTTTGGGACGCCTCCGTTTACAAGAACCTCGTTTACCGTACAAGTTCAATGTCACAGAAAGTGAAAAATGGATAAAGAACTTGTGGTACTTACGTACAATGCAGTATCACTCAGCAATGAAATCTATGTCATCAGGCCCGTAGCAGCATAATGAGTGGATTCACGTACGATGGTTCTAACTGAAATAAGTCACACAGAAAAAGAAACATCATAAGATATCACTAATACACGGAATGTAAACTTGGCTACACAGGAACTGCATTCCAAAACAGAACAGGGTCTCAAATTTAGAAAACCAACTTATGCTTGCTTACCGGGAAAGGTGAGTTGGGGTTCTGTATAAAACCAGAGATTGAAATGAGCACAGATAAAGTTCCTTAAGCCAAATATGGAATAGACAAGAGCTACTCCTTGCTCAACGAAATGGACTCAAAACCCCATATTAAACGCCTAAGAATGTACCTGACTAGTAAGTATCTTAAAACCTATGGATTGCTATGTCTCCAAAAGAGAATCAAACGTGTGTACAGGGGCATAAACGCAGCACTGATAGGATTGGAGAGGTTCGGTGAGCAAATGAAGACCCTTTGAAGTCATATTGCAAGGTACCCATTCCACGGGTCTCAACTCTCCATGTTTAAGGTATTCTTCCTTCAGCTTAAACATGCATGTGGAACACAGAGTATGATCAACCATGTGAACGGGAGACGTGTTCAAATATGTCTCAGTTTTCCTCCCCTGGTACTCGGGTGCAACATTCCAGACGCTTTACTAACACTCTCCCGACTTGGAGAGTCAGTCCCCTTTAACCTCCTGTTTGGCCCAGTTTGCAATTTCTGCGGAAGATGAACAGGAATAGCGAGAACCAATGAGAGGCTAGCTGGAGGTGTCTGGACGGGCAAATTTAACTCTCATTTCCCACCAGGAAGAGGAATTAACCAAAGGCTCAGCATGCCTGGCCAGAACCAGATTAGCGCCTGAAGCCATCCTGAGGTGTTGCAACCAGGTCACAAGAAAGCAAGTTGAAGAAAGGAGCTCAGGGGCACTGTAATTCACAAAACTGCAGAGTTATAAATGACAGCTATCGTCCAAAAATAGACTGAAGTAAGGCTGCCAAGAGGACTTGAAAGCGGGGCAGAATTGCAGGAAACCGATTTCAGGAGGTAGACTGGAATTGCATTGAAAGCATAGGAAAAGAGGCAGAACGTCCACAATGATGCACTTGGCCAAAAAGGGCGTATGCGTTTTTTCCTGAATATATTCAGGAAAAAACGCATACGCCCTTTTAGGCCAACCAAGCAAGCTTGCAAAGGAAATCTGCACTACAATGAAGTCTCACTTCCCCCCGGTCAAAAGGGCCATCTGAAAAAAGTGTAAAATCCAGAAAGGCAGGACAGGCCATGGAGAACTGGGAGCCTTGTTATGCTGATGGGCGGGATGTAAATTGCCAACAACCACTCGGGAGAAGTGTATGGTGTTTCCTGAAACATCTAAAAAACAAAGCAACAGAGCCTAGGGCACTTCCACTTATGGTCCTATAGCTTAGGGAATTCAAAATCAAAAAGACACAGCCACCCCAAAGTTTGGAACGGCTCTGTTTACAAGAACCTCATTTACAGTACAAGTTCAACATCGCAGAAAGTGAAAAATGGATAAAGAAGTTGTGGTATTTACTTACAAAGCAATATCACTCAGCAATGAAATCTGTGTCATCAGGCCCTTAGCAGCACAATGAGTGGATTCAGGTATGATGATTCTAACTGAAATAAGTCACACAGAAAAAGAAACATCATAAGATATCAGTAATACACGGAATGTAAACTTGGCTACACAGCAACTGAATTACAGAACAGAACAGGGTCTCAAATTTAGAAAACCAACTTATGCTTGCTTAAGGGTAAAGGTGAGTTGGGGTGCTGCATAAAACCAGAGATTGAAATGAGCACAGATAAAGTTCCTTAAGCCAAATATGGAATAGACAAGAGCTACTCCTTGCTCAACGAAATGGACTCAACACCCCATATTAAACGCCTAAGAATGTACCTGACTAGTAAGTACCTTAAAACCTATGGATTGCTATGTCTCCGAAAGAGAATCAAGCATGTGTACAGGGGCATAAACGCAGCAGTGCTAGGATTGGAGAGGTTCGGTGAGCAAATGAAGACCCTTTGAAGTCATATTGCATGGTACCCATTCCACAGGTTTCAACTACCCAGGTTTAAGGTATTCTTCCTTCAGCTAAAACATGCATGTGGAACCTAGAGTATGATCAACCATGTGATCGGGAGACGTGTTCAAATATGTCTCAGTTTTCCTCCCCTGGTACTCGGGTGCAACATTCCAGACGCTTTACTAACACTCTCCCCACTTGGAGAGTCAGTCCCTTTAACCTCCTGTTTGGCCCAGTTTGCAATTTCTGCGGAAGATGAACAGGAATAGCGAGAACCAATGAGAGGCTAGCTGGAGGTGTCTGGACGGGCAAATTTAACTCTCATTTCCCACCAGGAAGAGGAATTAACCAAAGGCTCAGCATGCCGGGCCGGAACCAGATTAGGGCCTGAAGCCATCCTGCGGTGTTGCGGCCAGGTCACAAGAAAGCGAGTTGAAGAAAGGAGCTCAGGGACACTGTAATTCACAAACCTGCAGAGTTATAAATGACAGCTATCGTCCAAAAATAGACTGAAGTAAGGCTGCCAAGAGGACTTGAAAGCGGGGCAGAATTGCAGGAAACCGATTTCAGGAGGTAGACTGGAATTGCATTGAAAGCATAGGAAAAGAGGCAGAACGTCCACAATGATGCACTTGGCCAAAAAGGGCGTATGCGTTTTTTCCTGAATATAATCAGGAAAAAACGCATACGCACTTTTTGGCCAACCAAGCAAGCTTGCAAAGGAAATCTGCACTACAATGAAGTCTCACTTCCCCCCGGTCAAAAGGGCCATCTGAAAAAAGTGTAAAATCCAGAAAGGCAACAGGCCATTGAGAACTGGGAGCCTTGTTATGCTGATGGGCAGGATGTAAATTGCCAACAACCACTCGGGAGAAGTGTATGGTGTTTCCTGAAACATCTAAAAAACAAAGCAACAGAGCCTAGGGCACTTCCACTTATGGTCCTATAGCTTAGGGAAATTAAAATCAAAAAGACACAGCCACCCCAAAGTTTGGAACGGCTCTGTTTACAAGAACGTCGTTTACAGTACAAGTTCAACATCGCAGAAAGTGAAAAATGGATAAAGAACTTGTGGTACTTACGTACAATGCAGTATAACTCAGCAATGAAATCTAGGTCATCAGGCCCGTAGCAGCATAATGAGTAGATTCAGGTACGATGGTTCTAACTGAAATAAGTCACACAGAAAAAGAAACATCATAAGATATCACTAATACACGGAATGTAAACTTGGCTACACAGGAACTGAATTCCAAAACAGAACAGGTTCTCAAATTTAGAAAACCAACTTATGCTTGCTTAAGGGGAAAGGTGAGTTGGGGTGCTGCATAAAACCAGAGATTGAAATGAGCACAGATAAAGTTCCTTAAGCCAAATATGGAATAGACAAGAGCTACTCCTTGCTCAACGAAATGGACTCAACACCGCATATTAAACGCCTAAGAATGTACCTGACTAGTAAGTATCTTAAAACCTATGGATTGCTATCTCTCCGAAAGAGAATCAAGCATGTGTACAGGGGCATAAACGCAGCAGTGATAGGATTGGACAGGTTCGGTGAGCAAATGAAGACCCTTTGAAGTCATATTGCATGGTACCCATTCCACGGGTTTCAACTACCCAGGTTTTAGGTATTCTTCCTTCAGCTAAAACATGCATGTGGAACCCAGAGTATGATCAACCATGTGATCAGGAGACGTGTTCAAATATGTCTCAGTTTTCCTCCCCTGGTACTCGGGTGCAACATTCCAGACGCTTTACTAACACTCTCCCCACTTGGAGAGTCAGCGCCTTTAACCTCCTGTTTGGCCCAGTTTGCAATTTCTGCGGAAGATGAACAGGAATAGCGAGAACCAATGAGAGGCTAGCTGGAGGTGTCTGGACGGGAAAATTTAACACTCATTTCCCAACAGGAAGAGGAAATAACCAAAGGCTCTGCGTGCCGTACCGGAACCAGATTAGGGCCTGAAGCCATCCTGCGGTGTTGCGGCCAGGTCACAAGAAAGCGAGTTGAAGAAAGGAGCTCAGGGGCACTGTAATTCACAAACCTGCAGAGTTATAAATGACAGCTATCGTCCAAAAATAGACTGAAGTAAGGCTGCCAAGAGGACTTGAAAGCGGGGCAGAATTGCAGGAAACTGATTTCAGGAGGTAGACTGGAATTGCATTGAAAGCATAGGAAAAGAGGCAGAACGTCCACAATGATGCACTTGGCCAAAAAGGGCGTATGCGTTTTTTCCTGAATATAATCAGGAAAAAACGCATACGCCCTTTTTGGCCAACCAAGCAAGCTTGCAAAGGAAATCTGCACTACAATGAAGTCTCACTTCCCCCCGGTCAAAAGGGCCATCTGTAAAAAGTGTAAAATCCAGAAAGGCAGGACAGGCCATGGAGAACTGGGAGCCTTGTTATGCTGATGGGCGGGATGTACATTGCCAACAGACACTCGGGAGAAGTGTATGGTGTTTCCTGAAACATCTAAAACACAAAGCAACAGAGCCTAGGGCACTGCCACTTATGGTCCTATAGCTTAGGGAAATTAAAATCAAAAAGACACAGCCACCCCAAAGTTTGGGACGCCTCTGTTTACAAGAACCTCATTTACAGTACAAGTTCAACATCGCAGAAAGTGAAAAATGGATAAAGAAGTTGTGGTATTTACTTACAAAGCAATATCACTCAGCAATGAAATCTATGTCATCAGCCCCTTAGCAGAACAATGAGTGGGTTCAGGTATGATGATTCTAACTGAAATAAGTCACACAGAAAAAGAAACATCATAAGATATCAGTAATACACGGAATGTAAACTTGGCTACACAGGAACTGAATTACAGAACAGAACAGGGTCTCAAATTTAGAAAACCAACTTATGTTTGCTTAAGGGTAAAGGTGAGGTGGGGTGCTGCTTAAAACCAGAGATTGAAATGAGCACAGATAAAGTTCCTTAAGTCAAATATGGAATAGACAAGAGCTACTCCTTGCTCAACGAAATGGACTCAACACCGCATATTAAACGCCTAAGAATGTACCTGACTAGTAAGTATCGTAAATCCTATGGATTGCTATGTCTCCAAAAGAGAATCAAGCATGTGTACAGGGGCATAAACGCAGCAGTGATAGGATTGGAGAGGTTCGGTGAGCAAATGAAGACCCTTTGAAGTCATATTGCATGGTACCCATTCCACGGGTCTCAACTCTCCAGGTTTAAGGTATTCTTCCTTCAGCTAAAACATGCATGTGGAACCCAAGTATGATCAACCATGTGAACGGGAGACGTGTTCAAATATGTCTCAGTTTTCCTCCCCTGGTACTTGGGTGCAACATTCCAGACGCTTTACTAACACTCTCCCCACTTGGAGAGTCAGCGCCTTTAACCTCCTGTTTGGCCCAGTTTGCAATTTCTGCGGAAGATGAACAGGAATAGCGAGAACCAATGAGAGGCTAGCTGGAGGTGTCTGGACGGGCAAATTTAACTCTCATTTCCCAACAGGAAGAGGAATTAACCAAAGGCTCAGCATGCCGGGCCGGAACCAGATTAGGGCCTGAAGCCATCCTGCGGTGTTGCGGCCAGGTCACAAGAAAGCGAGTTGAAGAAAGGAGCTCAGGGGCACTGTAATTCACAAACCTGCAGAGTTATAAATGACAGCTATCGTCCAAAAATAGACTGACGTAAGGCTGCCAAGAGGACTTGAAAGCGGGGCAGAATTGCAGGAAACCGATTTCAGGAGGTAGACTGGAATTGCATTGAAAGCATAGGAAAAGAGGCAGAACGTCCACAATGATGCACTTGGCCAAAAAGGGCGTATGCGTTTTTTCCTGAATATAATCAGGAAAAAACGCATACGCCCTTTTTGGCCAACCAAGCAAGCTTGCAAAGGAAATCTGCACTACAATGAAGTCTCACTTCCCCCCGGTCAAAAGGGCCATCTGAAAAAAGTGTAAAATCCAGAAAGGCAACAGGCCATTGAGAACTGGGAGCCTTGTTATGCTGATGGGCGGGATGTAAATTGCCAACAGACACTCGGGAGAAGTGTATGGTGTTTCCTGAAACATCTAAAAAACAAAGCAACAGAGCCTAGGGCACTTCCACTTATGGTCCTATAGCTTAGGGAAATTAAAATCAAAAAGACACAGCCACCCCAAAGTTTGGAATGGCTCTGTTTACAAGAACCTCGTTTACAGTACAAGTTCAACATCGCAGAAAGTGAAAAATGGATAAAGAAGTTGTGGTATTTACTTACAAAGCAATATCACTCAGCAATGAAATCTGTGTCATCAGGCCCTTAGCAGCACAATGAGTGGATTCAGGTATGATGATTCTAACTGAAATAAGTCACACAGAAAAAGACACATCATAAGATATCAGTAATACACGGAATGTAAACTTGGCTACACAGGAACTGAATTACAGAACAGAACAGGGTCTCAAATTTAGAAAACCAACTTATGCTTGCTTAAGGGTAAAGGTGAGTTGGGGTGCTGCATAAAACCAGAGATTGAAATGAGCACAGATAAAGTTCCTTAAGCCAAATATGGAATAGACAAGAGCTACTCCTTGCTCAACGAAATGTACTCAACACCCCATATTAAACGCCTAAGAATGTACCTGACTAGTAAGTATCGTAAAACCTATGGATTGCTATGTCTCCGAAAGAGAATCAAGCATGTGTACAGGGGCATAAACGCAGCAGTGATAGGATTGGAGAGGTTCGGTGAGCAAATGAAGACCCTTTGAAGTCATATTGCATGGTACCCATTCCACAGGTTTCAACTACCCAGGTTTAAGGTATTCTTCCTTCAGCTATAACATGCATGTGGAACCTAGAGTATGATCAACCATGTGATTGGGAGACGTGTTCAAATATGTCTCAGTTTTCCTCCCCTGGTACTCGGGTGCAACATTCCAGACGCTTTACTAACACTCTCCCCACTTGGAGAGTCAGTCCCTTTAACCTCCTGTTTGGCCCAGTTTGCAATTTCTGCGGAAGATGAACAGGAATAGCGAGAACCAATGAGAGGCTAGCTGGAGGTGTCTGGACGGGCAAATTTAACTCTCATTTCCCACCAGGAAGAGGAATTAACCAAAGGCTCAGCGTGCCGTACCGGAACCAGATTAGGGCCTGAAGGCATCCTGCGGTGTTGCGGCCCGCTCTAAAGAAACCGAGTTGAAGAAAGGAGCGCAGGGGCACTGTAATTCACAAACCTGCAGAGTTATAAATGACAGCTATCGTCCAAAAATAGACTGAAGTAAGGCTGCCAAGAGGACTTGAAAGCGGGGCAGAATTGCAGGAAACCGATTTCAGGAGGTAGACTGGAATTGCATTGAAAGCATAGGAAAAGAGGCAGAACGTCCACAATGATGCACTTGGCCAAAAAGGGCATATGCGTTTTTTCCTGAATATATTCAGGAAAAAACGCATACGCCCTTTTTGGCCAACCAAGCAAGCTTGCAAAGGAAATCTGCACTACAATGAAGTCTCACTTCCCCCCGGTCAAAAGGGCCATCTGAAAAAAGGGTAAAATCCAGAAAGGCAGGACAGGCCATGGAGAACTGGGAGCCTTGTTATGCTAATGGGCGGGATGTAAATTGCCAACAACCACTCGGGAGAAGTGTATGGTGTTTCCTGAAACATCTAAAAAACAAAGCAAAAGAACCTAGGGCACTTCCACTTATGGTCCTATAGCTTAGGGAAATTAAAATCAAAAAGACACAGCCACCCCAAAGTTTGGAACGGCTCTGTTTACAAGAACCTCGTTTACAGTACAAGTTCAACATCGCAGAAAGTGAAAAATGGATAAAGAACTTGTGGTACTTACGTACAATGCAGTATAACTCAGCAATGAAATCTAGGTCATCAGGCCCGTAGCAGCATAATGAGTAGATTCAGGTACGATGGTTCTAACTGAAATAAGTCACACAGAAAAAGAAACATCATAAGATATCACTAATACACGGAATGTAAACTTGGCTACACAGGAACTGAATTCCAAAACAGAACAGGTTCTCAAATTTAGAAAACCAACTTATGCTTGCTTAAGGGGAAAGGTGAGTTGGGGTGCTGCATAAAACCAGAGATTGAAATGAGCACAGATAAAGTTCCTTAAGCCAAATATGGAATAGACAAGAGCTACTCCTTGCTCAACGAAATGGACTCAACACCGCATATTAAACGCCTAAGAATGTACCTGACTAGTAAGTATCTTAAAACCTATGGATTGCTATCTCTCCGAAAGAGAATCAAGCATGTGTACAGGGGCATAAACGCAGCAGTGATAGGATTGGACAGGTTCGGTGAGCAAATGAAGACCCTTTGAAGTCATATTGCATGGTACCCATTCCACGGGTTTCAACTACCCAGGTTTTAGGTATTCTTCCTTCAGCTAAAACATGCATGTGGAACCCAGAGTATGATCAACCATGTGATCAGGAGACGTGTTCAAATATGTCTCAGTTTTCCTCCCCTGGTACTCGGGTGCAACATTCCAGACGCTTTACTAACACTCTCCCCACTTGGAGAGTCAGCGCCTTTAACCTCCTGTTTGGCCCAGTTTGCAATTTCTGCGGAAGATGAACAGGAATAGCGAGAACCAATGAGAGGCTAGCTGGAGGTGTCTGGACGGGAAAATTTAACACTCATTTCCCAACAGGAAGAGGAAATAACCAAAGGCTCTGCGTGCCGTACCGGAACCAGATTAGGGCCTGAAGCCATCCTGCGGTGTTGCGGCCAGGTCACAAGAAAGCGAGTTGAAGAAAGGAGCTCAGGGGCACTGTAATTCACAAACCTGCAGAGTTATAAATGACAGCTATCGTCCAAAAATAGACTGAAGTAAGGCTGCCAAGAGGACTTGAAAGCGGGGCAGAATTGCAGGAAACTGATTTCAGGAGGTAGACTGGAATTGCATTGAAAGCATAGGAAAAGAGGCAGAACGTCCACAATGATGCACTTGGCCAAAAAGGGCGTATGCGTTTTTTCCTGAATATAATCAGGAAAAAACGCATACGCACTTTTTGGCCAACCAAGCAAGCTTGCAAAGGAAATCTGCACTACAATGAAGTCTCACTTCCCCCCGGTCAAAAGGGCCATCTGTAAAAAGTGTAAAATCCAGAAAGGCAGGACAGGCCATGGAGAACTGGGAGCCTTGTTATGCTGATGGGCGGGATGTACATTGCCAACAGACACTCGGGAGAAGTGTATGGTGTTTCCTGAAACATCTAAAACACAAAGCAACAGAGCCTAGGGCACTGCCACTTATGGTCCTATAGCTTAGGGAAATTAAAATCAAAAAGACACAGCCACCCCAAAGTTTGGGACACCTCTGTTTACAAGAACCTCATTTACAGTACAAGTTCAACATCGCAGAAAGTGAAAAATGGATAAAGAAGTTGTGGTATTTACTTACAAAGCAATATCACTCAGCAATGAAATCTATGTCATCAGCCCCTTAGCAGAACAATGAGTGGGTTCAGGTATGATGATTCTAACTGAAATAAGTCACACAGAAAAAGAAACATCATAAGATATCAGTAATACACGGAATGTAAACTTGGCTACACAGGAACTGAATTACAGAACAGAACAGGGTCTCAAATTTAGAAAACCAACTTATGCTTGCTTAAGGGTAAAGGTGAGGTGGGGTGCTGCATAAAACCAGAGATTGAAATGAGCACAGATAAAGTTCCTTAAGTCAAATATGGAATAGACAAGAGCTACTCCTTGCTCAACGAAATGGACTCAACACCGCATATTAAACGCCTAAGAATGTACCTGACTAGTAAGTATCGTAAATCCTATGGATTGCTATGTCTCCAAAAGAGAATCAAGCATGTGTACAGGGGCATAAACGCAGCAGTGATAGGATTGGAGAGGTTCGGTGAGCAAATGAAGACCCTTTGAAGTCATATTGCATGGTGCCCATTCCACGGGTCTCAACTCTCCAGGTTTAAGGTATTCTTCCTTCAGCTAAAACATGCATGTGGAACCCAAGTATGATCAACCATGTGAACGGGAGACGTGTTCAAATATGTCTCAGTTTTCCTCCCCTGGTACTTGGGTGCAACATTCCAGACGCTTTACTAACACTCTCCCCACTTGGAGAGTCAGCGCCTTTAACCTCCTGTTTGGCCCAGTTTGCAATTTCTGCGGAAGATGAACAGGAATAGCGAGAACCAATGAGAGGCTAGCTGGAGGTGTCTGGACGGGCAAATTTAACTCTCATTTCCCAACAGGAAGAGGAATTAACCAAAGGCTCAGCATGCCGGGCCGGAACCAGATTAGGGCCTGAAGCCATCCTGCGGTGTTGCGGCCAGGTCACAAGAAAGCGAGTTGAAGAAAGGAGCTCAGGGGCACTGTAATTCACAAACCTGCAGAGTTATAAATGACAGCTATCGTCCAAAAATAGACTGACGTAAGGCTGCCAAGAGGACTTGAAAGCGGGGCAGAATTGCAGGAAACCGATTTCAGGAGGTAGACTGGAATTGCATTGAAAGCATAGGAAAAGAGGCAGAACGTCCACAATGATGCACTTGGCCAAAAAGGGCGTATGCGTTTTTTCCTGAATATAATCAGGAAAAAACGCATACGCCCTTTTTGGCCAACCAAGCAAGCTTGCAAAGGAAATCTGCACTACAATGAAGTCTCACTTCCCCCCGGTCAAAAGGGCCATCTGAAAAAAGTGTAAAATCCAGAAAGGCAACAGGCCATTGAGAACTGGGAGCCTTGTTATGCTGATGGGCGGGATGTAAATTGCCAACAGACACTCGGGAGAAGTGTATGGTGTTTCCTGAAACATCTAAAAAACAAAGCAACAGAGCCTAGGGCACTTCCACTTATGGTCCTATAGCTTAGGGAAATTAAAATCAAAAAGACACAGCCACCCCAAAGTTTGGAATGGCTCTGTTTACAAGAACCTTGTTTACAGTACAAGTTCAACATCGCAGAAAGTGAAAAATGGATAAAGAAGTTGTGGTATTTACTTACAAAGCAATATCACTCAGCAATGAAATCTGTGTCATCAGGCCCTTAGCAGCACAATGAGTGGATTCAGGTATGATGATTCTAACTGAAATAAGTCACACAGAAAAAGAAACATCATAAGATATCAGTAATACACGGAATGTAAACTTGGCTACACAGGAACTGAATTACAGAACAGAACAGGGTCTCAAATTTAGAAAACCAACTTATGCTTGCTTAAGGGTAAAGGTGAGTTGGGGTGCTGCATAAAACCAGAGATTGAAATGAGCACAGATAAAGTTCCTTAAGCCAAATATGGAATAGACAAGAGCTACTCCTTGCTCAACGAAATGTACTCAACACCCCATATTAAACGCCTAAGAATGTACCTGACTAGTAAGTATCGTAAAACCTATGGATTGCTATGTCTCCGAAAGAGAATCAAGCATGTGTACAGGGGCATAAACGCAGCAGTGATAGGATTGGAGAGGTTCGGTGAGCAAATGAAGACCCTTTGAAGTCATATTGCATGGTACCCATTCCACAGGTTTCAACTACCCAGGTTTAAGGTATTCTTCCTTCAGCTATAACATGCATGTGGAACCTAGAGTATGATCAACCATGTGATTGGGAGACGTGTTCAAATATGTCTCAGTTTTCCTCCCCTGGTACTCGGGTGCAACATTCCAGACGCTTTACTAACACTCTCCCCACTTGGAGAGTCAGTCCCTTTAACCTCCTGTTTGGCCCAGTTTGCAATTTCTGCGGAAGATGAACAGGAATAGCGAGAACCAATGAGAGGCTAGCTGGAGGTGTCTGGACGGGCAAATTTAACTCTCATTTCCCACCAGGAAGAGGAATTAACCAAAGGCTCAGCGTGCCGTACCGGAACCAGATTAGGGCCTGAAGCCATCCTGCGGTGTTGCGGCCCGCTCTAAAGAAACCGAGTTGAAGAAAGGAGCGCAGGGGCACTGTAATTCACAAACCTGCAGAGTTATAAATGACAGCTATCGTCCAAAAATAGACTGAAGTAAGGCTGCCAAGAGGACTTGAAAGCGGGGCAGAATTGCAGGAAACCGATTTCAGGAGGTAGACTGGAATTGCATTGAAAGCATAGGAAAAGAGGCAGAACGTCCACAATGATGCACTTGGCCAAAAAGGACGTATGCGTTTTTTCCTGAATATATTCAGGAAAAAACGCATACGCCCTTTTTGGCCAACCAAGCAAGCTTGCAAAGGAAATCTGCACTACAATGAAGTCTCACTTCCCCCCGGTCAAAAGGGCCATCTGAAAAAAGGGTAAAATCCAGAAAGGCAGGACAGGCCATGGAGAACTGGGAGCCTTGTTATGCTAATGGGCGGGATGTAAATTGCCAACAACCACTCGGGAGAAGTGTATGGTGTTTCCTGAAACATCTAAAAAACAAAGCAACAGAACCTAGGGCACTTCCACTTATGGTCCTATAGCTTAGGGAAATTAAAATCAAAAAGACACAGCCACCCCAAAGTTTGGAACGGCTCTGTTTACAAGAACCTCGTTTACAGTACAAGTTCAACATCGCAGAAAGTGAAAAATGGATAAAGAACTTGTGGTACTTACGTACAATGCAGTATAACTCAGCAATGAAATCTAGGTCATCAGGCCCGTAGCAGCATAATGAGTAGATTCAGGTACGATGGTTCTAACTGAAATAAGTCACACAGAAAAAGAAACATCATAAGATATCACTAATACACGGAATGTAAACTTGGCTACACAGGAACTGAATTCCAAAACAGAACAGGTTCTCAAATTTAGAAAACCAACTTATGCTTGCTTAAGGGGAAAGGTGAGTTGGGGTGCTGCATAAAACCAGAGATTGAAATGAGCACAGATAAAGTTCCTTAAGCCAAATATGGAATAGACAAGAGCTACTCCTTGCTCAACGAAATGGACTCAACACCGCATATTAAACGCCTAAGAATGTACCTGACTAGTAAGTATCTTAAAACCTATGGATTGCTATCTCTCCGAAAGAGAATCAAGCATGTGTACAGGGGCATAAACGCAGCAGTGATAGGATTGGACAGGTTCGGTGAGCAAATGAAGACCCTTTGAAGTCATATTGCATGGTACCCATTCCACGGGTTTCAACTACCCAGGTTTTAGGTATTCTTCCTTCAGCTAAAACATGCATGTGGAACCCAGAGTATGATCAACCATGTGATCAGGAGACGTGTTCAAATATGTCTCAGTTTTCCTCCCCTGGTACTCGGGTGCAACATTCCAGACGCTTTACTAACACTCTCCCCACTTGGAGAGTCAGCGCCTTTAACCTCCTGTTTGGCCCAGTTTGCAATTTCTGCGGAAGATGAACAGGAATAGCGAGAACCAATGAGAGGCTAGCTGGAGGTGTCTGGACGGGAAAATTTAACACTCATTTCCCAACAGGAAGAGGAAATAACCAAAGGCTCTGCGTGCCGTACCGGAACCAGATTAGGGCCTGAAGCCATCCTGCGGTGTTGCGGCCAGGTCACAAGAAAGCGAGTTGAAGAAAGGAGCTCAGGGGCACTGTAATTCACAAACCTGCAGAGTTATAAA
Organism: Delphinus delphis; assembly: GCF_949987515.2. Taxonomy (NCBI): domain Eukaryota; kingdom Metazoa; phylum Chordata; class Mammalia; order Artiodactyla; family Delphinidae; genus Delphinus; species Delphinus delphis. The sequence goes on from NW_027192806.1 coordinate 139,522, forward strand.
TGACAGCTATCGTCCAAAAATAGACTGAAGTAAGGCTGCCAAGAGGACTTGAAAGCGGGGCAGAATTGCAGGAAACTGATTTCAGGAGGTAGACTGGAATTGCATTGAAAGCATAGGAAAAGAGGCAGAACGTCCACAATGATGCACTTGGCCAAAAAGGGCGTATGCGTTTTTTCCTGAATATAATCAGGAAAAAACGCATACGCCCTTTTTGGCCAACCAAGCAAGCTTGCAAAGGAAATCTGCACTACAATGAAGTCTCACTTCCCCCCGGTCAAAAGGGCCATCTGTAAAAAGTGTAAAATCCAGAAAGGCAGGACAGGCCATGGAGAACTGGGAGCCTTGTTATGCTGATGGGCGGGATGTACATTGCCAACAGACACTCGGGAGAAGTGTATGGTGTTTCCTGAAACATCTAAAACACAAAGCAACAGAGCCTAGGGCACTGCCACTTATGGTCCTATAGCTTAGGGAAATTAAAATCAAAAAGACACAGCCACCCCAAAGTTTGGGACGCCTCTGTTTACAAGAACCTCATTTACAGTACAAGTTCAACATCGCAGAAAGTGAAAAATGGATAAAGAAGTTGTGGTATTTACTTACAAAGCAATATCACTCAGCAATGAAATCTATGTCATCAGCCCCTTAGCAGAACAATGAGTGGGTTCAGGTATGATGATTCTAACTGAAATAAGTCACACAGAAAAAGAAACATCATAAGATATCAGTAATACACGGAATGTAAACTTGGCTACACAGGAACTGAATTACAGAACAGAACAGGGTCTCAAATTTAGAAAACCAACTTATGCTTGCTTAAGGGTAAAGGTGAGGTGGGGTGCTGCATAAAACCAGAGATTGAAATGAGCACAGATAAAGTTCCTTAAGTCAAATATGGAATAGACAAGAGCTACTCCTTGCTCAACGAAATGGACTCAACACCGCATATTAAACGTCTAAGAATGTACCTGACTAGTAAGTATCGTAAATCCTATGGATTGCTATGTCTCCAAAAGAGAATCAAGCATGTGTACAGGGGCATAAACGCAGCAGTGATAGGATTGGAGAGGTTCGGTGAGCAAATGAAGACCCTTTGAAGTCATATTGCATGGTACCCATTCCACGGTTCTCAAATCTCCAGGTTTAAGGTATTCTTCCTTCAGCTAAAACATGCATGTGGAACCCAAGTATGATCAACCATGTGAACGGGAGACGTGTTCAAATATGTCTCAGTTTTCCTCCCCTGGTACTTGGGTGCAACATTCCAGACGCTTTACTAACACTCTCCCCACTTGGAGAGTCAGCGCCTTTAACCTCCTGTTTGGCCCAGTTTGCAATTTCTGCGGAAGATGAACAGGAATAGCGAGAACCAATGAGAGGCTAGCTGGAGGTGTCTGGACGGGCAAATTTAACTCTCATTTCCCACCAGGAAGAGGAATTAACCAAAGGCTCAGCATGCCGGGCCGGAACCAGATTAGGGGCTGAAGCCATCCTGCGGTGTTGCGGCCAGGTCACAAGAAAGCGAGTTGAAGAAAGGAGCTCAGGGGCACTGTAATTCACAAACCTGCAGAGTTATAAATGACAGCTATCGTCCAAAAATAGACTGACGTAAGGCTGCCAAGAGGACTTGAAAGCGGGGCAGAATTGCAGGAAACCGATTTCAGGAGGTAGACTGGAATTGCATTGAAAGCATAGGAAAAGAGGCAGAACGTCCACAATGATGCACTTGGCCAAAAAGGGCGTATGCGTTTTTTCCTGAATATAATCAGGAAAAAACGCATACGCCCTTTTTGGCCAACCAAGCAAGCTTGCAAAGGAAATCTGCACTACAATGAAGTCTCACTTCCCCCCGGTCAAAAGGGCCATCTGAAAAAAGTGTAAAATCCAGAAAGGCAACAGGCCATTGAGAACTGGGAGCCTTGTTATGCTGATGGGCGGGATGTAAATTGCCAACAGACACTCGGGAGAAGTGTATGGTGTTTCCTGAAACATCTAAAAAACAAAGCAACAGAGCCTAGGGCACTTCCACTTATGGTCCTATAGCTTAGGGAAATTAAAATCAAAAAGACACAGCCACCCCAAAGTTTGGAATGGCTCTGTTTACAAGAACCTCGTTTACAGTACAAGTTCAACATCGCAGAAAGTGAAAAATGGATAAAGAAGTTGTGGTATTTACTTACAAAGCAATATCACTCAGCAATGAAATCTGTGTCATCAGGCCCTTAGCAGCACAATGAGTGGATTCAGGTATGATGATTCTAACTGAAATAAGTCACACAGAAAAAGAAACATCATAAGATATCAGTAATACACGGAATGTAAACTTGGCTACACAGGAACTGAATTACAGAACAGAACAGGGTCTCAAATTTAGAAAACCAACTTATGCTTGCTTAAGGGTAAAGGTGAGTTGGGGTGCTGCATAAAACCAGAGATTGAAATGAGCACAGATAAAGTTCCTTAAGCCAAATATGGAATAGACAAGAGCTACTCCTTGCTCAACGAAATGTACTCAACACCCCATATTAAACGCCTAAGAATGTACCTGACTAGTAAGTATCGTAAAACCTATGGATTGCTATGTCTCCGAAAGAGAATCAAGCATGTGTACAGGGGCATAAACGCAGCAGTGATAGGATTGGAGAGGTTCGGTGAGCAAATGAAGACCCTTTGAAGTCATATTGCATGGTACCCATTCCACAGGTTTCAACTACCCAGGTTTAAGGTATTCTTCCTTCAGCTATAACATGCATGTGGAACCTAGAGTATGATCAACCATGTGATTGGGAGACGTGTTCAAATATGTCTCAGTTTTCCTCCCCTGGTACTCGGGTGCAACATTCCAGACGCTTTACTAACACTCTCCCCACTTGGAGAGTCAGTCCCTTTAACCTCCTGTTTGGCCCAGTTTGCAATTTCTGCGGAAGATGAACAGGAATAGCGAGAACCAATGCGAGGCTAGCTGGAGGTGTCTGGACGGGCAAATTTAACTCTCATTTCCCACCAGGAAGAGGAATTAACCAAAGGCTCAGCGTGCCGTACCGGAACCAGATTAGGGCCTGAAGCCATCCTGCGGTGTTGCGGCCTGCTCTAAAGAAACCGAGTTGAAGAAAGGAGCGCAGGGGCACTGTAATTCACAAACCTGCAGAGTTATAAATGACAGCTATCGTCCAAAAATAGACTGAAGTAAGGCTGCCAAGAGGACTTGAAAGCGGGGCAGAATTGCAGGAAACCGATTTCAGGAGGTAGACTGGAATTGCATTGAAAGCATAGGAAAAGAGGCAGAACGTCCACAATGATGCACTTGGCCAAAAAGGGCGTATGCGTTTTTTCCTGAATATATTCAGGAAAAAACGCATACGCCCTTTTTGGCCAACCAAGCAAGCTTGCAAAGGAAATCTGCACTACAATGAAGTCTCACTTCCCCCCGGTCAAAAGGGCCATCTGAAAAAAGGGTAAAATCCAGAAAGGCAGGACAGGCCATGGAGAACTGGGAGCCTTGTTATGCTAATGGGCGGGATGTAAATTGCCAACAACCACTCGGGAGAAGTGTATGGTGTTTCCTGAAACATCTAAAAAACAAAGCAACAGAACCTAGGGCACTTCCACTTATGGTCCTATAGCTTAGGGAAATTAAAATCAAAAAGACACAGCCACCCCAAAGTTTGGAACGGCTCTGTTTACAAGAACCTCGTTTACAGTACAAGTTCAACATCGCAGAAAGTGAAAAATGGATAAAGAACTTGTGGTACTTACGTACAATGCAGTATAACTCAGCAATGAAATCTAGGTCATCAGGCCCATAGCAGCATAATGAGTAGATTCAGGTACGATGGTTCTAACTGAAATAAGTCACACAGAAAAAGAAACATCATAAGATATCACTAATACACGGAATGTAAACTTGGCTACACAGGAACTGAATTCCAAAACAGAACAGGTTCTCAAATTTAGAAAACCAACTTATGCTTGCTTAAGGGGAAAGGTGAGTTGGGGTGCTGCATAAAACCAGAGATTGAAATGAGCACAGATAAAGTTCCTTAAGCCAAATATGGAATAGACAAGAGCTACTCCTTGCTCAACGAAATGGACTCAACACCGCATATTAAACGCCTAAGAATGTACCTGACTAGTAAGTATCTTAAAACCTATGGATTGCTATCTCTCCGAAAGAGAATCAAGCATGTGTACAGGGGCATAAACGCAGCAGTGATAGGATTGGACAGGTTCGGTGAGCAAATGAAGACCCTTTGAAGTCATATTGCATGGTACCCATTCCACGGGTTTCAACTACCCAGGTTTTAGGTATTCTTCCTTCAGCTAAAACATGCATGTGGAACCCAGAGTATGATCAACCATGTGATCAGGAGACGTGTTCAAATATGTCTCAGTTTTCCTCCCCTGGTACTCGGGTGCAACATTCCAGACGCTTTACTAACACTCTCCCCACTTGGAGAGTCAGCGCCTTTAACCTCCTGTTTGGCCCAGTTTGCAATTTCTGCGGAAGATGAACAGGAATAGCGAGAACCAATGAGAGGCTAGCTGGAGGTGTCTGGACGGGAAAATTTAACACTCATTTCCCAACAGGAAGAGGAAATAACCAAAGGCTCTGCGTGCCGTACCGGAACCAGATTAGGGCCTGAAGCCATCCTGCGGTGTTGCGGCCAGGTCACAAGAAAGCGAGTTGAAGAAAGGAGCTCAGGGGCACTGTAATTCACAAACCTGCAGAGTTATAAATGACAGCTATCGTCCAAAAATAGACTGAAGTAAGGCTGCCAAGAGGACTTGAAAGCGGGGCAGAATTGCAGGAAACTGATTTCAGGAGGTAGACTGGAATTGCATTGAAAGCATAGGAAAAGAGGCAGAACGTCCACAATGATGCACTTGGCCAAAAAGGGCGTATGCGTTTTTTCCTGAATATAATCAGGAAAAAACGCATACGCCCTTTTTGGCCAACCAAGCAAGCTTGCAAAGGAAATCTGCACTACAATGAAGTCTCACTTCCCCCCGGTCAAAAGGGCCATCTGTAAAAAGTGTAAAATCCAGAAAGGCAGGACAGGCCATGGAGAACTGGGAGCCTTGTTATGCTGATGGGCGGGATGTACATTGCCAACAGACACTCGGGAGAAGTGTATGGTGTTTCCTGAAACATCTAAAACACAAAGCAACAGAGCCTAGGGCACTGCCACTTATGGTCCTATAGCTTAGGGAAATTAAAATCAAAAAGACACAGCCACCCCAAAGTTTGGGACGCCTCTGTTTACAAGAACCTCATTTACAGTACAAGTTCAACATCGCAGAAAGTGAAAAATGGATAAAGAAGTTGTGGTATTTACTTACAAAGCAATATCACTCAGCAATGAAATCTATGTCATCAGCCCCTTAGCAGAACAATGAGTGGGTTCAGGTATGATGATTCTAACTGAAATAAGTCACACAGAAAAAGAAACATCATAAGATATCAGTAATACACGGAATGTAAACTTGGCTACACAGGAACTGAATTACAGAACAGAACAGGGTCTCAAATTTAGAAAACCAACTTATGCTTGCTTAAGGGTAAAGGTGAGGTGGGGTGCTGCATAAAACCAGAGATTGAAATGAGCACAGATAAAGTTCCTTAAGTCAAATATGGAATAGACAAGAGCTACTCCTTGCTCAACGAAATGGACTCAACACCGCATATTAAACGTCTAAGAATGTACCTGACTAGTAAGTATCGTAAATCCTATGGATTGCTATGTCTCCAAAAGAGAATCAAGCATGTGTACAGGGGCATAAACGCAGCAGTGATAGGATTGGAGAGGTTCGGTGAGCAAATGAAGACCCTTTGAAGTCATATTGCATGGTACCCATTCCACGGGTCTCAACTCTCCAGGTTTAAGGTATTCTTCCTTCAGCTAAAACATGCATGTGGAACCCAAGTATGATCAACCATGTGAACGGGAGACGTGTTCAAATATGTCTCAGTTTTCCTCCCCTGGTACTTGGGTGCAACATTCCAGACGCTTTACTAACACTCTCCCCACTTGGAGAGTCAGCGCCTTTAACCTCCTGTTTGGCCCAGTTTGCAATTTCTGCGGAAGATGAACAGGAATAGCGAGAACCAATGAGAGGCTAGCTGGAGGTGTCTGGACGGGCAAATTTAACTCTCATTTCCCACCAGGAAGAGGAATTAACCAAAGGCTCAGCATGCCGGGCCGGAACCAGATTAGGGCCTGAAGCCATCCTGCGGTGTTGCGGCCAGGTCACAAGAAAGCGAGTTGAAGAAAGGAGCTCAGGGGCACTGTAATTCACAAACCTGCAGAGTTATAAATGACAGCTATCGTCCAAAAATAGACTGACGTAAGGCTGCCAAGAGGACTTGAAAGCGGGGCAGAATTGCAGGAAACCGATTTCAGGAGGTAGACTGGAATTGCATTGAAAGCATAGGAAAAGAGGCAGAACGTCCACAATGATGCACTTGGCCAAAAAGGGCGTATGCGTTTTTTTCCTGAATATAATCAGGAAAAAACGCATACGCCCTTTTTGGCCAACCAAGCAAGCTTGCAAAGGAAATCTGCACTACAATGAAGTCTCACTTCCCCCCGGTCAAAAGGGCCATCTGAAAAAAGTGTAAAATCCAGAAAGGCAACAGGCCATTGAGAACTGGGAGCCTTGTTATGCTGATGGGCGGGATGTAAATTGCCAACAGACACTCGGGAGAAGTGTATGGTGTTTCCTGAAACATCTAAAAAACAAAGCAACAGAGCCTAGGGCACTTCCACTTATGGTCCTATAGCTTAGGGAAATTAAAATCAAAAAGACACAGCCACCCCAAAGTTTGGAATGGCTCTGTTTACAAGAACCTCGTTTACAGTACAAGTTCAACATCGCAGAAAGTGAAAAATGGATAAAGAAGTTGTGGTATTTACTTACAAAGCAATATCACTCAGCAATGAAATCTGTGTCATCAGGCCCTTAGCAGCACAATGAGTGGATTCAGGTATGATGATTCTAACTGAAATAAGTCACACAGAAAAAGAAACATCATAAGATATCAGTAATACACGGAATGTAAACTTGGCTACACAGGAACTGAATTACAGAACAGAACAGGGTCTCAAATTTAGAAAACCAACTTATGCTTGCTTAAGGGTAAAGGTGAGTTGGGGTGCTGCATAAAACCAGAGATTGAAATGAGCACAGATAAAGTTCCTTAAGCCAAATATGGAATAGACAAGAGCTACTCCTTGCTCAACGAAATGTACTCAACACCCCATATTAAACGCCTAAGAATGTACCTGACTAGTAAGTATCGTAAAACCTATGGATTGCTATGTCTCCGAAAGAGAATCAAGCATGTGTACAGGGGCATAAACGCAGCAGTGATAGGATTGGAGAGGTTCGGTGAGCAAATGAAGACCCTTTGAAGTCATATTGCATGGTACCCATTCCACAGGTTTCAACTACCCAGGTTTAAGGTATTCTTCCTTCAGCTATAACATGCATGTGGAACCTAGAGTATGATCAACCATGTGATTGGGAGACGTGTTCAAATATGTCTCAGTTTTCCTCCCCTGGTACTCGGGTGCAACATTCCAGACGCTTTACTAACACTCTCCCCACTTGGAGAGTCAGTCCCTTTAACCTCCTGTTTGGCCCAGTTTGCAATTTCTGCGGAAGATGAACAGGAATAGCGAGAACCAATGAGAGGCTAGCTGGAGGTGTCTGGACGGGCAAATTTAACTCTCATTTCCCACCAGGAAGAGGAATTAACCAAAGGCTCAGCGTGCCGTACCGGAACCAGATTAGGGCCTGAAGCCATACTGCGGTGTTGCGGCCCGCTCTAAAGAAACCGAGTTGAAGAAAGGAGCGCAGGGGCACTGTAATTCACAAACCTGCAGAGTTATAAATGACAGCTATCGTCCAAAAATAGACTGAAGTAAGGCTGCCAAGAGGACTTGAAAGCGGGGCAGAATTGCAGGAAACCGATTTCAGGAGGTAGACTGGAATTGCATTGAAAGCATAGGAAAAGAGGCAGAACGTCCACAATGATGCACTTGGCCAAAAAGGGCGTATGCGTTTTTTCCTGAATATATTCAGGAAAAAACGCATACGCCCTTTTTGGCCAACCAAGCAAGCTTGCAAAGGAAATCTGCACTACAATGAAGTCTCACTTCCCCCCGGTCAAAAGGGCCATCTGAAAAAAGTGTAAAATCCAGAAAGGCAGGACAGGCCATGGAGAACTGGGAGCCTTGTTATTCTGATGGGCGGGATGTAAATTCCCAACAACCACTCGGGAGAAGTGTATGGTGTTTCCTGAAACATCTAAAAAACAAAGCAACAGAACCTAGGGCACTTCCACTTATGGTCCTATAGCTTAGGGAAATTAAAATCAAAAAGACACAGCCACCCCAAAGTTTGGGCCGCCTCTGTTTACAACAACCTCGTTTACAGTACAAGTTCAACATCACAGAAAGTGAAAAATGGATAAAGAAGTTGTGGTATTTACTTACAAAGCAATATCACTCAGCAATGAAATCTATGTCATCAGGCCCTTAGCATCACAATGAGTGGATTCAGGTATGATGATTCTAACTGAAATAAGTCACACAGAAAAAGAAACATCATAAGATATCAGTAATACACGGAATGTAAACTTGGCTACACAGGAACTGAATTACAGAACAGAACAGGGTCTCAAATTTAGAAAACCAACTTATGCTTGCTTAAGGGTAAAGGTGAGTTGGGGTGCTGCATAAAACCAGAGATTGAAATGAGCACAGATAAAGTTCCTTAAGTCAAATATGGAATAGACAAGAGCTACTCCTTGCTCAACGAAATGGACACAACACCGCATATTAAACGCCTAAGAATGTACCTGACTAGTAAGTATCGTAAAACCTATGGATTGCTATGTCTCCAAAAGAGAATCAAGCATGTGTACAGGGGCATAAACGCAGCAGTGATAGGATTGGAGAGGTTCGGTGAGCAAATGAAGACCCTTTGAAGTCATATTGCATGGTACCCATTCCACGGGTTTCAACTACCCAGGTTTTAGGTATTCTTCCTTCAGCTAAAACATGCATGTGGAACCCAGAGTATGATCAACCATGTGATCGGGAGACGTGTTCAAATATGTCTCAGTTTTCCTCCCCTGGTACTCGGGTGCAACATTCCAGACGCTTTACTAACACTCTCCCCACTTGGAGAGTCAGCGCCTTTAACCTCCTGTTTGGCCCAGTTTGCAATTTCTGCGGAAGATGAACAGGAATAGCGAGAACCAATGAGAGGCTAGCTGGAGGTGTCTGGACGGGCAAATTTAACTCTCATTTCCCAACAGGAAGAGGAAATAACCAAAGGCTCTGCGTGCCGTACCGGAACCAGATTAGGGCCTGAAGTCATCCTGCGGTGTTGCGGCCAGCTCAAAAGAAACCGAGTTGAAGAAAGGAGCGCAGGGGCACTGTAATTCACAAACCTGCAGAGTTATAAATGACAGCTATCGTCCAAAAATAGACTGAAGTAAGGCTGCCAAGAGGACTTGAAATCGGGGCAGAATTGCAGGAAACCGATTTCAGGAGGTAGACTGGAATTGCATTGAAAGCATAGGAAAAGAGGCAGAACGTCCACAATGATGCACTTGGCCAAAAAGGGCATATGCGTTTTTTCCTGAATATATTCAGGAAAAAACGCATACGCCCTTTTTGGCCAACCAAGCAAGCTTGCAAAGGAAATCTGCACTACAATGAAGTCTCACTTCCCCCCGGTCAAAAGGGCCATCTGAAAAAAGTGTAAAATCCAGAAAGGCAGGACAGGCCATGGAGAACTGGGAGCCTTGTTATGCTGATGGGCGGGATGTAAATTGCCAACAACCACTCGGGAGAAGTGTATGGTGTTTCCTGAAACATCTAAAAAACAAAGCAACAGAGCCTAGGGCACTTCCACTTATGGTCCTATAGCTTAGGGAATTCAAAATCAAAAAGACACAGCCACCCCAAAGTTTGGAACGGCTCTGTTTACAAGAACCTCGTTTACAGTACAAGTTCAACATCGCAGAAAGTGAAAAATGGATAAAGAAGTTGTGGTATTTACTTACAAAGCAATATCACTCAGCAATGAAATCTGTGTCATCAGGCCCTTAGCAGCACAATGAGTGGATTCAGGTATGATGATTCTAACTGAAATAAGTCACACAGAAAAAGAAACATCATAAGATATCAGTAATACACGGAATGTAAACTTGGCTACACAGCAACTGAATTACAGAACAGAACAGGGTCTCAAATTTAGAAAACCAACTTATTCTTGCTTAAGGGAAAAGGTGAGTTGGGGTGCTGCATAAAACCAGAGATTGAAATGAGCACAGATAAAGTTCCTTAAGCCAAATATGGAATAGACAAGAGCTACTCCTTGCTCAACGAAATGGACTCAACACCCCATATTAAACGCCTAAGAATGTACCTGACTAGTAAGTATCTTAAAACCTATGGATTGCTATGTCTCCGAAAGAGAATCAAGCATGTGTACAGGGGCATAAACGCAGCAGTGATAGGATTGGAGAGGTTCGGTGAGCAAATGAAGACCCTTTGAAGTCATATTGCATGGTACCCATTCCACGGGTTTCAACTACCCAGGTTTAAGGTATTCTTCCTTCAGCTAAAACATGCATGTGGAACCTAGAGTATGATCAACCATGTGATCGGGAGACGTGTTCAAATATGTCTCAGTTTTCCTCCCCTGGTACTCGGGTGCAACATTCCAGACGCTTTACTAACACTCTCCCCACTTGGAGAGTCAGTCCCTTTAACCTCCTGTTTGGCCCAGTTTGCAATTTCTGCGGAAGATGAACAGGAATAGCGAGAACCAATGAGAGGCTAGCTGGAGGTGTCTGGACGGGCAAATTTAACTCTCATTTCCCACCAGGAAGAGGAATTAACCAAAGGCTCAGCATGCCGGGCCGGAACCAGATTAGGGCCTGAAGCCATCCTGCGGTGTTGCGGCCAGGTCACAAGAAAGCGAGTTGAAGAAAGGAGCTCAGGGGCACTGTAATTCACAAACCTGCAGAGTTATAAATGACAGCTATCGTCCAAAAATAGACTGAAGTAAGGCTGCCAAGAGGACTTGAAAGCGGGGCAGAATTGCAGGAAACCGATTTCAGGAGGTAGACTGGAATTGCATTGAAAGCATAGGAAAAGAGGCAGAACGTCCACAATGATGCACTTGGCCAAAAAGGGCGTATGCGTTTTTTCCTGAATATATTCAGGAAAAAACGCATACGCCCTTTTTGGCCAACCAAGCAAGCTTGCAAAGGAAATCTGCACTACAATGAAGTCTCACTTCCCCCCGGTCAAAAGGGCCATCTGAAAAAAGTGTAAAATCCAGAAAGGCAGGACAGGCCATGGAGAACTGGGAGCCTTGTTATGCTGATGGGCGGGATGTAAATTGCCAACAACCACTCGGGAGAAGTGTATGGTGTTTCCTGAAACATCTAAAAAACAAAGCAACAGAGCCTAGGGCACTTCCACTTATGGTCCTATAGCTTAGGGAATTCAAAATCAAAAAGACACAGCCACCCCAAAGTTTGGAACGGCTCTGTTTACAAGAACCTCGTTTACAGTACAAGTTCAACATCGCAGAAAGTGAAAAATGGATAAAGAAGTTGTGGTATTTACTTACAAAGCAATATCACTCAGCAATGAAATCTGTGTCATCAGGCCCTTAGCAGCACAATGAGTGGATTCAGGTATGATGATTCTAACTGAAATAAGTCACACAGAAAAAGAAACATCATAAGATATCACTAATACACGGAATGTAAACTTGGCTACACAGGAACTGAATTACAGAACAGAACAGGGTCTCAAATTTAGAAAACCAACTTATGCTTGCTTCAGGGGAAAGGTGAGTTGGGTTGCTGCATAAAACCAGAGATTGAAATGAGCAAAGATAAAGTTCCTTAAGCCAAATATGGAATAGACAAGAGCTACTCCTTGCTCAACGAAATGGACTCAACACCGCATATTAAACGCCTAAGAATGTACCTGACTAGTAAGTATCTTAAAACCTATGGATTGCTATGTCTCCGAAAGAGAATCAAGCATGTGTACAGGGGCATAAACGCAGCAGTGATAGGATTGGAGAGGTTCGGTGAGCAAATAAAGACCCTTTGAAGTCATACTGCATGGTACCCATTCCACGGGTTTCAACTACCCAGGTTTTAGGTATTCTTCCTTCAGCTAAAACATGCATATGGAACCCAAGTATGATCAACCATGTGAATGGGAGACGTGTTCAAATATGTCTCAGTTTTCCTCCCCTGGTACTCGGGTGCAACATTCCAGACGCTTTACTAACACTCTCCGGACTTGGAGAGTCAGTGTCTTTAACCTACTGTTTGGCCCAGTTTGCAATTTCTGCGGAAGATGAACAGGAATAGCGAGAACCAATGAGAGACTAGCTGGAGGTGTCTGGACGGGCAAATTTAACTCTCATTTCCCACCAGGAAGAGGAATTAACCAAAGGCTCAGTGTGCCGTGCCGGAACCACATTAGGGCCTGAAGCCATCCTGCGGTGTTGCGGCCAGCTCACAAGAAAGCGAGTTGAAGAAAGGAGCTCAGGGGCCCTGTAATTCACAAACCTGCAGAGTTATACATGACAGCTATCGTCCAAAAATAGACTGAAGTAAGGCTGCCAAGAGGACTTGAAAGCGGGGCAGAATTGCAGGAAACCGATTTCAGGAGGTAGACTGGAATTGCATTGAAAGCATAGGAAAAGAGGCAGAACGTCCACAATGATGCACTTGGCCATAAAGGGCGTATGCATTTTTTCCTGAATATATTCAGGAAAAAACGCATACGCCCTTTTTGGCCAACCAAGCAAGCTTGCAAAGGAAATCTGCACTACAATGAAGTCTCACTTCCCCCCGGTCAAAAGGGCCATCTGAAAAAAGTGTAAAATCCAGAAAGGCAGGACAGGCCATGGAGAACTGGGAGCCTTGTTATGCTGATGGGCGGGATGTAAATTGCCAACAACCACTCGGGAGAAGTGTATGGTGTTTCCTGAAACATCTAAAAAACAAAGCAACAGAACCTAGGGCACTTCCACTTATGGTCCTATAGCTTAGGGAAATTAAAATCAAAAAGACACAGCCACCCCAAAGTTTGGAACGGCTCTGTTTACAAGAACCTCGTTTACAGTACAAGTTCAACATCGCAGAAAGTGAAAAATGGATAAAGAAGTTGTGGTATTTACTTACAAAGCAATATCACTCAGCAATGAAATCTGTGTCATCAGGCCCTTAGCAGCACAATGAGTGGATTCAGGTATGATGATTCTAACTGAAATAAGTCACACAGAAAAAGAAACATCATAAGATATCAGTAATACACGGAATGTAAACTTGGCTACACAGGAACTGAATTACAGAACAGAACAGGGTCTCAAATTTAGAAAACCAACTTATGCTTGCTTAAGGGGAAAGGTGAGTTGGGGTGCTGCATAAAACCAGAGATTGAAATGAGCACAGATAAAGTTCCTTAAGCCAAATATGGAATAGACAAGAGCTACTCCTTGCTCAACGAAATGGACTCAACACCGCATATTAAACGCCTAAGAATGTACCTGACTAGTAAGTATCTTAAAACCTATGGATTGCTATGTCTCCGAAAGAGAATCAAGCATGTGTACAGGGGCATAAACGCAGCAGTGATAGGATTGGGGAGGTTCGGTGAGCAAATGAAGACCCTTTGAAGTCATATTGCATGGTACCCATTCCACGGGTTTCAACTACCCAGGTTTTAGGTATTCTTCCTTCAGCTAAAACTTGCATGTGGAACCCAAGTATGATCAACCATGTGAACGGGAGACGTGTTCAAATATGTCTCAGTTTTCCTCCCCTGGTACTCGGGTGCAACATTCCAGACGCTTTACTAACACTCTCCCCACTTGGAGAGTCAGCGCCTTTAACCTCCTGTTTGGCACAGTTTGCAATTTCTGCGGAAGATGAACAGGAATAGCGAGAACCAATGAGAGGCTAGCTGGAGGTGTCTGGACGGGCAAATTTAACTCTCATTTCCCACCAGGAAGAGGAAATAACCAAAGGCTCAGTGTGCCGTGCCGGAACCAGATTAGGGCCTGAAGCCATCCTGCGGTGTTGCGGCCAGCTCACAAGAAAGCGAGTTGAAGAAAGGAGCTCAGGGGCACTCTAATTCACAAACCTGCAGAGTTATAAATGACAGCTATCGTCCAAAAATAGACTGAAGTAAGGCTGCCAAGAGGACTTGAAAGCGGGGCAGAATTGCAGGAAACCGATTTTAGGAGGTAGACTGGAATTGCATTGAATGCATAGGAAAAGAGGCAGAACGTCCACAATGATGCACTTGGCCAAAAAGGGCGTATGCGTTTTTTCCTGAATATATTCAGGAAAAAACGCATACGCACTTTTTGGCCAACCAAGCAAGCTTGCAAAGGAAATCTGCACTACAATGAAGTCTCACTTCCCCCCGGTCAAAAGGGCCATCTGAAAAAAGTGTAAAATCCAGAAAGGCAGGACAGGCCATGGAGAACTGGGAGCCTTGTTATGCTGATGGGCGGGATGTAAATTGCCAACAACCACTCGGGAGAAGTGTATGGTGTTTCCTGAAACATCTAAAAAACAAAGCAACAGAGCCTAGGGCACTTCCACTTATGGTCCTATAGCTTAGGGAATTTAAAATCAAAAAGACACAGCCACCCCAAAGTTTGGAACGGCTCTGTTTACAAGAACCTCGTTTACAGTACAAGTTCAACATCGCAGAAAGTGAAAAATGGATAAAGAAGTTGTGGTATTTACTTACAAAGCAATATCACTCAGCAATGAAATCTGTGTCATCAGGCCCTTAGCAGCACAATGAGTGGATTCAGGTATGATGATTCTAACTGAAATAAGTCACACAGAAAAAGAAACATCATAAGATATCAGTAATACACGGAATGTAAACTTGGCTACACAGGAACTGAATTACAGAACAGAACAGGGTCTCAAATTTAGAAAACCAACTTATGCTTGCTTAAGGGGAAAGGTGAGTTGGGGTGCTGCATAAAACCAGAGATTGAAATGAGCACAGATAAAGTTCCTTAAGCCAAATATGGAATAGACAAGAGCTACTCCTTGCTCAACGAAATGGACTCAACACCGCATATTAAACGCCTAAGAATGTACCTGACTAGTAAGTATCTTAAAACCTATGGATTGCTATGTCTCCGAAAGAGAATCAAGCATGTGTACAGGGGCATAAACGCAGCAGTGATAGGATTGGAGAGGTTCGGTGAGCAAATGAAGACCCTTTGAAGTCATATTGCATGGTACCCATTCCACGGGTTTCAACTACCCAGGTTTTAGGTATTCTTCCTTCAGCTAAAACATGCATATGGAACCCAAGTATGATCAACCATGTGAACGGGAGACGTGTTCAAATATGTCTCAGTTTTCCTCCCCTGGTACTCGGGTGCAACATTCCAGACGCTTTACTAACACTCTCCCCACTTGGAGAGTCAGTCCCTTTAACCTCCTGTTTGGCCCAGTTTGCAATTTCTGCGGAAGATGAACAGGAATAGCGAGAACAAATGAGAGGCTAGCTGGAGGTGTCTGGACGGGCAAATTTAACTCTCATTTCCCACCAGGAAGAGGAAATAA
Organism: Delphinus delphis; assembly: GCF_949987515.2. Lineage (NCBI taxonomy): Eukaryota > Metazoa > Chordata > Mammalia > Artiodactyla > Delphinidae > Delphinus > Delphinus delphis. Next base: position 155,177 of record NW_027192806.1, read on the forward strand.
CCAAAGGCTCAGTGTGCCGTGCCGGAACCAGATTAGGGCCTGAAGCCATCCTGTGGTGTTGCGGCCAGCTCACAAGAAAGCAAGTTGAAGAAAGGAGCTCAGGGGCACTGTAATTCACAAACCTGCAGAGTTATAAATGACAGCTATCGTCCAAAAATAGACTGAAGTAAGGCTGCCAAGAGGACTTGAAAGCGGGGCAGAATTGCAGGAAACCGATTTCAGGAGGTAGACTGGAATTGCATTGAAAGCATAGGAAAAGAGGCAGAACGTCCACAATGATGCACTTGGCCAAAAAGGGCGTATGCGTTTTTTCCTGAATATATTCAGGAAAAAACGCATACGCCCTTTTTGGCCAACCAAGCAAGCTTGCAAAGGAAATCTGCACTACAATGAAGTCTCACTTCCCCCCGGTCAAAAGGGCCATCTGAAAAAAGTGTAAAATCCAGAAAGGCAGGACAGGCCATGGAGAACTGGGAGCCTTGTTATGCTGATGGGCGGGATGTAAATTGCCAACAGACACTCGGGAGAAGTGTATGGTGTTTCCTGAAACATCTAAAAAACAAAGCAACAGAACCTAGGGCACTTCCACTTATGGTCCTATAGCTTAGGGAAATTAAAATCAAAAAGACACAGCCACCCCAAAGTTTGGAAGGGCTCTGTTTACAAGAACCTCGTTTACAGTACAAGTTCAACATCGCAGAAAGTGAAAAATGGATAAAGAAGTTGTGGTATTTACTTACAAAGCAATATCACTCAGCAATGAAATCTGTGTCATCAGGCCCTTAGCAGCACAATGAGTGGATTCAGGTATGATGATTCTAACTGAAATAAGTCACACAGAAAAAGAAACATCATAAGATATCAGTAATACACGGAATGTAAACTTGGCTACACAGGAACTGAATTACAGAACAGAACAGGGTCTCAAATTTAGAAAACCAACTTATGCTTGCTTAAGGGGAAAGGTGAGTTGGGGTGCTGCATAAAACCAGAGATTGAAATGAGCAAAGATAAAGTTCCTTAAGCCAAATATGGAATAGACAAGAGCTACTCCTTGCTCAACGAAATGGACTCAACACCGCATATTAAACGCCTAAGAATGTACCTGACTAGTAAGTATCTTAAAACCTATGGATTGCTATGTCTCCGAAAGAGAATCAAGCATGTGTACAGGGGCATAAACGCAGCAGTGATAGGATTGGAGAGGTTTGGTGAGCAAATGAAGACCCTTTGAAGTCATACTGCATGGTACCCATTCCACGGGTTTCAACTACCCAGGTTTTAGGTATTCTTCCTTCAGCTAAAACATGCATATGGAACCCAAGTATGATCAACCATGTGAATGGGAGACGTGTTCAAATATGTCTCAGTTTTCCTCCCCTGGTACTCGGGTGCAACATTCCAGACGCTTTACTAACACTCTCCCGACTTGGAGAGTCAGTGTCTTTAACCTACTGTTTGGCCCAGTTTGCAATTTCTGCGGAAGATGAACAGGAATAGCGAGAACCAATGAGAGACTAGCTGGAGGTGTCTGGACGGGCAAATTTAACTCTCATTTCCCACCAGGAAGAGGAATTAACCAAAGGCTCAGTGTGCCGTGCCGGAACCAGATTAGGGCCTGAAGCCATCCTGCGGTGTTGCGGCCAGCTCACAAGAAAGCGAGTTGAAGAAAGGAGCTCAGGGGCCCTGTAATTCACAAACCTGCAGAGTTATACATGACAGCTATCGTCCAAAAATAGACTGAAGTAAGGCTGCCAAGAGGACTTGAAAGCGGGGCAGAATTGCAGGAAACCGATTTCAGGAGGTAGACTGGAATTGCATTGAAAGCATAGGAAAAGAGGCAGAACGTCCACAATGATGCACTTGGCCATAAAGGGCGTATGCGTTTTTTCCTGAATATATTCAGGAAAAAACGCATACGCCCTTTTTGGCCAACCAAGCAAGCTTGCAAAGGAAATCTGCACTACAATGAAGTCTCACTTCCCCCCGGTCAAAAGGGCCATCTGAAAAAAGTGTAAAATCCAGAAAGGCAGGACAGGCCATGGAGAACTGGGAGCCTTGTTATGCTGATGGGCGGGATGTAAATTGCCAACAACCACTCGGGAGAAGTGTATGGTGTTTCCTGAAACATCTAAAAAACAAAGCAACAGAACCTAGGGCACTTCCACTTATGGTCCTATAGCTTAGGGAAATTAAAATCAAAAAGACACAGCCACCCCAAAGTTTGGAACGGCTCTGTTTACAAGAACCTCGTTTACAGTACAAGTTCAACATCGCAGAAAGTGAAAAATGGATAAAGAAGTTGTGGTATTTACTTACAAAGCAATATCACTCAGCAATGAAATCTGTGTCATCAGGCCCTTAGCAGCACAATGAGTGGATTCAGGTATGATGATTCTAACTGAAATAAGTCACACAGAAAAAGAAACATCATAAGATATCAGTAATACACGGAATGTAAACTTGGCTACACAGGAACTGAATTACAGAACAGAACAGGGTCTCAAATTTAGAAAACCAACTTATGCTTGCTTAAGGGGAAAGGTGAGTTGGGGTGCTGCATAAAACCAGAGATTGAAATGAGCACAGATAAAGTTCCTTAAGCCAAATATGGAATAGACAAGAGCTACTCCTTGCTCAACGAAATGGACTCAACACCGCATATTAAACGCCTAAGAATGTACCTGACTAGTAAGTATCTTAAAACCTATGGATTGCTATGTCTCCGAAAGAGAATCAAGCATGTGTACAGGGGCATAAACGCAGCAGTGATAGGATTGGGGAGGTTCGGTGAGCAAATGAAGACCCTTTGAAGTCATATTGCATGGTACCCATTCCACGGGTTTCAACTACCCAGGTTTTAGGTATTCTTCCTTCAGCTAAAACATGCATATGGAACCCAAGTATGATCAACCATGTGAACGGGAGACGTGTTCAAATATGTCTCAGTTTTCCTCCCCTGGTACTCGGGTGCAACATTCCAGACACTTTACTAACACTCTCCCCACTTGGAGAGTCAGTCCCTTTAACCTCCTGTTTGGCCCAGTTTGCAATTTCTGCGGAAGATGAACAGGAATAGCGAGAACAAATGAGAGGCTAGCTGGAGGTGTCTGGACGGGCAAATTTAACTCTCATTTCCCACCAGGAAGAGGAAATAACCAAAGGCTCAGTGTGCCGTGCCGGAACCAGATTAGGGCCTGAAGCCATCCTGTGGTGTTGCGGCCAGCTCACAAGAAAGCGAGTTGAAGAAAGGAGCTCAGGGGCACTGTAATTCACAAACCTGCAGAGTTATAAATGACAGCTATCGTCCAAAAATAGACTGAAGTAAGGCTGCCAAGAGGACTTGAAAGCGGGGCAGAATTGCAGGAAACCGATTTCAGGAGGTAGACTGGAATTGCATTGAAAGCATAGGAAAAGAGGCAGAACGTCCACAATGATGCACTTGGCCAAAAAGGGCGTATGCGTTTTTTCCTGAATATATTCAGGAAAAAACGCATACGCCCTTTTTGGCCAACCAAGCAAGCTTGCAAAGGAAATCTGCACTACAATGAAGTCTCACTTCCCCCCGGTCAAAAGGGCCATCTGAAAAAAGTGTAAAATCCAGAAAGGCAGGACAGGCCATGGAGAACTGGGAGCCTTGTTATGCTGATGGGCGGGATGTAAATTGCCAACAGACACTCGGGAGAAGTGTATGGTGTTTCCTGAAACATCTAAAAAACAAAGCAACAGAACCTAGGGCACTTCCACTTATGGTCCTATAGCTTAGGGAAATTAAAATCAAAAAGACACAGCCACCCCAAAGTTTGGAACGGCTCTGTTTACAAGAACCTCGTTTACAGTACAAGTTCAACATCGCAGAAAGTGAAAAATGGATAAAGAAGTTGTGGTATTTACTTACAAAGCAATATCACTCAGCAATGAAATCTGTGTCATCAGGCCCTTAGCAGCACAATGAGTGGATTCAGGTATGATGATTCTAACTGAAATAAGTCACACAGAAAAAGAAACATCATAAGATATCAGTAATACACGGAATGTAAACTTGGCTACACAGGAACTGAATTACAGAACAGAACAGGGTCTCAAATTTAGAAAACCAACTTATGCTTGCTTAAGGGGAAAGGTGAGTTGGGGTGCTGCATAAAACCAGAGATTGAAATGAGCAAAGATAAAGTTCCTTAAGCCAAATATGGAATAGACAAGAGCTACTCCTTGCTCAACGAAATGGACTCAACACCGCATATTAAACGCCTAAGAATGTACCTGACTAGTAAGTATCTTAAAACCTATGGATTGCTATGTCTCCAAAAGAGAATCAAGCATGTGTACAGGGGCATAAACGCAGCAGTGATAGGATTGGAGAGGTTCGGTGAGCAAATGAAGACCCTTTGAAGTCATACTGCATGGTACCCATTCCACGGGTTTCAACTACCCAGGTTTTAGGTATTCTTCCTTCAGCTAAAACATGCATATGGAACCCAAGTATGATCAACCATGTGAATGGGAGACGTGTTCAAATATGTCTCAGTTTTCCTCCCCTGGTACTCGGGTGCAACATTCCAGACGCTTTACTAACACTCTCCCGACTTGGAGAGTCAGTGTCTTTAACCTACTGTTTGGCCCAGTTTGCAATTTCTGCGGAAGATGAACAGGAATAGCGAGAACCAATGAGAGACTAGCTGGAGGTGTCTGGACGGGCAAATTTAACTCTCATTTCCCACCAGGAAGAGGAATTAACCAAAGGCTCAGTGTGCCGTGCCGGAACCAGATTAGGGCCTGAAGCCATCCTGCGGTGTTGCGGCCAGCTCACAAGAAAGCGAGTTGAAGAAAGGAGCTCAGGGTCCCTGTAATTCACAAACCTGCAGAGTTATACATGACAGCTATCGTCCAAAAATAGACTGAAGTAAGGCTGCCAAGAGGACTTGAAAGCGGGGCAGAATTGCAGGAAACCGATTTCAGGAGGTAGACTGGAATTGCATTGAAAGCATAGGAAAAGAGGCAGAACGTCCACAATGATGCACTTGGCCATAAAGGGCGTATGCATTTTTTCCTGAATATATTCAGGAAAAAACGCATATGCCCTTTTTGGCCAACCAAGCAAGCTTGCAAAGGAAATCTGCACTACAATGAAGTCTCACTTCCCCCCGGTCAAAAGGGCCATCTGAAAAAAGTGTAAAATCCAGAAAGGCAGGACAGGCCATGGAGAACTGGGAGCCTTGTTATGCTGATGGGCGGGATGTAAATTGCCAACAACCACTCGGGAGAAGTGTATGGTGTTTCCTGAAACATCTAAAAAACAAAGCAACAGAACCTAGGGCACTTCCACTTATGGTCCTATAGCTTAGGGAAATTAAAATCAAAAAGACACAGCCACCCCAAAGTTTGGAACGGCTCTGCTTACAAGAACCTCGTTTACAGTACAAGTTCAACATCGCAGAAAGTGAAAAATGGATAAAGAAGTTGTGGTATTTACTTACAAAGCAATATCACTCAGCAATGAAATCTGTGTCATCAGGCCCTTAGCAGCACAATGAGTGGATTCAGGTATGATGATTCTAACTGAAATAAGTCACACAGAAAAAGAAACATCATAAGATATCAGTAATACACGGAATGTAAACTTGGCTACACAGGAACTGAATTACAGAACAGAACAGGGTCTCAAATTTAGAAAACCAACTTATGCTTGCTTAAGGGGAAAGGTGAGTTGGGGTGCTGCATAAAACCAGAGATTGAAATGAGCACAGATAAAGTTCCTTAAGCCAAATATGGAATAGACAAGAGCTACTCCTTGCTCAACGAAATGGACTCAACACCGCATATTAAACGCCTAAGAATGTACCTGACTAGTAAGTATCTTAAAACCTATGGATTGCTATGTCTCCGAAAGAGAATCAAGCATGTGTACAGGGGCATAAACGCAGCAGTGATAGGATTGGAGAGGTTCGGTGAGCAAATGAAGACCCTTTGAAGTCATATTGCATGGTACCCATTCCACGGGTTTCAACTACCCAGGTTTTAGGTATTCTTCCTTCAGCTAAAACATGCATATGGAACCCAAGTATGATCAACCATGTGAACGGGAGACGTGTTCAAATATGTCTCAGTTTTCCTCCCCTGGTACTCGGGTGCAACATTCCAGACACTTTACTAACACTCTCCCCACTTGGAGAGTCAGTCCCTTTAACCTCCTGTTTGGCCCAGTTTGCAATTTCTGCGGAAGATGAACAGGAATAGCGAGAACAAATGAGAGGCTAGCTGGAGGTGTCTGGACGGGCAAATTTAACTCTCATTTCCCACCAGGAAGAGGAAATAACCAAAGGCTCAGTGTGCCGTGCCGGAACCAGATTAGGGCCTGAAGCCATCCTGTGGTGTTGCGGCCAGCTCACAAGAAAGCGAGTTGAAGAAAGGAGCTCAGGGGCACTGTAATTCACAAACCTGCAGAGTTATAAATGACAGCTATCGTCCAAAAATAGACTGAAGTAAGGCTGCCAAGAGGACTTGAAAGCGGGGCAGAATTGCAGGAAACCGATTTCAGGAGGTAGAGTGGAATTGCATTGAAAGCATAGGAAAAGAGGCAGAACGTCCACAATGATGCACTTGGCCAAAAAGGGCGTATGCGTTTTTTCCTGAATATATTCAGGAAAAAACGCATATGCCCTTTTTGGCCAACCAAGCAAGCTTGCAAAGGAAATCTGCACTACAATGAAGTCTCACTTCCCCCCGGTCAAAAGGGCCATCTGAAAAAAGTGTAAAATCCAGAAAGGCAGGACAGGCCATGGAGAACTGGGAGCCTTGTTATGCTGATGGGCGGGATGTAAATTGCCAACAACCACTCGGGAGAAGTGTATGGTGTTTCCTGAAACATCTAAAAAACAAAGCAACAGAACCTAGGGCACTTCCACTTATGGTCCTATAGCTTAGGGAAATTAAAATCAAAAAGACACAGCCACCCCAAAGTTTGGAACGGCTCTGTTTACAAGAACCTCGTTTACAGTACAAGTTCAACATCGCAGAAAGTGAAAAATGGATAAAGAAGTTGTGGTATTTACTTACAAAGCAATATCACTCAGCAATGAAATCTGTGTCATCAGGCCCTTAGCAGCACAATGAGTGGATTCAGGTATGATGATTCTAAGTGAAATAAGTCACACAGAAAAAGAAACATCATAAGATATCAGTAATACACGGAATGTAAACTTGGCTACACAGGAACTGAATTACAGAACAGAACAGGGTCTCAAATTTAGAAAACCAACTTATGCTTGCTTAAGGGGAAAGGTGAGTTGGGGTGCTGCATAAAACCAGAGATTGAAATGAGCACAGATAAAGTTCCTTAAGCCAAATATGGAATAGACAAGAGCTACTCCTTGCTCAACGAAATGGACTCAACACCGCATATTAAACGCCTAAGAATGTACCTGACTAGTAAGTATCTTAAAACCTATGGATTGCTATGTCTCCGAAAGAGAATCAAGCATGTGTACAGGGGCATAAACGCAGCAGTGATAGGATTGGGGAGGTTCGGTGAGCAAATGAAGACCCTTTGAAGTCATATTGCATGGTACCCATTCCACGGGTTTCAACTACCCAGGTTTTAGGTATTCTTCCTTCAGCTAAAACATGCATGTGGAACCCAAGTATGATCAACCATGTGAACGGGAGACGTGTTCAAATATGTCTCAGTTTTCCTCCCCTGGTACTCGGGTGCAACATTCCAGACGCTTTAGTAACACTCTCCCCACTTGGAGAGTCAGCGCCTTTAACCTCCTCTTTGGCCCAGTTTGCAATTTCTGCGGAAGATGAACAGGAATAGCGAGAACCAATGAGAGGCTAGCTGGAGGTGTCTGGACGGGCAAATTTAACTCTCATTTCAACCAGGAAGAGGAAATAACCAAAGGCTCAGTGTGCCGTGCCGGAACCAGATTAGGGCCTGAAGCCATCCTGCGGTGTTGCGGCCAGCTCACAAGAAAGCGAGTTGAAGAAAGGAGCTCAGGGGCACTGTAATTCACAAACCTGCAGAGTTATAAATGACAGCTATCGTCCAAAAATAGACTGAAGTAAGGCTGCCAAGAGGACTTGAAAGCGGGGCAGAATTGCAGGCAACCGATTTTAGGAGGTAGACTGGAATTGCATTGAATGTATAGGAAAAGAGGCAGAACGTCCACAATGATGCACTTGGCCAAAAAGGGCGTATGCGTTTTTTCCTGAATATATTCAGGAAAAAACGCATACGCACTTTTTGGCCAACCAAGCAAGCTTGCAAAGGAAATCTGCACTACAATGAAGTCTCACTTCCCCCCGGTCAAAAGGGCCATCTGAAAAAAGTGTAAAATCCAGAAAGGCAGGACAGGCCATGGAGAACTGGGAGCCTTGTTATGCTGATGGGCGGGATGTAAATTGCCAACAACCACTCGGGAGAAGTGTATGGTGTTTCCTGAAACATCTAAAAAACAAAGCAACAGAACCTAGGGCACTTCCACTTATGGTCCTATAGCTTAGGGAATTTAAAATCAAAAAGACACAGCCACCCCAAAGTTTGGAACGGCTCTGTTTACAAGAACCTCGTTTACAGTACAAGTTCAACATCGCAGAAAGTGAAAAATGGATAAAGAAGTTGTGGTATTTACTTACAAAGCAATATCACTCAGCAATGAAATCTGTGTCATCAGGCCCTTAGCAGCACAATGAGTGGATTCAGGTATGATGATTCTAACTGAAATAAGTCACACAGAAAAAGAAACATCATAAGATATCAGTAATACACGGAATGTAAACTTGGCTACACAGCAACTGAATTACAGAACAGAACAGGGTCTCAAATTTCGAAAACCAACTTATGCTTGCTTAAGGGGAAAGGTGAGTTGGGGTGCTGCATAAAACCAGAGATTGAAATGAGCACAGATAAAGTTCCTTAAGCCAAATATGGAATAGACAAGAGCTACTCCTTGCTCAACGAAATGGACTCAACACCGCATATTAAACGCCTAAGAATGTACCTGACTAGTAAGTATCTTAAAACCTATGGATTGCTATGTCTCCGAAAGAGAATCAAGCATGTGTACAGGGGCATAAACGCAGCAGTGATAGGATTGGAGAGGTTCGGTGAGCAAATGAAGACCCTTTGAAGTCATATTGCATGGTACCCATTCCACGGGTTTCAACTACCCAGGTTTTAGGTATTCTTCCTTCAGCTAAAACATGCATGTGGAACCCAAGTATGATCAACCGTGTAAACGGGAGACGTGTTCAAATATGTCTCAGTTTTCCTCCCCTGGTACTCGGGTGCAACATTCCAGACGCTTTACTAACACTCTCCCCACTTGGAGAGTCAGTCCCTTTAACCTCCTGTTTGGCCCAGTTTGCAATTTCTGCGGAAGATGAACAGGAATAGCGAGAACCAATGAGAGGCTAGCTGGAGGTGTCTGGACGGGCAAATTTAACTCTCATTTCCCACCAGGAAGAGGAATTAACCAAAGGCTCAGCGTGCCGTGCCGGAACCAGATTAGGGCCTGAAGCCATCCTGCGGTGTTGCGGTCAGCTCAAAAGAAAGCGAGTTGAAGAAAGGAGCTCAGGGGCACTATAATTCACAAGCCTGCAGAGTTATAAATGACAGCTATCGTCCAAAAATAGACTGAAGTAAGGCTGCCAAGAGGACTTGAAAGCGGGGCAGAATTGCAGGAAACCGATTTCAGGAGGTAGACTGGAATTGCATTGAAAGCATAGGAAAAGAGGCAGAACGTCCACAATGATGCACTTGGCCAAAAAGGGCGTATGCGTTTTTTCCTGAATATATTCAGGAAAAAACGCATACGCCCTTTTTGGCCAACCAAGCAAGCTTGCAAAGGAAATCTGCACTACAATGAAGTCTCACTTCCCCACGGTCAAAAGGGCCATCTGAAAAAAGTGTAAAATCCAGAAAGGCAGGACAGGCCATGGAGAACTGGGAGCCTTGTTATGCTGATGGGCGGGATGTAAATTGCCAACAACCACTCGGGAGAAGTGTATGGTGTTTCCTGAAACATCTAAAAAACAAATCAACAGAGCCTAGGGCACTTCCACTTATGGTCCTATAGCTTAGGAAAATTAAAATCAAAAAGACACAGCCACCCCAAAGTTTGGAACGGCTCTGTTTACAAGAACCTCGTTTACAGTACAACTTCAACATCGCAGAAAGTGAAAAATGGATAAAGAAGTTGTGGTATTTACTTACAAAACAATATCACTCAGCAATGAAATCTGTGTCATCAGGCCCTTAGCAGCACAATGAGTGGATTCAGGTATGATGATTCTAACTGAAGTAAGTGACACAGAAAAAGAAACATCATAAGATATCAGTAATACACGGAATGTAAACTTGGCTACACAGGAACTGAATTACAGAACAGAACAGGGTCTCAAATTTAGAAAACCAACTTATGCTTGCTTAAGGGTAAAGGTGAATTGGGGTGCTGCATAAAACCAGAGATTGAAATGAGCACAGATAAAGTTCCTTAAGTCAAATATGGAATAGACAAGAGCTACTCCTTGCTCAACGAAATGGACTCAACACCGCATATTAAACGCCTAAGAATGTAACTGACTTGTAAGTATCTTAAAACCTATGGATTGCTATGTCTCCGAAAGAGAATCAAGCATGTGTACAGGGGCATAAACGCAGCAGTGATAGGATTGGAGAGGTTCGGTGAGCAAATGAAGACCCTTTGAAGTCATATTGCATGGTACCCATTCCACGGGTTTCAACTACCCAGGTTTAAGGTGTTCTTCCTTCAGCTAAAACATGCATGTGGAACCTAGAGTATGATCAACCATGTGATCGGGAGACGTGTTCAAATATGTCTCAGTTTTCCTCCCCTGGTACTCGGGTGCAACATTCCAGACGCTTTACTAACACTCTCCCGACTTGGAGAGTCAGTCCCTTTAACCTCCTGTTTGGCCCAGTTTGCAATTTCTGTGGAAGATGAACAGGAATAGCGAGAACCAATGAGAGGCTAGCTGGAGGTGTCTGGACGGGCAAATTTAACTCTCATTTCCCACCAGGAAGAGGAATTAACCAAAGGCTCAGTGTGCCGTGCCGAAACCAGATTAGGGCCTGAAGCCATCCTGCGGTGTTGCGGCCAGCTCACAAGAAAGCGAGTTGAAGAAAGGAGCTCAGGGGCACTGTAATTCACAAACCTGCAGAGTTATAAATGAGAGCTATCGTCCAAAAATAGACTGAAGTAAGGCTGCCAAGAGGACTTGAAAGCGGGGCAGAATTGCAGGAAACCGATTTCAGGAGGTAGACTGGAATTGCATTGAAAGCATAGGAAAAGAGGCAGAACGTCCACAATGATGCACTTGGCCAAAAAGGGCGTATGCGTTTTTTCCTGAATATATTCAGGAAAAAACGCATACGCCCTTTTTGGCCAACCAAGCAAGCTTGCAAAGGAAATCTGCACTACAATGAAGTCTCACTTCCCCCCGGTCAAAAGGGCCATCTGAAAAAAGTGTAAAATCCAGAAAGGCAGGACAGGCCATGGAGAACTGGGAGCCTTGTTATGCTGAAGGGCGGGATGTAAATTGCCAACAACCACTCGGGAGAAGTGTATGGTGTTTCCTGAAACATCTAAAAAACAAAGCAACAGAGCCTAGGGCACTTCCACTTATGGTCCTATAGCTTAGGGAAATTAAAATCAAAAAGACACAGCCACCCCAAAGTTTGGAACGGCTCTGTTTACAAGAACCTCGTTTACAGTACAAGTTCAACATCACAGAAAGTGAAAAATGGATAAAGAAGTTGTGGTATTTACTTACAAAGCAATATCACTCAGCAATGAAATCTGTGTCATCAGGCCCTTAGCAGCACAATGAGTGGATTCAGGTATGATGATTCTAACTGAAATAAGTCACACAGAAAAAGAAACATCATAAGATATCAGTAATACACGGAATGTAAACTTGGCTACACAGCAACTGAATTACAGAACAGAACAGGGTCTCAAATTTAGAAAACCAACTTATTCTTGCTTAAGGGTAAAGGTGAGTTGGGGTGCTGCATAAAACCAGAGATTGAAATGAGCACAGATAAAGTTCCTTAAGCCAAATATGGAATAGACAAGAGCTACTCCTTGCTCAACGAAATGGACTCAACACCCCATATTAAACGCCAAGAATGTACCTGACTAGTAAGTATCTTAAAACCTATGGATTGCTATGTCTCCGAAAGAGAATCAAGCATGTGTACAGGGGCATAAACGCAGCAGTGATAGGATTGGAGAGGTTCAGTGAGCAAATGAAGACCCTTTGAAGTCATATTGCATGGTACCTATTCCACGGGTTTCAACTACCCAGGTTTAAGGTATTCTTCCTTCAGCTAAAACATGCATGTGGAACCTAGAGTATGATCAACCATGTGATCGGGAGACGTGTTCAAATATGTCTCAGTTTTCCTCCCCTGGTACTCGGGTGCAACATTCCAGACGCTTTACTAACACTCTCCCCACTTGGAGAGTCAGTCCCTTTAACCTCCTGTTTGGCCCAGTTTGCAATTTCTGCGGAAGATGAACAGGAATAGCGAGAACCAATGAGAGCCTAGCTGGAGGTGTCTGGACGGGCAAATTTAACTCTCATTTCCCACCAGGAAGAGGAAATAACCAAAGGCTCAGCGTGCCAGGCTGGAACCAGATTAGGGCCTGAAGCCATCCTGCGGTGTTGCGGCCAGGTCACAAGAAAGCGAGTTGAAGAAAGGAGCTCAGGGGCACTGTAATTCACAAACCTGCAGAGTTATAAATGACAGCTATCGTCCAAAAATAGACTGAAGTAAGGCTGCCAAGAGGACTTGAAAGCGGGGCAGAATTGCAGGAAACCGATTTCAGGAGGTAGACTGGAATTGCATTGAAAGCATAGGAAAAGAGGCAGAACGTCCACAATGATGCACTTGGCCAAAAAGGGCGTATGCGTTTTTTGCTGAATATATTCAGGAAAAAACGCATACGCCCTTTTTGGCCAACCAAGCAAGCTTGCAAAGGAAATCTGCACTACAATGAAGTCTCACTTCCCCCCGGTCAAAAGGGCCATCTGAAAAAAGTGTAAAATCCAGAAAGGCAACAGGCCATTGAGAACTGGGAGCCTTGTTATGCTGATGGGCGGGATGTAAATTGCCAACAGACACTTGGGAGAAGTGTATGGTGTTTCCTGAAACATCTAAAAAACAAAGCAACAGAGCCTAGGGCACTTCCACTTATGGTCCTATAGCTTAGGGAAATTAAAATCAAAAAGACACAGCCACCCCAAAGTTTGGGACGCCTCTGTTTACAAGAACCTCGTTTACAGTACAAGTTCAACATCGCAGAAAGTGAAAAATGGATAAACAAGTTGTGGTATTTACTTACAAGGCAATATCACTCAGCAATGAAATCTATGTCATCAGGCCCTTAGCAGCACAATGAGTGGATTCAGGTATGATGATTCTAACTGAAATAAGTCACACAGAAAAAGAAACATCATAAGATATCAGTAATACACGGAATGGAACCTTGGCTACACAGGAACTGAATTATAGAACAGAACAGGGTCTCAAATTTAGAAAACCAACTTATTCTTGCTTAAGGGTAAAGGTGAGTTGGGGTGCTGCATAAAACCAGAGATTGAAATGAGCACAGATAAAGTTCCTTAAGTCAAATATGGAATAGACAAGAGCTACTCCTTGCTCAACGAAATGGACTCAACACCGCATATTAAACGCCTAAGAATGTACCTGACTAGTAAGTATCGTAAAACCTATGGTTTGTTATGTCTCCAAAAGAGAATCAAGCATGTGTACAGGGGCATAAACGCAGCAGTGATAGGATTGGAGAGGTTCGGTGAGCAAATGAAGACCCTTTGAAGTCATATTGCATGGTACCCATTCCACGGGTCTCAACTCTCCAGGTTTAAGGTATTCTTCCTTCAGCTAAAACATGCTTGTGGAACCCAAGTATGATCAACCATGTGAATGGGAGACGTGTTCAAATATGTCTCAGTTTTCCTCCCCTGGTACTCGGGTGCAACATTCCAGACGCTTTACTAACACTCTCCCCACTTGGAGAGTCAGCACCTTTAACCTCCTGTTTGGCCCAGTTTGCAATTTCTGCGGAAGATGAACAGGAATAGCGAGAACCAATGAGAGGCTAGCTGGAGGTGTCTGGACGGGCCAATTGAACTCTCATTTCCCACCAGGAAGAGGAATTAAACAAAGGCTCAGTGTGCCGTGCCGAAACCAGATTAGGGCCTGAAGCCATCCTGCGGTGTTGCGGCCAGGTCACAAGAAAGCGAGTTGAAGAAAGGAGCTCAGCGGCACTGTAATTCACAAACCTGCAGAGTTATAAATGACAGCAATCGTCCAAAAATAGACTGAAGTAAGGCTGCCAAGAGGACTTGAAAGCGGGGCAGAATTGCAGGAAACCGATTTCAGGAGGTAGACTGGAATTGCATTGAAAGCATAGGAAAAGAGGCAGAACGTCCACAATGATGCACTCGGCCAAAAAGGGCGTATGCGTTTTTTCCTGAATATATTCAGGAAAAAACGCATACGCCCTTTTTGGCCAACCAAGCAAGCTTGCAAAGGAAATCTGCACTACAATGAAGTCTCACTTCCCCCCGGTCAAAAGGGCCATCTGAAAAAAGTGTAAAATCCAGAAAGGCAGGACAGGCCATGGAGAACTGGGAGCCTTGTTATGCTGATGGGCGGGATGTAAATTGCCAAAAACCACTCGGGAGAAGTGTATGGTGTTTCCTGAAACATCTAAAAAACAAAGCAACAGAGCCTAGGGCACTTCCACTTATGGTCCTATAGCTTAGGGAATTTAAAATCAAAAAGACACAGCCACCCCAAAGTTTGGAACGGCTCTGTTTACAAGAACCTCGTTTACAGTACAAGTTCAACATCGCAGAAAGTGAAAAATGGATAAAAAAGTTGTGGTATTTACTTACAAAGCAATATCACTCAGCAATGAAATCTGTGTCATCAGGCCCTTAGCAGCACAATGAGTGGATTCAGGTATGATGATTCTAACTGAAATAAGTCACACAGAAAAAGAAACATCATAAGATATCAGTAGGGCGGAGGTCGGGGCTGCGTAGTGGGAGGCGGACTGGCGAGGCGCGCTGGAAGAGCTGCAGGTGCGGCCCAGCGGCCGATTCCGCGGGCCCGCCGAGCCAGGAGGTACTGAGCCGCCGCCGCCGCCGCCGCCGCCCTCGGCCCGGCCTGCAGCGGGGTATGGGGGCGGTGCGGCCCCTCGGCCCCCTCCCCCTCTCTCCCTCCTCTCCACCCCTCCCCTTCCCGTTGTCCCGGGCTCCCGGACCCTCCCCCAGGGCCGCATTCTCCTCTCCCCGTCTTCCTGTCCTCTTCCGCTGTCCTCTCGTTCCCCACCCCCAAGCATAAACACCCCTCCGCGTCCCAGGCGTCTCCCGTCGCCCCTCCCCCCTCCCCGGGGGTCCGCCCTCCAGCATTCTGGGGGTTCCCGAGGTCTCTCCAGCGGCAGCTTTCTGTAAGCGCGGTCCCGAAGATGGGAGGCGCGGTGAGTGCTGGTGAAGACAACGACGAGCTGATAGACCATCTGAAGGCGGCGCAGTACATCCGCTCCGAGCTGGTGGAGCAGGCCTTCAGAGCTGTTGACCGCGCCGACTATTACCTCGAGGAGTTTAAGGAGAACGCGTACAAGGACCTGGCGTGGAAGCACGGGAACATCCACCTCTCTGCTCCGTGCATCTATTCGGAGGTGATGGAGGCCCTGGACCTGCAGCCTGGCCTTTCCTTCCTGAACCTGGGCAGCGGCACCGGCTACCTCAGCTCCATGGTGGGGCTCATCCTCGGTCCTTTTGGTGTGAACCACGGGGTGGAACTCCATTCAGATGTGACAGAGTATGCGAAGCAGAAGCTGGACTTTTTCATCAGGACGAGTGACAGCTTCGACAAGTTTGACTTCTGCGAGCCCTCCTTCGTCACCGGCAATTGCCTGGAGATCTCTCCAGGCTGCTCTCAGTATGACCGGGTGTACTGCGGGGCAGGCGTGCAGAAGCAGCACGAGGGGTACATGAAGAGCCTCCTCAAAGTCGGGGGCGTCCTGGTCATGCCGCTGGAAGAGAAGTTGACTAAGATAACTCGGACGGGTCCTTCCGCCTGGGAAACCAAAAAGATTCTGGCTGTGTCTTTTGCTCCACTCGTCCAGCCCTGCCAGTCGGAGTCAGGAGAATCACGACTTGTCCACACCCCTGGCGGTTCGCAGCCTCCAGGACCTGGCGCGCATTGCCATCCGGGGCACCATTAAGAAGGTCATCCACCAGGAAGCTGTGAACAAAAACGGGAACGGACTGAAGAACACTCCCAGGTTTAAACGGAGGAGAGTTCGCCGCCGCCGAATGGAAACGATTGTCTTTTTGGACAAAGAGGTGTTTGCCAGTCGGCTCTCCAACCCCTCTGATGACACCAGCTGCGGAGACCTGGAAGACGAGCGGCAAGAAGAAGAGGTGACAACCCCACCGGACACCAAGCCCGAGCCCCCGGTGAACTTCCTGCGTGAGAAGGTCCTGAGCCTCCCTCTGCCAGATCCCCTGAAGTACTACCTGCTTTATTACAGAGAAAAGTAAGTCTGTGGTCCAGGGGAGGAGGCCAAGCCTTCCTGGAGGGCTGCCCGCAGCAGGTGCACTGGAGGAGGAAGGGGCTCCCGCTCTGCATCTCGTCTTCTCGTCTGTCCTTGACTGTCCTGTAGAGTTTTCATCCAGTCATCTGATTTCTGTAAACATAGTCTGACAAACATAAGGTGCAAGGGGGAATGTCTCAAAAGGGCGAGAGTCTCCTGGAGGAGGGGTTGACTTCACACTCTCAGGAAATGCTGAGGTCTACACGTGGAGGTGGCCTGGAGACCGTTTCTTACACAAGGTACACGTGTCTGCATCAGAAAGGAAAACTGAAGTTGAAATTAATCTGTGTTTCTTATAAAAGGTGAGACAAAAAGCACAAGTTGCTAAGTGTATGAAATCTTTTCTGAGTGGGACACGCCTATGTGCAAGTTTGAATTTTACGGAATCAACCTCTTAATTACTGGCACCGAGTAATTAAAGATTTATTAAAAGATTAATTTAAAAGATTTAACTAAATGTTTTAGTTATTTGGAACGTGGATACTTGATTGAAAAGCCCTCTCTTATTTTAAGTAAATTAATTACATCTTACGTGAGTTGTCAATTGTAATTTTAAAAAACAAAAATTGTGATGGGGAGAGGAATGAACGTATCAGATTGCCAGGTGTCTTTGTGGAATTGCAAAAGAATTCCAAGGCATTTTTTTCTGACACCTTTTGTTACCTTTAAAGTAACCAACATTGAGTAATCCCGTCAAAGAAAGTCCTGAAGAATGAAACAAGTGTTGTGTGTAAGTAATGAGCTGCATTACTTTTGCCCCAGAGACAGAGAGTACTGTTGACTCAACTTTAAATACAGTCAACGGTGTCTAAGGCTCAGTCCTCAGAGCAGGTGGGAAGTACTGGCTGCAGGAAATGGATTGGGGACGGTGTAGACGGCCTGTGGGTTGGTGTTTTGTTTTTTTTTTCAGTTGGCTATTGTTCTGTAATCACATAACAGTACTGATTCATAGATTTTATCTTTTATAATTCTGGAGAAAAATATTTGTTAGTTTTGTAATTTTTCCTAAGAACAAACGCATGTTTGGTACATTGCATTAGAACAGTTTCACTCAAGTTTGACTTGTGGAATCCATCTTCTCCAGCGCTGTGTGTTGAGAGCTTCCTGTCTTATTAAGTCGTGGGTCTAGAAGAAGAGGCCGTCCTTTTAGTTAGGTGGCAGGATGTTTACAAGTGACACTGCTTCTTCCAAAACATTGGTTCTTTTCAGACTTTTCAGTTTTAACCAAAGTTAAACCCCAAATCAGAGTCATCCAGATTTTATGATTCATTTGATCTCTTAGCCTCTCAGGAGTTGCTGGATTTCAGTGTCTTTGTGGTTTTACCAGCTTCACGGAGTTCTGGTTATTTTGTTTTGCCATTTATGCTTTTTTAAAGTAACTGAGTCATTTTATCACAGAACACTGCGTGCACACATAGCTGGGAAAGCGGGTGTATTGCCCTAAATGGGTACCGTTAAGCTGTTGTAAAGAAGGGTTTCTTCATAGTCGTGTTTACCTGCCTTTAACTGAACGTCAAGCCTCATTGTCTCAGAGAGAAAAGCATGAGTCACGTTTACTTGCTAAGACTTCGGTTTGCAGATCTTGTTGACGTCATTCTAATTGATTTGTAGAGACCTCTGCAACACGTGGACGTTTTTGGACATGATATCTGAAATATTTTATATTAGGTGGCTTGACTAAATGTTTTTCTGTAATTGTATATGGATTTCCTTTTTTTTCAACCACACTTGCCTTTATGCTAGATTGTAGAAAGTCTTTGCGAGGCATAAGACATGTTTTCCCCTATGTATGTTAAACCTTTCCTAACATTTTGTATTTACATGTTGGTTTGTGACTTTTAAACCAGAATTTGGTTACAAGATATATATATATAGATATTGAATATAATATATGTGAAATAATTTGGTATTGATCTATCTAATAAACATAAAGGAGAATCATCAGTGAGTTTCCCTGTGTGTCAGCACCTTTCTCCGGAGTCAGTCTGAGACACTACTTTCTGTTTTCAGACAGATGACTTATATATATAGTCTGTGTTGTCTGCAAGCTCTGTATTGTAAACCACATTCTAGACAATGGCTGACTTTTGTGTTTCGATTAGTCTGTATTTTTATATGTGACTTTCGTCTTGCAAGTAGTGCAGCCATAGACATGTGCAAAACAAGCAACAAATGTATAATATTAAGCACATAAGACAGAAGCCAGCTGCGTATTTAAAAGTATTTTTGCCCATCTGGAACTTTCAGGGGATTAAGGCGAGAAATATGAAACAAAGGTTTTGATGAACTGATACACAAGCGATACCAATAAAGGTAGTTACGGCAAAAAAAAAAAAAAAAAGATATCAGTAACACACGGAATGTAAACTTGGCTACACAGGAACTGAATTACAGAACAGAACAGGGTCTCAAATTTAGAAAACCAACTTATGCTTGCTTAAGGGTAAAGGTGAGTTGGGGTGCTGCATAAAACCAGATTGAAATGAGCACAGATAAAGTTCCTTAAGCCAAATATGGAATAGACAACAGCTACTCCTTGCTCAACGAAATGGACTCAACACCGCATATTAAACGCCTAAGAATGTACCTGACTAGTAAGTATCTTAAAACCTATGGATTGCTATGTCTCCGAAAGAGAATCAAGCATGTGTACAGGGGCATAAACGCAGCAGTGATAGGATTGGAGAGGTTCGGTGAGCAAATGAAGACCCTTTGAAGTCATATTGCATGGTACCCATTCCACGGGTTTCAACTACCCAGGTTTTAGGTATTCTTCCTTCAGCTAAAACATGCATGTGGAACCTAGAGTATGATCAACCATGTGATCGGGAGACGTGTTCAAATATGTCTCAGTTTTTGTACCCTGGTACTCGGGTGCAACATTCCAGACGCTTTACTAACACTCTCCCGACTTGGAGAGTCAGTCCCTTTAACCTCCTGTTTGGCCCAGTTTGCAATTTCTGCGGAAGATGAACAGGAATAGCGAGAACCAATGAGAGGCTAGCTGCAGGTGTCTGGACGGGCAAATTTAACTCTCATTTCCCACCAGGAAGAGGAATTAACCAAAGGCTCAGCATGCCGTGCCGGAACCAGATTAGGGCCTGAAGCCATCCTGCGGTGTTGCGGCCAGCTCACAAGAAAGCGAGTTGAAGAAAGGAGCTCAGGGGCACTGTAATTCACAAACCTGCAGAGTTATAAATGACAGCTATCGTCCAAAAATAGACTGAAGTAAGGCTGCCAAGAGGACTTGAAAGCGGGGCAGAATTGCAGGGAACCCATTTCAGGAGGTAGACTGGAATTGCATTGAAAGCATAGGAAAAGAGGCAGAACGTCCACAATGATGCACTTGGCCAAAAAGGGCGTATGCGTTTTTTCCTGAATATATTCAGGAAAAAACGCATACGCCCTTTTTGGCCAACCAAGCAAGCTTGCAAAGGAAATCTGCACTACAATGAAGTCTCACTTCCCCCCGGTCAAAAGGGCCATCTGAAAAAAGTGTAAAATCCAGAAAGGCAGGACAGGCCATGGAGAACTGGGAGCCTTGTTATGCTGATGGGCGGGATGTAAATTGCCAACAACCACTCGGGATAAGTGTATGGTGTTTCCTGAAACATCTAAAAAACAAAGCAACAGAGCCTAGGGCACTTCCACTTATGGTCCTATAGCTTAGGGAAATTAAAATCAAAAAGACACAGCCACCCCAAAGTTTGGGACACCTCCGTTTACAAGAACCTCGTTTACCGTACAAGTTCAATATCACAGAAAGTGAAAAATGGATAAAAAAGTTGTGGTATTTACTTATAAAGCAATATCACTCAGCAATGAAATCTGTGTCATCAGGCCCTTAGCAGCACAATGAGTGGATTCAGGTATGATGATTCTAACTGAAATAAGTCACACAGAAAAAGTAACATCATAAGATATCAGTAATACACGGAATGTAAACTTGGCTACACAGCAACTGAATTACAGAACAGAACAGGGTCTCAAATTTAGAAAACCAACTTATTCTTGCTTAAGGGTAAAGGTGAGTTGGGGTGCTGCATAAAACCAGAGATTGAAATGAGCACAGATAAAGTTCCTTAAGCCAAATATGGAATAGACAAGAGCTACTCCTTGCTCAACGAAATGGACTCAACACCCCATATTAAACGCCAAGAATGTACCTGACTAGTAAGTATCTTAAAACCTATGGATTGCTATGTCTCCGAAAGAGAATCAAGCATGTGTACAGGGGCATAAACGCAGCAGTGATAGGATTGGAGAGGTTCGGTGAGCAAATGAAGACCCTTTGAAGTCATATTGCATGGTACCTATTCCACGGGTTTCAACTACCCAGGTTTAAGGTATTCTTCCTTCAGCTAAAACATGCATGTGGAACCTAGAGTATGATCAACCATGTGATCGGGAGACGTGTTCAAATATGTCTCAGTTTTCCTCCCCTGGTACTCGGGTGCAACATTCCAGACGCTTTACTAACACTCTCCCCACTTGGAGAGTCAGTCCCTTTAACCTCCTGTTTGGCCCAGTTTGCAATTTCTGCGGAAGATGAACAGGAATAGCGAGAACCAATGAGAGGCTAGCTGGAGGTGTCTGGACGGGCAAATTTAACTCTCATTTCCCACCAGGAAGAGGAAATAACCAAAGGCTCAGCATGCCAGGCTGGAACCAGATTAGGGCCTGAAGCCATCCTGCGGTGTTGCGGCCAGGTCACAAGAAAGCGAGTTGAAGAAAGGAGCTCAGGGGCACTGTAATTCACAAACCTGCAGAGTTATAAATGACAGCTATCGTCCAAAAATAGACTGAAGTAAGGCTGCCAAGAGGACTTGAAAGCGGGGCAGAATTGCAGGAAACCGATTTCAGGAGGTAGACTGGAATTGCATTGAAAGCATAGGAAAAGAGGCAGAATGTCCACAATGATGCACTTGGCCAAAAAGGGCGTATGCGTTTTTTCCTGAATATATTCAGGAAAAAACGCATACGCCCTTTTTGGCCAACCAAGCAAGCTTGCAAAGGAAATCTGCACTACAATGAAGTCTCACTTCCCCCCGGTCAAAAGGGCCATCTGAAAAAAGTGTAAAGTCCAGAAAGGCAACAGGCCATTGAGAACTGGGAGCCTTGTTATGCTGATGGGCGGGATGTAAATTGCCAACAGACACTTGGGAGAAGTGTATGGTGTTTCCTGAAACATCTAAAAAACAAAGCAACAGAGCCTAGGGCACTTCCACTTATGGTCCTATAGCTTAGGGAAATTAAAATCAAAAAGACACAGCCACCCCAAAGTTTGGGACGCCTCTGTTTACAAGAACCTCGTTTACAGTACAAGTTCAACATCGCAGAAAGTGAAAAATGGATAAACAAGTTGTGGTATTTACTTACAAGGCAATATCACTCAGCAATGAAATCTATGTCATCAGGCCCTTAGCAGCACAATGAGTGGATTCAGGTATGATGATTCTAACTGAAATAAGTCACACAGAAAAAGAAACATCATAAGATATCAGTAATACACGGAATGGAACCTTGGCTACACAGGAACTGAATTATAGAACAGAACAGGGTCTCAAATTTAGAAAACCAACTTATTCTTGCTTAAGGGTAAAGGTGAGTTGGGGTGCTGCATAAAACCAGAGATTGAAATGAGCACAGATAAAGTTCCTTAAGTCAAATATGGAATAGACAAGAGCTACTCCTTGCTCAACGAAATGGACTCAACACCGCATATTAAACGCCTAAGAATGTACCTGACTAGTAAGTATCGTAAAACCTATGGTTTGTTATGTCTCCAAAAGAGAATCAAGCATGTGTACAGGGGCATAAACGCAGCAGTGATAGGATTGGAGAGGTTCGGTGAGCAAATGAAGACCCTTTGAAGTCATATTGCATGGTACCCATTCCACGGGTCTCAACTCTCCAGGTTTAAGGTATTCTTCCTTCAGCTAAAACATGCATGTGGAACCCAAGTATGATCAACCATGTGAATGGGAGACGTGTTCAAATATGTCTCAGTTTTCCTCCCCTGGTACTCGGGTGCAACATTCCAGACGCTTTACTAACACTCTCCCCACTTGGAGAGTCAGCACCTTTAACCTCCTGTTTGGCCCAGTTTGCAATTTCTGCGGAAGATGAACAGGAATAGCGAGAACCAATGAGAGGCTAGCTGGAGGTGTCTGGACGGGCCAATTGAACTCTCATTTCCCACCAGGAAGAGGAATTAACCAAAGGTCAGTGTGCCGTGCCGAAACCAGATTAGGGCCTGAAGCCATCCTGCGGTGTTGCGGCCAGGTCACAAGAAAGCGAGTTGAAGAAAGGAGCTCAGCGGCACTGTAATTCACAAACCTGCAGAGTTATAAATGACAGCAATCGTCCAAAAATAGACTGAAGTAAGGCTGCCAAGAGGACTTGAAAGCGGGGCAGAATTGCAGGAAACCGATTTCAGGAGGTAGACTGGAATTGCATTGAAAGCATAGGAAAAGAGGCAGAACGTCCACAATGATGCACTCGGCCAAAAAGGGCGTATGCGTTTTTTCCTGAATATATTCAGGAAAAAACGCATACGCCCTTTTTGGCCAACCAAGCAAGCTTGCAAAGGAAATCTGCACTACAATGAAGTCTCACTTCCCCCCGG
Organism: Delphinus delphis; assembly: GCF_949987515.2. NCBI lineage: Eukaryota > Metazoa > Chordata > Mammalia > Artiodactyla > Delphinidae > Delphinus > Delphinus delphis. Next base: position 178,463 of record NW_027192806.1, read on the forward strand.
TCAAAAGGGCCATCTGAAAAAAGTGTAAAATCCAGAAAGGCAGGACAGGCCATGGAGAACTGGGAGCCTTGTTATGCTGATGGGCGGGATGTAAATTGCCAAAAACCACTCGGGAGAAGTGTATGGTGTTTCCTGAAACATCTAAAAAACAAAGCAACAGAGCCTAGGGCACTTCCACTTATGGTCCTATAGCTTAGGGAATTTAAAATCAAAAAGACACAGCCACCCCAAAGTTTGGAATGGCTCTGTTTACAAGAACCTCGTTTACAGTACAAGTTCAACATCGCAGAAAGTGAAAAATGGATAAAAAAGTTGTGGTATTTACTTACAAAGCAATATCACTCAGCAATGAAATCTGTGTCATCAGGCCCTTAGCAGCACAATGAGTGGATTCAGGTATGATGATTCTAACTGAAATAAGTCACACAGAAAAAGAAACATCATAAGATATCAGTAGGGCGGAGGTCGGGGCTGCGTAGTGGGAGGCGGACTGGCGAGGCGCGCCGGAAGAGCTGCAGGTGCGGCCCAGCGGCCGATTCCGCGGGCCCGCCGAGCCAGGAGGTACTGAGCCGCCGCCGCCGCCGCCGCCGCCCTCGGCCCGGCCTGCAGCGGGGTATGGGGGCGGTGCGGCCCCTCGGCCCCCTCCCCCTCTCTCCCTCCTCTCCACCCCTCCCCTTCCCGTTGTCCCGGGCTCCCGGACCCTCCCCCAGGGCCGCATTCTCCTCTCCCCGTCTTCCTGTCCTCTTCCGCTGTCCTCTCGTTCCCCACCCCCAAGCATAAACACCCCTCCGCGTCCCAGGCGTCTCCCGTCGCCCCTCCCCCCTCCCCGGGGGTCCGCCCTCCAGCATTCTGGGGGTTCCCGAGGTCTCTCCAGCGGCAGCTTTCTGTAAGCGCGGTCCCGAAGATGGGAGGCGCGGTGAGTGCTGGTGAAGACAACGACGAGCTGATAGACCATCTGAAGGCGGCGCAGTACATCCGCTCCGAGCTGGTGGAGCAGGCCTTCAGAGCTGTTGACCGCGCCGACTATTACCTCGAGGAGTTTAAGGAGAACACGTACAAGGACCTGGCGTGGAAGCACGGGAACATCCACCTCTCTGCTCCGTGCATCTATTCGGAGGTGATGGAGGCCCTGGACCTGCAGCCTGGCCTTTCCTTCCTGAACCTGGGCAGCGGCACCGGCTACCTCAGCTCCATGGTGGGGCTCATCCTCGGTCCTTTTGGTGTGAACCACGGGGTGGAACTCCATTCAGATGTGACAGAGTATGCGAAGCAGAAGCTGGACTTTTTCATCAGGACGAGTGACAGCTTCGACAAGTTTGACTTCTGCGAGCCCTCCTTCGTCACCGGCAATTGCCTGGAGATCTCTCCAGGCTGCTCTCAGTATGACCGGGTGTACTGCGGGGCAGGCGTGCAGAAGCAGCACGAGGGGTACATGAAGAGCCTCCTCAAAGTCGGGGGCGTCCTGGTCATGCCGCTGGAAGAGAAGTTGACTAAGATAACTCGGACGGGTCCTTCCGCCTGGGAAACCAAAAAGATTCTGGCTGTGTCTTTTGCTCCACTCGTCCAGCCCTGCCAGTCGGAGTCAGGAGAATCACGACTTGTCCACACCCCTGGCGGTTCGCAGCCTCCAGGACCTGGCGCGCATTGCCATCCGGGGCACCATTAAGAAGGTCATCCACCAGGAAGCTGTGAACAAAAACGGGAACGGACTGAAGAACACTCCCAGGTTTAAACGGAGGAGAGTTCGCCGCCGCCGAATGGAAACGATTGTCTTTTTGGACAAAGAGGTGTTTGCCAGTCGGCTCTCCAACCCCTCTGATGACACCAGCTGCGGAGACCTGGAAGACGAGCGGCAAGAAGAAGAGGTGACAACCCCACCGGACACCAAGCCCGAGCCCCCGGTGAACTTCCTGCGTGAGAAGGTACTGAGCCTCCCTCTGCCAGATCCCCTGAAGTACTACCTGCTTTATTACAGAGAAAAGTAAGTCTGTGGTCCAGGGGAGGAGGCCAAGCCTTCCTGGAGGGCTGCCCGCAGCAGGTGCACTGGAGGAGGAAGGGGCTCCCGCTCTGCATCTCGTCTTCTCGTCTGTCCTTGACTGTCCTGTGGAGTTTTCATCCAGTCATCTGATTTCTGTAAACATAGTCTGACAAACATAAGGTGCAAGGGGGAATGTCTCAAAAGGGCGAGAGTCTCCTGGAGGAGGGGTTGACTTCACACTCTCAGGAAATGCTGAGGTCTACACGTGGAGGTGGCCTGGAGACCGTTTCTTACACAAGGTACACGTGTCTGCATCAGAAAGGAAAACTGAAGTTGAAATTAATCTGTGTTTCTTATAAAAGGTGAGACAAAAAGCACAAGTTGCTAAGTGTATGAAATCTTTTCTGAGTGGGACACGCCTATGTGCAAGTTTGAATTTTACGGAATCAACCTCTTAATTACTGGCACCGAGTAATTAAAGATTTATTAAAAGATTAATTTAAAAGATTTAACTAAATGTTTTAGTTATTTGGAACGTGGATACTTGATTGAAAAGCCCTCTCTTATTTTAAGTAAATTAATTACATCTTACGTGAGTTGTCAATTGTAATTTTAAAAAACAAAAATTGTGATGGGGAGAGGAATGAACGTATCAGATTGCCAGGTGTCTTTGTGGAATTGCAAAAGAATTCCAAGGCATTTTTTTCTGACACCTTTTGTTACCTTTAAAGTAACCAACATTGAGTAATCCCGTCAAAGAAAGTCCTGAAGAATGAAACAAGTGTTGTGTGTAAGTAATGAGCTGCATTACTTTTGCCCCAGAGACAGAGAGTACTGTTGACTCAACTTTAAATACAGTCAACGGTGTCTAAGGCTCAGTCCTCAGAGCAGGTGGGAAGTACTGGCTGCAGGAAATGGATTGGGGACGGTGTAGACGGCCTGTGGGTTGGTGTTTTGTTTTTTTTTTCAGTTGGCTATTGTTCTGTAATCACATAACAGTACTGATTCATAGATTTTATCTTTTATAATTCTGGAGAAAAATATTTGTTAGTTTTGTAATTTTTCCTAAGAACAAACGCATGTTTGGTACATTGCATTAGAACAGTTTCACTCAAGTTTGACTTGTGGAATCCATCTTCTCCAGCGCTGTGTGTTGAGAGCTTCCTGTCTTATTAAGTCGTGGGTCTAGAAGAAGAGGCCGTCCTTTTAGTTAGGTGGCAGGATGTTTACAAGTGACACTGCTTCTTCCAAAACATTGGTTCTTTTCAGACTTTTCAGTTTTAACCAAAGTTAAACCCCAAATCAGAGTCATCCAGATTTTATGATTCATTTGATCTCTTAGCCTCTCAGGAGTTGCTGGATTTCAGTGTCTTTGTGGTTTTACCAGCTTCACGGAGTTCTGGTTATTTTGTTTTGCCATTTATGCTTTTTTAAAGTAACTGAGTCATTTTATCACAGAACACTGCGTGCACACATAGCTGGGAAAGCGGGTGTATTGCCCTAAATGGGTACCGTTAAGCTGTTGTAAAGAAGGGTTTCTTCATAGTCGTGTTTACCTGCCTTTAACTGAACGTCAAGCCTCATTGTCTCAGAGAGAAAAGCATGAGTCACGTTTACTTGCTAAGACTTCGGTTTGCAGATCTTGTTGACGTCATTCTAATTGATTTGTAGAGACCTCTGCAACACGTGGACGTTTTTGGACATGATATCTGAAATATTTTATATTAGGTGGCTTGACTAAATGTTTTTCTGTAATTGTATATGGATTTCCTTTTTTTTCAACCACACTTGCCTTTATGCTAGATTGTAGAAAGTCTTTGCGAGGCATAAGACATGTTTTCCCCTATGTATGTTAAACCTTTCCTAACATTTTGTATTTACATGTTGGTTTGTGACTTTTAAACCAGAATTTGGTTACAAGATATATATATATAGATATTGAATATAATATATGTGAAATAATTTGGTATTGATCTATCTAATAAACATAAAGGAGAATCATCAGTGAGTTTCCCTGTGTGTCAGCACCTTTCTCCGGAGTCAGTCTGAGACACTACTTTCTGTTTTCAGACAGATGACTTATATATATAGTCTGTGTTGTCTGCAAGCTCTGTATTGTAAACCACATTCTAGACAATGGCTGACTTTTGTGTTTCGATTAGTCTGTATTTTTATATGTGACTTTCGTCTTGCAAGTAGTGCAGCCATAGACATGTGCAAAACAAGCAACAAATGTATAATATTAAGCACATAAGACAGAAGCCAGCTGCGTATTTAAAAGTATTTTTGCCCATCTGGAACTTTCAGGGGATTAAGGCGAGAAATATGAAACAAAGGTTTTGATGAACTGATACACAAGCGATACCAATAAAGGTAGTTACGGCAAAAAAAAAAAAAAAAAGATATCAGTAACACACGGAATGTAAACTTGGCTACACAGGAACTGAATTACAGAACAGAACAGGGTCTCAAATTTAGAAAACCAACTTATGCTTGCTTAAGGGTAAAGGTGAGTTGGGGTGCTGCATAAAACCAGATTGAAATGAGCACAGATAAAGTTCCTTAAGCCAAATATGGAATAGACAACAGCTACTCCTTGCTCAACGAAATGGACTCAACACCGCATATTAAACGCCTAAGAATGTACCTGACTAGTAAGTATCTTAAAACCTATGGATTGCTATGTCTCCGAAAGAGAATCAAGCATGTGTACAGGGGCATAAACGCAGCAGTGATAGGATTGGAGAGGTTCGGTGAGCAAATGAAGACCCTTTGAAGTCATATTGCATGGTACCCATTCCACGGGTTTCAACTACCCAGGTTTTAGGTATTCTTCCTTCAGCTAAAACATGCATGTGGAACCTAGAGTATGATCAACCATGTGATCGGGAGACGTGTTCAAATATGTCTCAGTTTTCGTACCCTGGTACTCGGGTGCAACATTCCAGACGCTTTACTAACACTCTCCCGACTTGGAGAGTCAGTCCCTTTAACCTCCTGTTTGGCCCAGTTTGCAATTTCTGCGGAAGATGAACAGGAATAGCGAGAACCAATGAGAGGCTAGCTGGAGGTGTCTGGACGGGCAAATTTAACTCTCATTTCCCACCAGGAAGAAGAAATAACCAAAGGCTCAGTGTGCCGTGCCGGAACCAGATTAGGGCCTGAAGCCATTCTGCGGTGTTGCGGCCAGCTCACAAGAAAGCGAGTTGAAGAAAGGAGCTCAAGGGCACTGTAATTCACAAACCTGCAGAGTTATAAATGACAGCTATCGTCCAAAAATAGACTGAAGTAAGGCTGCCAAGAGGACTTGAAAGCGGGGCAGAATTGCAGGAAACCGATTTCAGGAGGTAGACTGGAATTGCATTGAAAGCATAGGAAAAGAGGCAGAACGTCCACAATGATGCACTTGGCCAAAAAGGGCGTATGCGTTTTTTCCTGAATATATTCAGGAAAAAACGCATACGCCCTTTTTGGCCAACCAAGCAAGCTTGCAAAGGAAATCTGCACTACAATGAAGTCTCACTTCCCCTCGGTCAAAAGGGCCATCTGAAAAAAGTGTAAAATCCAGAAAGGCAGGACAGGCCATGGAGAACTGGGAGCCTTGTTATGCTGATGGGCGGGATGTAAATTGCCAACAACCACTCGGGAGAAGTGTATGGTGTTTCCTGAAACATCTAAAAAACAAAGCAACAGAACCTAGGGCACTTCCACTTATGGTCCTATAGCTTAGGGAAATTAAAATCAAAAAGACACAGCCACCCCAAAGTTTGGAACGGCTCTGTTTACAAGAACCTCGTTTACAGTACAAGTTCAACATCGCAGAAAGTGAAAAATGGATAAACAAGTTGTGGTATTTACTTACAAAGCAATATCACTCAGCAATGAAATCTGTGTCATCAGGCCCTTAGCAGCACAATGAGTGGATTCAGGTACGATGATTCTAACTGAAATAAGTCACACAGAAAAAGAAACATCATAAGATATCACTAATACACGGAATGTATACCTGGCTACACAGGAACTGAATTCCAAAACAGAACACGGTCGCAAATTTAGAAAACCAACTTATGCTTGCTTAAGGGGAAAGGTGAGTTGGGGTGCTGCATAAAACCAGAGATTGAAATGAGCACAGATAAAGTTCCTTAAGCCAAATATGGAATAGACAAGAGCTACTCCTTGCTCAACGAAATGGACTCAACACCCCATATTAAACGCCTAAGAATGTACCTGACTAGTAAGTATCTTAAAACCTATGGATTGCTATGTCTCCAAAAGAGAATCAAGCGTGTGTACAGGGGCATAAACGCAGCAGTGAAAGGATTGGAGAGGTTCGGTGAGCAAATGAAGACCCTTTGAAGTCATATTGCATGGTACCCATTCCACGGGTCTCAACTCTCCAGGTTTAAGGTATTCTTCCTTCAGCTAAAACATGCATGTGGAACCCAGAGTATGATCAACCATATGAACGGGAGACGTGTTCAAATATGTCTCAGTTTTCCTCCCCTGGTACTCGGGTGCAACATTCCAGACGCTTTACTAACACTCTCCCGACTTGGAGACTCAGTCCCTTTAACCTCCTGTTTGGCCCAGTTTGCAATTTCTGCGGAAGATGAACAGGAATAGCGAGAACCAATGAGAGGCTAGCTGGAGGTGTCTGGACGGGCAAATTTAACTCTCATTTCCCACCAGGAAGAGGAATTAACCAAAGGCTCAGCGTGCCGTGCCGGAACCAGATTAGGGCCTGAAGCCATCCTGCGGTGTTGCGGTCAGCTCAAAAGAAAGCGAGTTGAAGAAAGGAGCTCAGGGGCACTATAATTCACAAGCCTGCAGAGTTATAAATGACAGCTATCGTCCAAAAATAGACTGAAGTAAGGCTGCCAAGAGGACTTGAAAGCGGGGCAGAATTGCAGGAAACCGATTTCAGGAGGTAGACTGGAATTGCATTGAAAGCATAGGAAAAGAGGCAGAACGTCCACAATGATGCACTTGGCCAAAAAGGGCGTATGCGTTTTTTCCTGAATATATTCAGGAAAAAACGCATACGCCCTTTTTGGCCAACCAAGCAAGCTTGCAAAGGAAATCTGCACTACAATGAAGTCTCACTTCCCCCCGGTCAAAAGGGCCATCTGAAAAAAGTGTAAAATCCAGAAAGGCAGGACAGGCCATGGAGAACTGGGAGCCTTGTTATGCTGATGGGCGGGATGTAAATTGCCAACAACCACTCGGGAGAAGTGTATGGTGTTTCCTGAAACATCTAAAAAACAAATCAACAGAGCCTACGGCACTTCCACTTATGGTCCTATAGCTTAGGAAAATTAAAATCAAAAAGACACAGCCACCCCAAAGTTTGGAACGGCTCTGTTTACAAGAACCTCGTTTACAGTACAACTTCAACATCGCAGAAAGTGAAAAATGGATAAAGAAGTTGTGGTATTTACTTACAAAACAATATCACTCAGCAATGAAATCTGTGTCATCAGGCCCTTAGCAGCACAATGAGTGGATTCAGGTATGATGATTCTAACTGAAGTAAGTGACACAGAAAAAGAAACATCATAAGATATCAGTAATACACGGAATGTAAACTTGGCTACACAGGAACTGAATTACAGAACAGAACAGGGTCTCAAATTTAGAAAACCAACTTATGCTTGCTTAAGAGTAAAGGTGAATTGGGGTGCTGCATAAAACCAGAGATTGAAATGAGCACAGATAAAGTTCCTTAAGTCAAATATGGAATAGACAAGAGCTACTCCTTGCTCAACGAAATGGACTCAACACCGCATATTAAACGCCTAAGAATGTAACTGACTTGTAAGTATCTTAAAACCTATGGATTGCTATGTCTCCGAAAGAGAATCAAGCATGTGTACAGGGGCATAAACGCAGCAGTGATAGGATTGGAGAGGTTCGGTGAGCAAATGAAGACCCTTTGAAGTCATATTGCATGGTACCCATTCCACGGGTTTCAACTACCCAGGTTTAAGGTGTTCTTCCTTCAGCTAAAACATGCATGTGGAACCTAGAGTATGATCAACCATGTGATCGGGAGACGTATTCAAATATGTCTCAGTTTTCCTCCCCTGGTACTCGGGTGCAACATTCCAGACGCTTTACTAACACTCTCCCGACTTGGAGAGTCAGTCCCTTTAACCTCCTGTTTGGCCCAGTTTGCAATTTCTGTGGAAGATGAACAGGAATAGCGAGAACCAATGAGAGGCTAGCTGGAGGTGTCTGGACGGGCAAATTTAACTCTCATTTCCCACCAGGAAGAGGAATTAACCAAAGGCTCAGTGTGCCGTGCCGAAACCAGATTAGGGCCTGAAGCCATCCTGCGGTGTTGCGGCCAGGTCACAAGAAAGCGAGTTGAAGAAAGGAGCTCAGGGGCACTGTAATTCACAAACCTGCAGAGTTATAAATGAGAGCTATCGTCCAAAAATAGACTGAAGTAAGGCTGCCAAGAGGACTTGAAAGCGGGGCAGAATTGCAGGAAACCGATTTCAGGAGGTAGACTGGAATTGCATTGAAAGCATAGGAAAAGAGGCAGAACGTCCACAATGATGCACTTGGCCAAAAAGGGCGTATGCGTTTTTTCCTGAATATATTCAGGAAAAAACGCATACGCCCTTTTTGGCCAACCAAGCAAGCTTGCAAAGGAAATCTGCACTACAATGAAGTCTCACTTCCCCCCGGTCAAAAGGGCCATCTGAAAAAAGTGTAAAATCCAGAAAGGCAGGACAGGCCATGGAGAACTGGGAGCCTTGTTATGCTGAAGGGCGGGATGTAAATTGCCAACAACCACTCGGGAGAAGTGTATGGTGTTTCCTGAAACATCTAAAAAACAAAGCAACAGAGCCTAGGGCACTTCCACTTATGGTCCTATAGCTTAGGGAAATTAAAATCAAAAAGACACAGCCACCCCAAAGTTTGGAACGGCTCTGTTTACAAGAACCTCGTTTACAGTACAAGTTCAACATCACAGAAAGTGAAAAATGGATAAAGAAGTTGTGGTATTTACTTACAAAGCAATATCACTCAGCAATGAAATCTGTGTCATCAGGCCCTTAGCAGCACAATGAGTGGATTCAGGTATGATGATTCTAACTGAAATAAGTCACACAGAAAAAGAAACATCATAAGATATCAGTAATACACGGAATGTAAACTTGGCTACACAGCAACTGAATTACAGAACAGAACAGGGTCTCAAATTTAGAAAACCAACTTATTCTTGCTTAAGGGTAAAGGTGAGTTGGGGTGCTGCATAAAACCAGAGATTGAAATGAGCACAGATAAAGTTCCTTAAGCCAAATATGGAATAGACAAGAGCTACTCCTTGCTCAACGAAATGGACTCAACACCCCATATTAAACGCCAAGAATGTACCTGACTAGTAAGTATCTTAAAACCTATGGATTGCTATGTCTCCGAAAGAGAATCAAGCATGTGTACAGGGGCATAAACGCAGCAGTGATAGGATTGGAGAGGTTCGGTGAGCAAATGAAGACCCTTTGAAGTCATATTGCATGGTACCTATTCCACGGGTTTCAACTACCCAGGTTTAAGGTATTCTTCCTTCAGCTAAAACATGCATGTGGAACCTAGAGTATGATCAACCATGTGATCGGGAGACGTGTTCAAATATGTCTCAGTTTTCCTCCCCTGGTACTCGGGTGCAACATTCCAGACGCTTTACTAACACTCTCCCCACTTGGAGAGTCAGTCCCTTTAACCTCCTGTTTGGCCCAGTTTGCAATTTCTGCGGAAGATGAACAGGAATAGCGAGAACCAATGAGAGGCTAGCTGGAGGTGTCTGGACGGGCAAATTTAACTCTCATTTCCCACCAGGAAGAGGAAATAACCAAAGGCTCAGCGTGCCAGGCTGGAACCAGATTAGGGCCTGAAGCCATCCTGCGGTGTTGCGGCCAGGTCACAAGAAAGCGAGTTGAAGAAAGGAGCTCAGGGGCACTGTAATTCACAAACCTGCAGAGTTATAAATGACAGCTATCGTCCAAAAATAGACTGAAGTAAGGCTGCCAAGAGGACTTGAAAGCGGGGCAGAATTGCAGGAAACCGATTTCAGGAGGTAGACTGGAATTGCATTGAAAGCATAGGAAAAGAGGCAGAATGTCCACAATGATGCACTTGGCCAAAAAGGGCGTATGCGTTTTTTCCTGAATATATTCAGGAAAAAACGCATACGCCCTTTTTGGCCAACCAAGCAAGCTTGCAAAGGAAATCTGCACTACAATGAAGTCTCACTTCCCCCCGGTCAAAAGGGCCATCTGAAAAAAGTGTAAAATCCAGAAAGGCAACAGGCCATTGAGAACTGGGAGCCTTGTTATGCTGATGGGCGGGATGTAAATTGCCAACAGACACTTGGGAGAAGTGTATGGTGTTTCCTGAAATATCTAAAAAACAAAGCAACAGAGCCTAGGGCACTTCCACTTATGGTCCTATAGCTTAGGGAAATTAAAATCAAAAAGACACAGCCACCCCAAAGTTTGGGACGCCTCTGTTTACAAGAACCTCGTTTACAGTACAAGTTCAACATCGCAGAAAGTGAAAAATGGATAAACAAGTTGTGGTATTTACTTACAAGGCAATATCACTCAGCAATGAAATCTATGTCATCAGGCCCTTAGCAGCACAATGAGTGGATTCAGGTATGATGATTCTAACTGAAATAAGTCACACAGAAAAAGAAACATCATAAGATATCAGTAATACACGGAATGGAACCTTGGCTACACAGGAACTGAATTATAGAACAGAACAGGGTCTCAAATTTAGAAAACCAACTTATTCTTGCTTAAGGGTAAAGGTGAGTTGGGGTGCTGCATAAAACCAGAGATTGAAATGAGCACAGATAAAGTTCCTTAAGTCAAATATGGAATAGACAAGAGCTACTCCTTGCTCAACGAAATGGACTCAACACCGCATATTAAACGCCTAAGAATGTACCTGACTAGTAAGTATCGTAAAACCTATGGTTTGTTATGTCTCCAAAAGAGAATCAAGCATGTGTACAGGGGCATAAACGCAGCAGTGATAGGATTGGAGAGGTTCGGTGAGCAAATGAAGACCCTTTGAAGTCATATTGCATGGTACCCATTCCACGGGTCTCAACTCTCCAGGTTTAAGGTATTCTTCCTTCAGCTAAAACATGCTTGTGGAACCCAAGTATGATCAACCATGTGAATGGGAGACGTGTTCAAATATGTCTCAGTTTTCCTCCCCTGGTACTCGGGTGCAACATTCCAGACGCTTTACTAACACTCTCCCCACTTGGAGAGTCAGCACCTTTAACCTCCTGTTTGGCCCAGTTTGCAATTTCTGCGGAAGATGAACAGGAATAGCGAGAACCAATGAGAGGCTAGCTGGAGGTGTCTGGACGGGCCAATTGAACTCTCATTTCCCACCAGGAAGAGGAATTAACCAAAGGCTCAGTGTGCCGTGCCGAAACCAGATTAGGGCCTGAAGCCATCCTGCGGTGTTGCGGCCAGGTCACAAGAAAGCGAGTTGAAGAAAGGAGCTCAGCGGCACTGTAATTCACAAACCTGCAGAGTTATAAATGACAGCAATCGTCCAAAAATAGACTGAAGTAAGGCTGCCAAGAGGACTTGAAAGCGGGGCAGAATTGCAGGAAACCGATTTCAGGAGGTAGACTGGAATTGCATTGAAAGCATAGGAAAAGAGGCAGAACGTCCACAATGATGCACTCGGCCAAAAAGGGCGTATGCGTTTTTTCCTGAATATATTCAGGAAAAAACGCATACGCCCTTTTTGGCCAACCAAGCAAGCTTGCAAAGGAAATCTGCACTACAATGAAGTCTCACTTCCCCCCGGTCAAAAGGGCCATCTGAAAAAAGTGTAAAATCCAGAAAGGCAGGACAGGCCATGGAGAACTGGGAGCCTTGTTATGCTGATGGGCGGGATGTAAATTGCCAAAAACCACTCGGGAGAAGTGTATGGTGTTTCCTGAAACATCTAAAAAACAAAGCAACAGAGCCTAGGGCACTTCCACTTATGGTCCTATAGCTTAGGGAATTTAAAATCAAAAAGACACAGCCACCCCAAAGTTTGGAACGGCTCTGTTTACAAGAACCTCGTTTACAGTACAAGTTCAACATCGCAGAAAGTGAAAAATGGATAAAAAAGTTGTGGTATTTACTTACAAAGCAATATCACTCAGCAATGAAATCTGTGTCATCAGGCCCTTAGCAGCACAATGAGTGGATTCAGGTATGATGATTCTAACTGAAATAAGTCACACAGAAAAAGAAACATCATAAGATATCAGTAGGGCGGAGGTCGGGGCTGCGTAGTGGGAGGCGGACTGGCGAGGCGCGCCGGAAGAGCTGCAGGTGCGGCCCAGCGGCCGATTCCGCGGGCCCGCCGAGCCAGGAGGTACTGAGCCGCCACCGCCGCCGCCGCCGCCCTCGGCCCGGCCTGCAGCGGGGTATGGGGGCGGTGCGGCCCCTCGGCCCCCTCCCCCTCTCTCCCTCCTCTCCACCCCTCCCCTTCCCGTTGTCCCGGGCTCCCGGACCCTCCCCCAGGGCCGCATTCTCCTCTCCCCGTCTTCCTGTCCTCTTCCGCTGTCCTCTCGTTCCCCACCCCCAAGCATAAACACCCCTCCGCGTCCCAGGCGTCTCCCGTCGCCCCTCCCCCCTCCCCGGGGGTCCGCCCTCCAGCATTCTGGGGGTTCCCGAGGTCTCTCCAGCGGCAGCTTTCTGTAAGCGCGGTCCCGAAGATGGGAGGCGCGGTGAGTGCTGGTGAAGACAACGACGAGCTGATAGACCATCTGAAGGCGGCGCAGTACATCCGCTCCGAGCTGGTGGAGCAGGCCTTCAGAGCTGTTGACCGCGCCGACTATTACCTCGAGGAGTTTAAGGAGAACGCGTACAAGGACCTGGCGTGGAAGCACGGGAACATCCACCTCTCTGCTCCGTGCATCTATTCGGAGGTGATGGAGGCCCTGGACCTGCAGCCTGGCCTTTCCTTCCTGAACCTGGGCAGCGGCACCGGCTACCTCAGCTCCATGGTGGGGCTCATCCTCGGTCCTTTTGGTGTGAACCACGGGGTGGAACTCCATTCAGATGTGACAGAGTATGCGAAGCAGAAGCTGGACTTTTTCATCAGGACGAGTGACAGCTTCGACAAGTTTGACTTCTGCGAGCCCTCCTTCGTCACCGGCAATTGCCTGGAGATCTCTCCAGGCTGCTCTCAGTATGACCGGGTGTACTGCGGGGCAGGCGTGCAGAAGCAGCACGAGGGGTACATGAAGAGCCTCCTCAAAGTTGGGGGCGTCCTGGTCATGCCGCTGGAAGAGAAGTTGACTAAGATAACTCGGACGGGTCCTTCCGCCTGGGAAACCAAAAAGATTCTGGCTGTGTCTTTTGCTCCACTCGTCCAGCCCTGCCAGTCGGAGTCAGGAGAATCACGACTTGTCCACACCCCTGGCGGTTCGCAGCCTCCAGGACCTGGCGCGCATTGCCATCCGGGGCACCATTAAGAAGGTCATCCACCAGGAAGCTGTGAACAAAAACGGGAACGGACTGAAGAACACTCCCAGGTTTAAACGGAGGAGAGTTCGCCGCCGCCGAATGGAAACGATTGTCTTTTTGGACAAAGAGGTGTTTGCCAGTCGGCTCTCCAACCCCTCTGATGACACCAGCTGCGGAGACCTGGAAGACGAGCGGCAAGAAGAAGAGGTGACAACCCCACCGGACACCAAGCCCGAGCCCCCGGTGAACTTCCTGCGTGAGAAGGTCCTGAGCCTCCCTCTGCCAGATCCCCTGAAGTACTACCTGCTTTATTACAGAGAAAAGTAAGTCTGTGGTCCAGGGGAGGAGGCCAAGCCTTCCTGGAGGGCTGCCCGCAGCAGGTGCACTGGAGGAGGAAGGGGCTCCTGCTCTGCATCTCGTCTTCTCGTCTGTCCTTGACTGTCCTGTAGAGTTTTCATCCAGTCATCTGATTTCTGTAAACATAGTCTGACAAACATAAGGTGCAAGGGGGAATGTCTCAAAAGGGCGAGAGTCTCCTGGAGGAGGGGTTGACTTCACACTCTCAGGAAATGCTGAGGTCTACACGTGGAGGTGGCCTGGAGACCGTTTCTTACACAAGGTACACGTGTCTGCATCAGAAAGGAAAACTGAAGTTGAAATTAATCTGTGTTTCTTATAAAAGGTGAGACAAAAAGCACAAGTTGCTAAGTGTATGAAATCTTTTCTGAGTGGGACACGCCTATGTGCAAGTTTGAATTTTACGGAATCAACCTCTTAATTACTGGCACCGAGTAATTAAAGATTTATTAAAAGATTAATTTAAAAGATTTAACTAAATGTTTTAGTTATTTGGAACGTGGATACTTGATTGAAAAGCCCTCTCTTATTTTAAGTAAATTAATTACATCTTACGTGAGTTGTCAATTGTAATTTTAAAAAACAAAAATTGTGATGGGGAGAGGAATGAACGTATCAGATTGCCAGGTGTCTTTGTGGAATTGCAAAAGAATTCCAAGGCATTTTTTTCTGACACCTTTTGTTACCTTTAAAGTAACCAACATTGAGTAATCCCGTCAAAGAAAGTCCTGAAGAATGAAACAAGTGTTGTGTGTAAGTAATGAGCTGCATTACTTTTGCCCCAGAGACAGAGAGTACTGTTGACTCAACTTTAAATACAGTCAACGGTGTCTAAGGCTCAGTCCTCAGAGCAGGTGGGAAGTACTGGCTGCAGGAAATGGATTGGGGACGGTGTAGACGGCCTGTGGGTTGGTGTTTTGTTTTTTTTTTCAGTTGGCTATTGTTCTGTAATCACATAACAGTACTGATTCATAGATTTTATCTTTTATAATTCTGGAGAAAAATATTTGTTAGTTTTGTAATTTTTCCTAAGAACAAACGCATGTTTGGTACATTGCATTAGAACAGTTTCACTCAAGTTTGACTTGTGGAATCCATCTTCTCCAGCGCTGTGTGTTGAGAGCTTCCTGTCTTATTAAGTCGTGGGTCTAGAAGAAGAGGCCGTCCTTTTAGTTAGGTGGCAGGATGTTTACAAGTGACACTGCTTCTTCCAAAACATTGGTTCTTTTCAGACTTTTCAGTTTTAACCAAAGTTAAACCCCAAATCAGAGTCATCCAGATTTTATGATTCATTTGATCTCTTAGCCTCTCAGGAGTTGCTGGATTTCAGTGTCTTTGTGGTTTTACCAGCTTCACGGAGTTCTGGTTATTTTGTTTTGCCATTTATGCTTTTTTAAAGTAACTGAGTCATTTTATCACAGAACACTGCGTGCACACATAGCTGGGAAAGCGGGTGTATTGCCCTAAATGGGTACCGTTAAGCTGTTGTAAAGAAGGGTTTCTTCATAGTCGTGTTTACCTGCCTTTAACTGAACGTCAAGCCTCATTGTCTCAGAGAGAAAAGCATGAGTCACGTTTACTTGCTAAGACTTCGGTTTGCAGATCTTGTTGACGTCATTCTAATTGATTTGTAGAGACCTCTGCAACACGTGGACGTTTTTGGACATGATATCTGAAATATTTTATATTAGGTGGCTTGACTAAATGTTTTTCTGTAATTGTATATGGATTTCCTTTTTTTTCAACCACACTTGCCTTTATGCTAGATTGTAGAAAGTCTTTGCGAGGCATAAGACATGTTTTCCCCTATGTATGTTAAACCTTTCCTAACATTTTGTATTTACATGTTGGTTTGTGACTTTTAAACCAGAATTTGGTTACAAGATATATATATATAGATATTGAATATAATATATGTGAAATAATTTGGTATTGATCTATCTAATAAACATAAAGGAGAATCATCAGTGAGTTTCCCTGTGTGTCAGCACCTTTCTCCGGAGTCAGTCTGAGACACTACTTTCTGTTTTCAGACAGATGACTTATATATATAGTCTGTGTTGTCTGCAAGCTCTGTATTGTAAACCACATTCTAGACAATGGCTGACTTTTGTGTTTCGATTAGTCTGTATTTTTATATGTGACTTTCGTCTTGCAAGTAGTGCAGCCATAGACATGTGCAAAACAAGCAACAAATGTATAATATTAAGCACATAAGACAGAAGCCAGCTGCGTATTTAAAAGTATTTTTGCCCATCTGGAACTTTCAGGGGATTAAGGCGAGAAATATGAAACAAAGGTTTTGATGAACTGATACACAAGCGATACCAATAAAGGTAGTTACGGCAAAAAAAAAAAAAAAAGATATCAGTAACACACGGAATGTAAACTTGGCTACACAGGAACTGAATTACAGAACAGAACAGGGTCTCAAATTTAGAAAACCAACTTATGCTTGCTTAAGGGTAAAGGTGAGTTGGGGTGCTGCATAAAACCAGATTGAAATGAGCACAGATAAAGTTCCTTAAGCCAAATATGGAATAGACAACAGCTACTCCTTGCTCAACGAAATGGACTCAACACCGCATATTAAACGCCTAAGAATGTACCTGACTAGTAAGTATCTTAAAACCTATGAATTGCTATGTCTCCGAAAGAGAATCAAGCATGTGTACAGGGGCATAAACGCAGCAGTGATAGGATTGGAGAGGTTCGGTGAGCAAATGAAGACCCTTTGAAGTCATATTGCATGGTACCCATTCCACGGGTTTCAACTACCCAGGTTTTAGGTATTCTTCCTTCAGCTAAAACATGCATGTGGAACCTAGAGTATGATCAACCATGTGATCGGGAGACGTGTTCAAATATGTCTCAGTTTTCGTACCCTGGTACTCGGGTGCAACATTCCAGACGCTTTACTAACACTCTCCCGACTTGGAGAGTCAGTCCCTTTAACCTCCTGTTTGGCCCAGTTT
Organism: Delphinus delphis; assembly: GCF_949987515.2. NCBI lineage: Eukaryota > Metazoa > Chordata > Mammalia > Artiodactyla > Delphinidae > Delphinus > Delphinus delphis. Next base: position 195,280 of record NW_027192806.1, read on the forward strand.
GCAATTTCTGCGGAAGATGAACAGGAATAGCGAGAACCAATGAGAGGCTAGCTGCAGGTGTCTGGACGGGCAAATTTAACTCTCATTTCCCACCAGGAAGAGGAATTAACCAAAGGCTCAGCATGCCGTGCCGGAACCAGATTAGGGCCTGAAGCCATCCTGCGGTGTTGCGGCCAGCTCACAAGAAAGCGAGTTGAAGAAAGGAGCTCAGGGGCACTGTAATTCACAAACCTGCAGAGTTATAAATGACAGCTATCGTCCAAAAATAGACTGAAGTAAGGCTGCCAAGAGGACTTGAAAGCGGGGCAGAATTGCAGGGAACCCATTTCAGGAGGTAGACTGGAATTGCATTGAAAGCATAGGAAAAGAGGCAGAACGTCCACAATGATGCACTTGGCCAAAAAGGGCGTATGCGTTTTTTCCTGAATATATTCAGGAAAAAACGCATACGCCCTTTTTGGCCAACCAAGCAAGCTTGCAAAGGAAATCTGCACTACAATGAAGTCTCACTTCCCCCCGGTCAAAAGGGCCATCTGAAAAAAGTGTAAAATCCAGAAAGGCAGGACAGGCCATGGAGAACTGGGAGCCTTGTTATGCTGATGGGCGGGATGTAAATTGCCAACAACCACTCGGGATAAGTGTATGGTGTTTCCTGAAACATCTAAAAAACAAAGCAACAGAGCCTAGGGCACTTCCACTTATGGTCCTATAGCTTAGGGAAATTAAAATCAAAAAGACACAGCCACCCCAAAGTTTGGGACACCTCCGTTTACAAGAACCTCGTTTACCGTACAAGTTCAATATCACAGAAAGTGAAAAATGGATAAAAAAGTTGTGGTATTTACTTATAAAGCAATATCACTCAGCAATGAAATCTGTGTCATCAGGCCCTTAGCAGCACAATGAGTGGATTCAGGTATGATGATTCTAACTGAAATAAGTCACACAGAAAAAGAAACATCATAAGATATCAGTAATACACGGAATGTAAACTTGGCTACACAGGTACTGAATTACAGAACAGAACAGGGTCTCAAATTTAGAAAACCAACTTATTCTTGCTTAAGGGTAAAGGTGAGTTGGGGTGCTGCATAAAACCAGAGATTGAAATGAGCACAGATAAAGTTCCTTAAGCCAAATATGGAATAGACAAGAGCTACTCCTTGCTCAACGAAATGGACTCAACACCCCATATTAAACGCCAAGAATGTACCTGACTAGTAAGTATCTTAAAACCTATGGATTGCTATGTCTCCGAAAGAGAATCAAGCATGTGTACAGGGGCATAAACGCAGCAGTGATAGGATTGGAGAGGTTCGGTGAGCAAATGAAGACCCTTTGAAGTCATATTGCATGGTACCTATTCCACGGGTTTCAACTACCCAGGTTTAAGGTATTCTTCCTTCAGCTAAAACATGCATGTGGAACCTAGAGTATGATCAACCATGTGATCGGGAGACGTGTTCAAATATGTCTCAGTTTTCCTCCCCTGGTACTCGGGTGCAACATTCCAGACGCTTTACTAACACTCTCCCGACTTGGAGAGTCAGTCCCTTTAACCTCCTGTTTGGCCCAGTTTGCAATTTCTGCGGAAGATGAACAGGAATAGCGAGAACCAATGAGAGGCTAGCTGGAGGTGTCTGGACGGGCAAATTTAACTCTCATTTCCCACCAGGAAGAGGAAATAACCAAAGGCTCAGCGTGCCAGGCTGGAACCAGATTAGGGCCTGAAGCCATCCTGCGGTGTTGCGGCCAGGTCACAAGAAAGCGAGTTGAAGAAAGGAGCTCAGGGGCACTGTAATTCACAAACCTGCAGAGTTATAAATGACAGCAATCGTCCAAAAATAGACTGAAGTAAGGCTGCCAAGAGGACTTGAAAGCGGGGCAGAATTGCAGGAAACCGATTTCAGGAGGTAGACTGGAATTGCATTGAAAGCATAGGAAAAGAGGTAGAATGTCCACAATGATGCACTTGGCCAAAAAGGGCGTATGCGTTTTTTCCTGAATATATTCAGGAAAAAACGCATACGCCCTTTTTGGCCAACCAAGCAAGCTTGCAAAGGAAATCTGCACTACAATGAAGTCTCACTTCCCCCCGGTCAAAAGGGCCATCTGAAAAAAGTGTAAAATCCAGAAAGGCAACAGGCCATTGAGAACTGGGAGCCTTGTTATGCTGATGGGCGGGATGTAAATTGCCAACAGACACTTGGGAGAAGTGTATGGTGTTTCCTGAAACATCTAAAAAACAAAGCAACAGAGCCTAGGGCACTTCCACTTATGGTCCTATAGCTTAGGGAAATTAAAATCAAAAAGACACAGCCACCCCAAAGTTTGGGACGCCTCTGTTTACAAGAACCTCGTTTACAGTACAAGTTCAACATCGCAGAAAGTGAAAAATGGATAAACAAGTTGTGGTATTTACTTACAAGGCAATATCACTCAGCAATGAAATCTATGTCATCAGGCCCTTAGCAGCACAATGAGTGGATTCAGGTATGATGATTCTAACTGAAATAAGTCACACAGAAAAAGAAACATCATAAGATATCAGTAATACACGGAATGGAACCTTGGCTACACAGGAACTGAATTATAGAACAGAACAGGGTCTCAAATTTAGAAAACCAACTTATTCTTGCTTAAGGGTAAAGGTGAGTTGGGGTGCTGCATAAAACCAGAGATTGAAATGAGCACAGATAAAGTTCCTTAAGTCAAATATGGAATAGACAAGAGCTACTCCTTGCTCAACGAAATGGACTCAACACCGCATATTAAACGCCTAAGAATGTACCTGACTAGTAAGTATCGTAAAACCTATGGTTTGTTATGTCTCCAAAAGAGAATCAAGCATGTGTACAGGGGCATAAACGCAGCAGTGATAGGATTGGAGAGGTTCGGTGAGCAAATGAAGACCCTTTGAAGTCATATTGCATGGTACCCATTCCACGGGTCTCAACTCTCCAGGTTTAAGGTATTCTTCCTTCAGCTAAAACATGCATGTGGAACCCAAGTATGATCAACCATGTGAATGGGAGACGTGTTCAAATATGTCTCAGTTTTCCTCCCCTGGTACTCGGGTGCAACATTCCAGACGCTTTACTAACACTCTCCCCACTTGGAGAGTCAGCACCTTTAACCTCCTGTTTGGCCCAGTTTGCAATTTCTGCGGAAGATGAACAGGAATAGCGAGAACCAATGAGAGGCTAGCTGGAGGTGTCTGGACGGGCCAATTGAACTCTCATTTCCCACCAGGAAGAGGAATTAACCAAAGGCTCAGTGTGCCGTGCCGAAACCAGATTAGGGCCTGAAGCCATCCTGCGGTGTTGCGGCCAGGTCACAAGAAAGCGAGTTGAAGAAAGGAGCTCAGCGGCACTGTAATTCACAAACCTGCAGAGTTATAAATGACAGCAATCGTCCAAAAATAGACTGAAGTAAGGCTGCCAAGAGGACTTGAAAGCGGGGCAGAATTGCAGGAAACCGATTTCAGGAGGTAGACTGGAATTGCATTGAAAGCATAGGAAAAGAGGCAGAACGTCCACAATGATGCACTCGGCCAAAAAGGGCGTATGCGTTTTTTCCTGAATATATTCAGGAAAAAACGCATACGCCCTTTTTGGCCAACCAAGCAAGCTTGCAAAGGAAATCTGCACTACAATGAAGTCTCACTTCCCCCCGGTCAAAAGGGCCATCTGAAAAAAGTGTAAAATCCAGAAAGGCAGGACAGGCCATGGAGAACTGGGAGCCTTGTTATGCTGATGGGCGGGATGTAAATTGCCAAAAACCACTCGGGAGAAGTGTATGGTGTTTCCTGAAACATCTAAAAAACAAAGCAACAGAGCCTAGGGCACTTCCACTTATGGTCCTATAGCTTAGGGAATTTAAAATCAAAAAGACACAGCCACCCCAAAGTTTGGAACGGCTCTGTTTACAAGAACCTCGTTTACAGTACAAGTTCAACATCGCAGAAAGTGAAAAATGGATAAAAAAGTTGTGGTATTTACTTACAAAGCAATATCACTCAGCAATGAAATCTGTGTCATCAGGCCCTTAGCAGCACAATGAGTGGATTCAGGTATGATGATTCTAACTGAAATAAGTCACACAGAAAAAGAAACATCATAAGATATCAGTAGGGTGGAGGTCGGGGCTGCGTAGTGGGAGGCGGACTGGCGAGGCGCGCCGGAAGAGCTGCAGGTGCGGCCCAGCGGCCGATTCCGCGGGCCCGCCGAGCCAGGAGGTACTGAGCCGCCGCCGCCGCCGCCGCCGCCCTCGGCCCGGCCTGCAGCGGGGTATGGGGGCGGTGCGGCCCCTCGGCCCCCTCCCCCTCTCTCCCTCCTCTCCACCCCTCCCCTTCCCGTTGTCCCGGGCTCCCGGACCCTCCCCCAGGGCCGCATTCTCCTCTCCCCGTCTTCCTGTCCTCTTCCGCTGTCCTCTCGTTCCCCACCCCCAAGCATAAACACCCCTCCGCGTCCCAGGCGTCTCCCGTCGCCCCTCCCCCCTCCCCGGGGGTCCGCCCTCCAGCATTCTGGGGGTTCCCGAGGTCTCTCCAGCGGCAGCTTTCTGTAAGCGCGGTCCCGAAGATGGGAGGCGCGGTGAGTGCTGGTGAAGACAACGACGAGCTGATAGACCATCTGAAGGCGGCGCAGTACATCCGCTCCGAGCTGGTGGAGCAGGCCTTCAGAGCTGTTGACCGCGCCGACTATTACCTCGAGGAGTTTAAGGAGAACGCGTACAAGGACCTGGCGTGGAAGCACGGGAACATCCACCTCTCTGCTCCGTGCATCTATTCGGAGGTGATGGAGGCCCTGGACCTGCAGCCTGGCCTTTCCTTCCTGAACCTGGGCAGCGGCACCGGCTACCTCAGCTCCATGGTGGGGCTCATCCTCGGTCCTTTTGGTGTGAACCACGGGGTGGAACTCCATTCAGATGTGACAGAGTATGCGAAGCAGAAGCTGGACTTTTTCATCAGGACGAGTGACAGCTTCGACAAGTTTGACTTCTGCGAGCCCTCCTTCGTCACCGGCAATTGCCTGGAGATCTCTCCAGGCTGCTCTCAGTATGACCGGGTGTACTGCGGGGCAGGCGTGCAGAAGCAGCACGAGGGGTACATGAAGAGCCTCCTCAAAGTCGGGGGCGTCCTGGTCATGCCGCTGGAAGAGAAGTTGACTAAGATAACTCGGACGGGTCCTTCCGCCTGGGAAACCAAAAAGATTCTGGCTGTGTCTTTTGCTCCACTCGTCCAGCCCTGCCAGTCGGAGTCAGGAGAATCACGACTTGTCCACACCCCTGGCGGTTCGCAGCCTCCAGGACCTGGCGCGCATTGCCATCCGGGGCACCATTAAGAAGGTCATCCACCAGGAAGCTGTGAACAAAAACGGGAACGGACTGAAGAACACTCCCAGGTTTAAACGGAGGAGAGTTCGCCGCCGCCGAATGGAAACGATTGTCTTTTTGGACAAAGAGGTGTTTGCCAGTCGGCTCTCCAACCCCTCTGATGACACCAGCTGCGGAGACCTGGAAGACGAGCGGCAAGAAGAAGAGGTGACAACCCCACCGGACACCAAGCCCGAGCCCCCGGTGAACTTCCTGCGTGAGAAGGTCCTGAGCCTCCCTCTGCCAGATCCCCTGAAGTACTACCTGCTTTATTACAGAGAAAAGTAAGTCTGTGGTCCAGGGGAGGAGGCCAAGCCTTCCTGGAGGGCTGCCCGCAGCAGGTGCACTGGAGGAGGAAGGGGCTCCCGCTCTGCATCTCGTCTTCTCGTCTGTCCTTGACTGTCCTGTAGAGTTTTCATCCAGTCATCTGATTTCTGTAAACATAGTCTGACAAACATAAGGTGCAAGGGGGAATGTCTCAAAAGGGCGAGAGTCTCCTGGAGGAGGGGTTGACTTCACACTCTCAGGAAATGCTGAGGTCTACACGTGGAGGTGGCCTGGAGACCGTTTCTTACACAAGGTACACGTGTCTGCATCAGAAAGGAAAACTGAAGTTGAAATTAATCTGTGTTTCTTATAAAAGGTGAGACAAAAAGCACAAGTTGCTAAGTGTATGAAATCTTTTCTGAGTGGGACACGCCTATGTGCAAGTTTGAATTTTACGGAATCAACCTCTTAATTACTGGCACCGAGTAATTAAAGATTTATTAAAAGATTAATTTAAAAGATTTAACTAAATGTTTTAGTTATTTGGAACGTGGATACTTGATTGAAAAGCCCTCTCTTATTTTAAGTAAATTAATTACATCTTACATGAGTTGTCAATTGTAATTTTAAAAAACAAAAATTGTGATGGGGAGAGGAATGAACGTATCAGATTGCCAGGTGTCTTTGTGGAATTGCAAAAGAATTCCAAGGCATTTTTTTCTGACACCTTTTGTTACCTTTAAAGTAACCAACATTGAGTAATCCCGTCAAAGAAAGTCCTGAAGAATGAAACAAGTGTTGTGTGTAAGTAATGAGCTGCATTACTTTTGCCCCAGAGACAGAGAGTACTGTTGACTCAACTTTAAATACAGTCAACGGTGTCTAAGGCTCAGTCCTCAGAGCAGGTGGGAAGTACTGGCTGCAGGAAATGGATTGGGGACGGTGTAGACGGCCTGTGGGTTGGTGTTTTGTTTTTTTTTTCAGTTGGCTATTGTTCTGTAATCACATAACAGTACTGATTCATAGATTTTATCTTTTATAATTCTGGAGAAAAATATTTGTTAGTTTTGTAATTTTTCCTAAGAACAAACGCATGTTTGGTACATTGCATTAGAACAGTTTCACTCAAGTTTGACTTGTGGAATCCATCTTCTCCAGCGCTGTGTGTTGAGAGCTTCCTGTCTTATTAAGTCGTGGGTCTAGAAGAAGAGGCCGTCCTTTTAGTTAGGTGGCAGGATGTTTACAAGTGACACTGCTTCTTCCAAAACATTGGTTCTTTTCAGACTTTTCAGTTTTAACCAAAGTTAAACCCCAAATCAGAGTCATCCAGATTTTATGATTCATTTGATCTCTTAGCCTCTCAGGAGTTGCTGGATTTCAGTGTCTTTGTGGTTTTACCAGCTTCACGGAGTTCTGGTTATTTTGTTTTGCCATTTATGCTTTTTTAAAGTAACTGAGTCATTTTATCACAGAACACTGCGTGCACACATAGCTGGGAAAGCGGGTGTATTGCCCTAAATGGGTACCGTTAAGCTGTTGTAAAGAAGGGTTTCTTCATAGTCGTGTTTACCTGCCTTTAACTGAACGTCAAGCCTCATTGTCTCAGAGAGAAAAGCATGAGTCACGTTTACTTGCTAAGACTTCGGTTTGCAGATCTTGTTGACGTCATTCTAATTGATTTGTAGAGACCTCTGCAACACGTGGACGTTTTTGGACATGATATCTGAAATATTTTATATTAGGTGGCTTGACTAAATGTTTTTCTGTAATTGTATATGGATTTCCTTTTTTTTCAACCACACTTGCCTTTATGCTAGATTGTAGAAAGTCTTTGCGAGGCATAAGACATGTTTTCCCCTATGTATGTTAAACCTTTCCTAACATTTTGTATTTACATGTTGGTTTGTGACTTTTAAACCAGAATTTGGTTACAAGATATATATATATAGATATTGAATATAATATATGTGAAATAATTTGGTATTGATCTATCTAATAAACATAAAGGAGAATCATCAGTGAGTTTCCCTGTGTGTCAGCACCTTTCTCCGGAGTCAGTCTGAGACACTACTTTCTGTTTTCAGACAGATGACTTATATATATAGTCTGTGTTGTCTGCAAGCTCTGTATTGTAAACCACATTCTAGACAATGGCTGACTTTTGTGTTTCGATTAGTCTGTATTTTTATATGTGACTTTCGTCTTGCAAGTAGTGCAGCCATAGACATGTGCAAAACAAGCAACAAATGTATAATATTAAGCACATAAGACAGAAGCCAGCTGCGTATTTAAAAGTATTTTTGCCCATCTGGAACTTTCAGGGGATTAAGGCGAGAAATATGAAACAAAGGTTTTGATGAACTGATACACAAGCGATACCAATAAAGGTAGTTACGGCAAAAAAAAAAAAAAAGATATCAGTAACACACGGAATGTAAACTTGGCTACACAGGAACTGAATTACAGAACAGAACAGGGTCTCAAATTTAGAAAACCAACTTATGCTTGCTTAAGGGTAAAGGTGAGTTGGGGTGCTGCATAAAACCAGATTGAAATGAGCACAGATAAAGTTCCTTAAGCCAAATATGGAATAGACAACAGCTACTCCTTGCTCAACGAAATGGACTCAACACCGCATATTAAACGCCTAAGAATGTACCTGACTAGTAAGTATCTTAAAACCTATGAATTGCTATGTCTCCGAAAGAGAATCAAGCATGTGTACAGGGGCATAAACGCAGCAGTGATAGGATTGGAGAGGTTCGGTGAGCAAATGAAGACCCTTTGAAGTCATATTGCATGGTACCCATTCCACGGGTTTCAACTACCCAGGTTTTAGGTATTCTTCCTTCAGCTAAAACATGCATGTGGAACCTAGAGTATGATCAACCATGTGATCGGGAGACGTGTTCAAATATGTCTCAGTTTTCGTACCCTGGTACTCGGGTGCAACATTCCAGACGCTTTACTAACACTCTCCCGACTTGGAGAGTCAGTCCCTTTAACCTCCTGTTTGGCCCAGTTTGCAATTTCTGCGGAAGATGAACAGGAATAGCGAGAACCAATGAGAGGCTAGCTGGAGGTGTCTGGACGGGCAAATTTAACTCTCATTTCCCACCAGGAAGAGGAATTAACCAAAGGCTCAGCATGCCGTGCCGGAACCAGATTAGGGCCTGAAGCCATCCTGCGGTGTTGCGGCCAGCTCACAAGAAAGCGAGTTGAAGAAAGGAGCTCAGGGGCACTGTAATTCACAAACCTGCAGAGTTATAAATGACAGCTATCGTCCAAAAATAGACTGAAGTAAGGCTGCCAAGAGGACTTGAAAGCGGGGCAGAATTGCAGGGAACCCATTTCAGGAGGTAGACTGGAATTGCATTGAAAGCATAGGAAAAGAGGCAGAACGTCCACAATGATGCACTTGGCCAAAAAGGGCGTATGCGTTTTTTCCTGAATATATTCAGGAAAAAACGCATACGCCCTTTTTGGCCAACCAAGCAAGCTTGCAAAGGAAATCTGCACTACAATGAAGTCTCACTTCCCCCCGGTCAAAAGGGCCATCTGAAAAAAGTGTAAAATCCAGAAAGGCAGGACAGGCCATGGAGAACTGGGAGCCTTGTTATGCTGATGGGCGGGATGTAAATTGCCAACAACCACTCGGGATAAGTGTATGGTGTTTCCTGAAACATCTAAAAAACAAAGCAACAGAGCCTAGGGCACTTCCACTTATGGTCCTATAGCTTAGGGAAATTAAAATCAAAAAGACACAGCCACCCCAAAGTTTGGGACACCTCCGTTTACAAGAACCTCGTTTACCGTACAAGTTCAATATCACAGAAAGTGAAAAATGGATAAAAAAGTTGTGGTATTTACTTATAAAGCAATATCACTCAGCAATGAAATCTGTGTCATCAGGCCCTTAGCAGCACAATGAGTGGATTCAGGTATGATGATTCTAACTGAAATAAGTCACACAGAAAAAGAAACATCATAAGATATCAGTAATACACGGAATGTAAACTTGGCTACACAGCAACTGAATTACAGAACAGAACAGGGTCTCAAATTTAGAAAACCAACTTATTCTTGCTTAAGGGTAAAGGTGAGTTGGGGTGCTGCATAAAACCAGAGATTGAAATGAGCACAGATAAAGTTCCTTAAGCCAAATATGGAATAGACAAGAGCTACTCCTTGCTCAACGAAATGGACTCAACACCCCATATTAAACGCCAAGAATGTACCTGACTAGTAAGTATCTTAAAACCTATGGATTGCTATGTCTCCGAAAGAGAATCAAGCATGTGTACAGGGGCATAAACGCAGCAGTGATAGGATTGGAGAGGTTCGGTGAGCAAATGAAGACCCTTTGAAGTCATATTGCATGGTACCTATTCCACGGGTTTCAACTACCCAGGTTTAAGGTATTCTTCCTTCAGCTAAAACATGCATGTGGAACCTAGAGTATGATCAACCATGTGATCGGGAGACGTGTTCAAATATGTCTCAGTTTTCCTCCCCTGGTACTCGGGTGCAACATTCCAGACGCTTTACTAACACTCTCCCCACTTGGAGAGTCAGTCCCTTTAACCTCCTGTTTGGCCCAGTTTGCAATTTCTGCGGAAGATGAACAGGAATAGCGAGAACCAATGAGAGGCTAGCTGGAGGTGTCTGGACGGGCAAATTTAACTCTCATTTCCCACCAGGAAGAGGAAATAACCAAAGGCTCAGCGTGCCAGGCTGGAACCAGATTAGGGCCTGAAGCCATCCTGCGGTGTTGCGGCCAGGTCACAAGAAAGCGAGTTGAAGAAAGGAGCTCAGGGGCACTGTAATTCACAAACCTGCAGAGTTATAAATGACAGCTATCGTCCAAAAATAGACTGAAGTAAGGCTGCCAAGAGGACTTGAAAGCGGGGCAGAATTGCAGGAAACCGATTTCAGGAGGTAGACTGGAATTGCATTGAAAGCATAGGAAAAGAGGCAGAATGTCCACAATGATGCACTTGGCCAAAAAGGGCGTATGCGTTTTTTCCTGAATATATTCAGGAAAAAACGCATACGCCCTTTTTGGCCAACCAAGCAAGCTTGCAAAGGAAATCTGCACTACAATGAAGTCTCACTTCCCCCGGTCAAAAGGGCCATCTGAAAAAAGTGTAAAATCCAGAAAGGCAACAGGCCATTGAGAACTGGGAGCCTTGTTATGCTGATGGGCGGGATGTAAATTGCCAACAGACACTTGGGAGAAGTGTATGGTGTTTCCTGAAACATCTAAAAAACAAAGCAACAGAGCCTAGGGCACTTCCACTTATGGTCCTATAGCTTAGGGAAATTAAAATCAAAAAGACACAGCCACCCCAAAGTTTGGGACGCCTCTGTTTACAAGAACCTCGTTTACAGTACAAGTTCAACATCGCAGAAAGTGAAAAATGGATAAACAAGTTGTGGTATTTACTTACAAGGCAATATCACTCAGCAATGAAATCTATGTCATCAGGCCCTTAGCAGCACAATGAGTGGATTCAGGTATGATGATTCTAACTGAAATAAGTCACACAGAAAAAGAAACATCATAAGATATCAGTAATACACGGAATGGAACCTTGGCTACACAGGAACTGAATTATAGAACAGAACAGGGTCTCAAATTTAGAAAACCAACTTATTCTTGCTTAAGGGTAAAGGTGAGTTGGGGTGCTGCATAAAACCAGAGATTGAAATGAGCACAGATAAAGTTCCTTAAGTCAAATATGGAATAGACAAGAGCTACTCCTTGCTCAACGAAATGGACTCAACACCGCATATTAAACGCCTAAGAATGTACCTGACTAGTAAGTATCGTAAAACCTATGGTTTGTTATGTCTCCAAAAGAGAATCAAGCATGTGTACAGGGGCATAAACGCAGCAGTGATAGGATTGGAGAGGTTCGGTGAGCAAATGAAGACCCTTTGAAGTCATATTGCATGGTACCCATTCCACGGGTCTCAACTCTCCAGGTTTAAGGTATTCTTCCTTCAGCTAAAACATGCATGTGGAACCCAAGTATGATCAACCATGTGAATGGGAGACGTGTTCAAATATGTCTCAGTTTTCCTCCCCTGGTACTCGGGTGCAACATTCCAGACGCTTTACTAACACTCTCCCCACTTGGAGAGTCAGCACCTTTAACCTCCTGTTTGGCCCAGTTTGCAATTTCTGCGGAAGATGAACAGGAATAGCGAGAACCAATGAGAGGCTAGCTGGAGGTGTCTGGACGGGCCAATTGAACTCTCATTTCCCACCAGGAAGAGGAATTAACCAAAGGCTCAGTGTGCCGTGCCGAAAACAGATTAGGGCCTAAAGCCATCCTGCGGTGTTGCGGCCAGGTCACAAGAAAGCGAGTTGAAGAAAGGAGCTCAGCGGCACTGTAATTCACAAACCTGCAGAGTTATAAATGACAGCAATCGTCCAAAAATAGACTGAAGTAAGGCTGCCAAGAGGACTTGAAAGCGGGGCAGAATTGCAGGAAACCGATTTCAGGAGGTAGACTGGAATTGCATTGAAAGCATAGGAAAAGAGGCAGAACGTCCACAATGATGCACTTGGCCAAAAAGGGCGTATGCGTTTTTTCCTGAATATATTCAGGAAAAAACGCATACGCCCTTTTTGGCCAACCAAGCAAGCTTGCAAAGGAAATCTGCACTACAATGAAGTCTCACTTCCCCCCGGTCAAAAGGGCCATCTGAAAAAAGTGTAAAATCCAGAAAGGCAGGACAGGCCATGGAGAACTGGGAGCCTTGTTATGCTGATGGGCGGGATGTAAATTGCCAACAACCACTCGGGAGAAGTGTATGGTGTTTCCTGAAACATCTAAAAAACAAAGCAACAGAACCTAGGGCACTTCCACTTATGGTCCTATAGCTTAGGGAAATTAAAATCAAAAAGACACAGCCACCCCAAAGTTTGGAACGGCTCTGTTTACAAGAACCTCGTTTACAGTACAAGTTCAACATCGCAGAAAGTGAAAAATGGATAAAGAAGTTGTGGTATTTACTTACAAAGCAATATCACTCAGCAATGAAATCTGTGTCATCAGGCCCTTAGCAGCACAATGAGTGGATTCAGGTATGATGATTCTAACTGAAATAAGTCACACAGAAAAAGAAACATCATAAGATATCAGTAATACACGGAATGTAAACTTGGCTACGCAGGAACTGAATTACAGAACAGAACAGGGTCTCAAATTTAGAAAACCAACTTATGCTTGCTTAAGGGGAAAGGTGAGTTGGGGTGCTGCATAAAACCAGAGATTGAAATGAGCACAGATAAAGTTCCTTAAGCCAAATATGGAATAGACAAGAGCTACTCCTTGCTCAACGAAATGGACTCAACACCGCATATTAAACGCCTACGAATGTACCTGACTAGTAAGTATCTTAAAACCTATGGATTGCTATGTCTCCAAAAGAGAATCAAGCGTGTGTACAGGGGCATAAACGCAGCAGTGATAGGATTGGAGAGGTTCGGTGAGCAAATGAAGACCCTTTGAAGTCATATTGCATGGTACCCATTCCACGGGTCTCAACTCTCCAGGTTTAAGGTATTCTTCCTTCAGCTAAAACATGCATGTGGAACCCAGAGTATGATCAACCATGTGAACGGGAGACGTGTTCAAATATGTCTCAGATTTCCTACCCTGGTACTCGGGTGCAACATTCCAGACGCTTTACTAACACTCTCCCGACTTGGAGAGTCAGTCCCTTTAACCTCCTGTTTGGCCAAGTTTGCAATTTCTGCGGAAGATGAACAGGAATAGCGAGAACCAATGAGAGACTAGCTGGAGGTGTCTGGACGGGCAAATTTAACTCTCATTTCCCACCAGGAAGAGGAAATAACCAAAGGCTCAGCGTGCCGTGCCGGAACCAGATTAGGGCCTGAAGCCATCCTGCGGTGTTGCAGCCAGGTCACAAGAAAGCGAGTTGAAGAAAGGAGCTCAGGGGCACTGTAATTCACAAACCTGCAGAGTTATAAATGACAGCTATCGTCCAAAAATAGACTGAAGTAAGGCTGCCAAGAGGACTTGAAAGCGGGGCAGAATTGCAGGGAACCCATTTCAGGAGGTAGACTGGAATTGCATTGAAAGCATAGGAAAAGAGGCAGAACGTCCACAATGATGCACTTGGCCAAAAAGGGCGTATGCGTTTTTTCCTGAATATATTCAGGAAAAAACGCATACGCCCTTTTTGGCCAACCAAGCAAGCTTGCAAAGGAAATCTGCACTACAATGAAGTCTCACTTCCCCCCGGTCAAAAGGGCCATCTGAAAAAAGTGTAAAATCCAGAAAGGCAGGACAGGCCATGGAGAACTGGGAGCCTTGTTATGCTGATGGGTGGGATGTAAATTACCAACAGACACTCAGGAGAAGTGTATGGTGTTTCCTGAAACATCTAAAAAACAAAGCAACAGAGCCTAGGGCACTGCCACTTATGGTCCTATAGCTTAGGGAAATTAAAATCAAAAGACACAGCCACCCCAAAGTTTGGTACGCCTCTGTTTACAAGAACCTCGTTTACAGTACAAGTTCAACATCGCAGAAAGTGAAAAATGGATAAAGAAGTTGTGGTATTTACTTACAAAGCAATATCACTCAGCAATGAAATCTATGTCATGAGGCCCTTAGCAGCACAATGAGTGGATTCAGGTATGATGATTCTAACTGAAATAAGTCACACAGAAAAAGAAACATCATAAGATATCAGTAATACATGGAATGTAAACTTGGCTACACAGGAACTAAATTACAGAACAGAACAGGGTCTCAAATTTAGAAAACCAACTTATGCTTGCTTAAGGGGAAAGGTGAGTTGGGGTGCTGCATAAAACCAGAGATTGAAATGAGCACAGATAAAGTTCCTTAAGCCAAATATGGAATAGACAAGAGCTACTCCTTGCTCAACGAAATGGACTCAACACCGCATATTAAACGCCTAAGAATGTACCTAACTAGTAAGTATCTTAAAACCTATGGATTGCTATGTCTCCGAAAGAGAATCAAGCATGTGTACAGGGGCATAAACGCAGCAGTGATAGGATTGGAGAGGTTCAGTGAGCAAATGAAGACCCTTTGAAGTCATATTGCATGGTACCCATTCCACGGGTTTCAACTACCCAGGTTTTAGGTATTCTTCCTTCAGCTAAAACATGCATGTGGAACCCAAGTATGATCAACAATGTGAACGGGAGACGTGTTCAAATATGTCTCAGTTTTCCTCCCCTGGTACTCGGGTGCAACATTCCAGACGCTTTACTAACACTCTCCCCACTTGGAAATTCAGCGCCTTTAACATCCTGTTTGGCCCAGTTTGCAATTTCTGCGGAAGATGAACAGGAATAGCGAGAACCAATGAGAGGCTAGCTGGAGGTGTCTGGACGGGCAAATTTAACTCTCATTTCCCACCAGGAAGAGGAAATAACCAAAGGCTCAGTGTGCCGTGCCGGAACCAGATTAGTGCCTGAAGCCATCCTGCAGTGTTGCGGCCAGCTCAAAAGAAAGCGAGTTGAAGAAAGGAACTCAGGGGCACTGTAATTCACAAACCTGCAGAGTTATAAATGACAGCTATCGTCCAAAAATAGACTGAAGTAAGGTTGCCAAGAGGACTTGAAAGCGGGGCAGAATTGCAGGAAACCGATTTCAGGAGGTAGACTGGAATTGCATTGAAAGCATAGGAAAAGAGGCAGAACGTCCACAGTGATGCACTTGGCCAAAAAGGGCGTATGCGTTTTTTCCTGAATATATCAGGAAAAAACGCATACGCCCTTTTTGGCCAACCAAGCAAACTTGCAAAGGAAATCTGCACTACAATGAAGTCTCACTTCCCCCCGGTCAAAAGGGCCATCTGAAAAAAGTGTAAAATCCAGAAAGGCAGGACAGGCCATGGAGAACTGGGAGCCTTGTTATGCTGAAGGGCGGGATGTAAATTGCCAACAAACACTCGGGAGAAGTGTATGGTGTTTCCTGAAACATCTAAAAAACAAAGCAACAGAGCCTAGGGCACTTCCACTTATGGTCCTATAGCTTAGGGAAATTAAAATCAAAAAGACACAGCCACCCCAAAGTTTCGAACGGCTCTGTTTACAAGAACCTCGTTTACAGTACAAGTTCAACATCGCAGAAAGTGAAAAATGGATAAAAAAGTTGTGGTATTTACTTACAAAGCAATATCACTCAGCAATGAAATCTGTGTCATCAGGCCCTTAGCAGCACAATGAGTGGATTCAGGTATGATGATTCTAACTGAAATAAGTCACACAGAAAAAGAAACATCATAAGATATCAGTAATACACGGAATGTAAACTTGGCTACACAGGAACTGAATTACAGAACAGAACAGGGTCTCAAATTTAGAAAACCAACTTATGCTTGCTTAAGGGGAAAGGTGAGTTGGGGTGCTGCATAAAACCAGAGATTGAAATGAGCACAGATAAAGTTCCTTAAGCCAAATATGGAATAGACAAGAGCTACTCCTTGCTCAACAAAATGGACTCAACACCGCATATTAAACGCCTAAGAATGTACCTGACTAGTAAGTATCTTAAAACCTATGGATTGCTATGTCTCCGAAAGAGAATCAAGCATGTGTACAGGGGCATAAACGCAGCAGTGATAGGATTGGAGAGGTTCGGTGAGCAAATGAAGACCCTTTGAAGTCATATTGCATGGTACCCATTCTACGGGTTTCAAATACCCAGGTTTAAGGTATTCTTCCTTCAGCTAAAACATGCATGTGGAAACCAAGTATGATCAACCATGTGAACGGGAGACGTGTTCAAATATTTCTCAGTTTTCCTCCCCTGGTACTCGGGTGCAACATTCCAGACGCTTTACTAACACTCTCCCCACTTGGAGAGTCAGCGCCTTTAACCTCCTGTTTGGCCCAGTCTGCAATTACTTGGAAGATGAACAGGAATAGCGAGAACCAATGAGAGACTAGCTGGAGGTGTCTGGACGGGGAAATTTAACTCTCATTTCCCACCAGGAAGAGGAATTAACCAAAGGCTCAGCGTGCCGTGCCGGAACCAGATTAGGGCCTGAAGCCATCCTGCGGTGTTGCGGCCAGGTCACAAGAAAGCGAGTTGAAGAAAGGAGCTCAGGGGCACTGTAATTCACAAACCTGCAGAGTTATAAATGACAGCTATCGTCCAAAAATAGACTGAAGTAAGGCTGCCAAGAGGACTTGAAAGCGGGGCAGAATTGCAGGCAACCGATTTCAGGAGGTAGACTGGAATTGCATTGAAAGCATAGGAAAAGAGGCAGAACGTCCACAATGATGCACTTGGCCAAAAAGGGCGTATGCGTTTTTTCCTGAATATATTCAGGAAAAAACGCATACGCCCTTTTTGGCCAACCAAGCAAGCTTGCAAAGGAAATCTGCACTACAATGAAGTCTCACTTCCCCCCGGTCAAAAGGGCCATCTGAAAAAAGTGTAAAAAACAAAAAGGCAGGACAGGCCATGGAGAACTGGGAGCCTTGTTATGCTGAAGGGTGGGATGTAAATTGCCAACAAACACTTGGGAGAAGTGTATGGTGTTTCCTGAAACATCTAAAAAACAAAGCAACAGAGCCTAGGGCACTTCCACTTATGGTCCTATAGCTTAGGAAATTTAAAATCAAAAAGACACAGCCACCCCAAAGTTTGGGACGCCTCTGTTTACAAGAACCTCGTTTACAGTACAAGTTAAACATCGCAGAAATTGAAAAATGGATAAAGAAGTTGTGGTATTTACTTACAAAGCAATATCACTCAGCAATGAAATCTGTGTCATCAGGCCCTTAGCAGCACAATGAGTGGATTCAGGTATGATGATTCTAACTGAAATAAGTCACACAGAAAAAGAAACATCATAAGATATCAGTAATACACGGAATGTAAACTTGGCTACACAGGAACTGAATTACAGAACAGAACAGGGTCTCAAATTTAGAAAACCAACTTATGCTGTTTTAAGGGTAAAGGTGAGTTGGGGTGCTGCATAAAACCAGAGATTGAAATGAGCACAGATAAAGTTCCTTAAGCCAAATATGGAATAGACAAGAGCTACTCCTTGCTCAACGAAATGGACTCAACACCCCATATTAAACGCCTAAGAATGTACCTGACTAGTAAGTATCTTAAAACCTATGGATTGCTATGTCTCCGAAAGAGAATCAAGCATGTGTACAGGGGCATAAACGCAGCAGTGATACGATTGGAGAGGTTCAGTGAGCAAATGAAGACCCTTTGAAGTCATATTGCATGGTACCCATTCCACGGGTTTCAACTACCCAGGTTTTAGGTATTCTTCCTCAGCTAAAACATGCATGTGGAACCCAAGTATGATCAACCATGTGAATGGGAGACGTGTTCAAATATGTCTCAGCTTTCCTCCCCTGGTACTCGGGTGCAACATTCCTGACGCTTTACTAACACTCTCCCCACTTGGAAAGTCAGCGCCTTTAACCTCCTGTTTGGCCCAGTTTGCAGTTTCTGAGGAAGATGAACAGGAATAGCGAGAACCAATGAGAGGCTAGCTGGAGGTGTCTGGACGGGCAAATTTAACTCTCATTTCCCACCAGGAAGAGGAAATAACCAAAGGCTCAGTGTGCCGTGCCGGAACCAGATTAGGGCCTGAAGCCATCCTGCAGTGTTGCGGCCAGCTCAAAAGAAAGCGAGTTGAAGAAAGGAGCTCAGGGGCACTGTAATTCACAAACCTGCAGAGTTATAAATGACAGCTATCGTCCAAAAATATACTGAAGTAAGGCTGCCAAGAGGACTTGAAAGCGGGGCAGAATTGCAGGAAACCGATTTCAGGAGGTAGACTGGAATTGCATTGAAAGCATAGGAAAAGAGGCAGAACGTCCACAATGATGCACTTGGCCAAAAAGGGCGTATGCGTTTTTTCCTGAATATATTCAGGAAAAAACGCATACGCCCTTTTTGGCCAACCAAGCAAGCTTGCAAAGGAAATCTGCACTACAATGAAGTCTCACTTCCCGCCGGTCAAAAGGGCCATCTGAAAAAAGTGTAAAATCCAGAAAGGCAGGACAGGCCATGGAGAACTGGGAGCCTTGTTATGCTGAAGGGCGGGATGTAAATTGCCAACAGACACTCGGGAGAAGTGTATGGTGTTTCCTGAAACATCTAAAAAACAAAGCAACAGAGCCTAGGGCACTTCCACTTATGGTCCTATAGCTTAGGGAATTTAAAATCAAAAAGACACAGCCACCCCAATGTTTCGAACGGCTCTGTTTACATGAACCTCGTTTACAGTACAAGTTCAACATCGCAGAAAGTGAAAAATGGATAAAAAAGTTGTGGTATTTACTTACAAAGCAATATCACTCAGCAATGAAATCTGTGTCATCAGGCCCTTAGCAGCACAATGAGTGGATTCAGGTATGATGATTCTAACTGAAATAAGTCACACAGAAAAAGAAACATCATAAGATATCAGTAATACACGGAATGTAAACTTGGCTACACAGGAACTGAATTACAGAACAGAACAGGGTCTCAAATTTAGAAAACCAACTTATGCTTGCTTAAGGGGAAAGGTGAGTTGGGGTGCTGCATAAAACCAGAGATTGAAATGAGCACAGATAAAGTTCCTTAAGTCAAATATGGAATAGACAAGAGCTACTCCTTGCTCAACGAAATGGACTCAAAACCCCATATTAAACGCCTAAGAATGTACCTGACTAGTAAGTATCTTAAAACCTATGGATTGCTATGTCTCCGAAAGAGAATCAAGCATGTGTACAGGGGCATAAACGCAGCAGTGATAGGATTGGAGAGGTTCGGTGAGCAAATGAAGACCCTTTGAAGTCATATTGTATGGTACCCATTCCACGGGTCTCAACTCTCCAGGTTTAAGGTATTCTTCCTTCAGCTAAAAGATGCATGTGGAACCCAGAGTATGATCAACCATGTGAACGGGAGACGTGTTCAAATATGTCTCAGTTTTCCTCCCCTGGTACTCGGGTGCAACATTCCAGACGCTTTACTAACACTCTCCCCACTTGGAGAGTCAGCGCCTTTAACCTCCTGTTTGGCCCAGTTTGCAATTTCTGTGGCAGATGAACAGGAATAGCGAGAACCAATGAGAGGCTAGCTGGAGGTGTCTGGACGGGCAAATTTAACTCTCATTTCCCACCAGGAAGTGGAATTAACCAAAGGCTCAGCGTGCCGTGCCGGAACCAGATTAGGGCCTGAAGACATCCTGCGGTGTTGCGGCCAGGTCACAAGAAAGCGAGTTGAAGAAAGGAGCTCAGGGGCACTGTAATTCACAAACCTGCAGAGTTATAAATGACAGCTATCGTCCAAAAATACACTGAAGTAAGGCTGCCAAGAGGACTTGAAAGCGGGGCAGAATTGCAGGAAACCGATTTCAGGAGGTAGACTGGAGTTGCATTGAAAGCATAGGAAAAGAGGCAGAACGTCCACAATGATGCACTTGGACAAAAATGGCGTATGTGTTTTTTCCTGAATATATTCAGGAAAAAACGCATACGCCCTTTTTGGCCAACCAAGCAAACTTGCAAAGGAAATCTGCACTACAATGAAGTCTCACTTCCCCCCGGTCAAAAGGGCCATCTGAAAAAAGGGTAAAATCCAGAAAGGCAGGACAAGCCATGGAGAACTGGGAGCCTTGTTATGCTGATGGGCGGGATGTAAATTGCCAACAGACACTCCGGAGAAGTGTATGGTGTTTCCTTAAACATCTAAAAAACAAAGCAACAGAGCCTATGGCACTGCCACTTATGGTCCTATAGCTTAGGGAAATTAAAATCAAAAAAAAAAAGCCACCCCAAAGTTTGGGACGCCTCTGTTTACAAGAACCTCGTTTACAGTACAAGTTCAACATCGCAGAAAGTGAAAAATGGATAAAGAAGTTGTGGTATTTACTTACAAAGCAATATCACTCAGCAATGAAATCTATGTCATCAGGGCCTTAGCAGCACAATGAGTGGATTCAGGTATGATGATTCTAACTGAAATAAGTCACACAGAAAAAGAAACATCATAAGATATCAGTAATACACGGAATGGAAACTTGGCTACACAGGAACTGAATTACAGAACAGAACAGGGTCTCAAATTTAGAAAACCAACTTATGCTTGCTTAAGGGGAAAGGTGAGTTGGGGTGCTGCATAAAACCAGAGATTGAAATGAGCACAGATAAAGTTCCTTAAGCCAAATATGGAATAGACAAGAGCTACTCCTTGCTCAACGAAATGGACTCAACACCGCATATTAAACGCCTAAGAATGTACCTGACTAGTAAGTATCTTAAAACCTATGGATTGCTATGTCTCCGAAAGAGAATCAAGCATGTGTACAGGGGCATAAACGCAGCAGTGATAGGATTGGAGAGGTTCGGTGAGCAAATGAAGACCCTTTGAAGTCATATTGCATGGTACCCATTCCACGGGTTTCACCTACCCAGGTTTTAGGTATTCTTCCTTCAGCTAAAACATGCATGTGGAACCTAGAGTATGATCAACCATGTGATCGGGAGACGTGTTCAAATATGTCTCAGTTTTCCTACCCTGGTACTCGGGTGCAACATTCCAGACGCTTTACTAACACTCTCCCCACTTGGAGAGTCAGCGCCTTTAACCTCCTGTTTGGCCCAGTTTGCAATTTCTGCGGAAGATGAACAGGAATAGCGAGAACCAATGAGAGGCTAGCTGGAGGTGTCTGGACGGGCAAATTTAACTCTCATTTCCCACCAGGAAGAGGAAATAACCAAAGGCTCAGTGTGCCGTACCGTAACCAGATTAGGGCCTGAAGCCATCCTGCGGTGTTGCGGCCAGCTCAAAAGAAAGCGACTTGAAGAAAGGAGCTCAGGGGCACTGTAATTCACAAACCTGCAGAGTTATAAATGACAGCTATCGTCCAAAAATAGGCTGAAGTTAGGCTGCCAAGAGGACTTGAAAGCGGGGCAGAATTGCAGGAAACCGATTTCAGGAGGTAGACTGGAATTGCACTGAAAGCATAGGAAAAGAGGCAGAACGTCCACAATGATGCACTTGGCCAAAAAGGGCGTATGCGTTTTTTCCTGAATATATTCAGGAAAAAACGCATACGCCCTTTTTGGCCAACCAAGCAAGCTTGCAAAGGAAATCTGCACTACAATGAAGTCTCACTTCCCCCTGGTCAAAAGGGCCATCTGAAAAAAGTGTAAAATCCAGAAAGGCAGGACAAGCCATGGAGAACTGGGAGCCTTGTTATGCTGATGGGCGGGATGTAAATTGCCAACAACCACTCGGGAGAAGTGTATGGTGTTTCCTGAAACATCTAAAAAACAAAGCAACAGAGCCTAGGGCACTTCCACTTATGGTCCTATAGCTTAGGGAAATTAAAATCAAAAAGACACAGCCACCCCAAAGTTTGGGACGGCTCTGTTTACAAGAACCTCGTTTACAGTACAAGTTCAACATCGCAGAAAGTGAAAAATGGAGAAAGAAGTTGTGGTATTTACTTACAAATCAATATCACTCAGCAATAAAATCTGTGTCATCAGGCCCTTAGTAGCACAATGAGTGGATTCAGGTATGATGATTCTAACTGAAATAAGTCACACAGAAAAGGAAACATCATAAGATATCACTAATACACGGAATGTAAACTTGGCTACACAGGAACTACATTCCAAAACAGAACAGGGTCTCAAATTTAGAAAACCAACTTATGCTTGCTTAAGGGTAAAGGTGAGTTGGGGTGCTGCATAAAACCAGAGATTGAAATGAGCACAGATAAAGTTCCTTAAGCCAAATATGGAATAGACAAGAGCTACTCCTTGCTCAACGAAATGGACTCAACACCGCATATTAAACGCCTAAGAATGTACCTGACTAGTAAGTATCTTAAAATCTAGGGATTGCTATGTCTCCGAAAGAGAATCAAGCATGTGTACAGGGGCAAAAACGCAGCAGTGATAGGATTGGAGAGGTTCGGTGAGCAAATGAAGACCCTTTGAAGTCATATTGCATGGTACCCATTCCACGGGTTTCAACTACCCAGGTTTTAGGTATTCTTCCTTCAGCTAAAACATGCATGTGGAACCCAGAGTATGATCAACCATGTGATCGGGAGACGTGTTCAAATATGTCTCAGTTTTCCTCCCCTGGTACTCGGGTGCAACATTCCAGACGCTTTACTAACACTGTCCCCACTTGGAGAGTCAGCGCCTTTAACCTCCTGTTTGGCCCAGTTTGCAATTTCTGCGGAAGATGAACAGGAATAGCGAGAACCAATGAGAGACTAGCTGGAGGTGTCTGGACGGGCAAATTTAACTCTCATTTCCCACCAGGAAGAGGAAACAACCAGAGGCTCAGCGTGCCATGCCGGAACCAGATTAGGGCCTGAAGCCATCCTGCGGTGTTGCGGCCAGGTCACAAGAAAGCAAGTTGAAGAAAGGAGCTCAGGGGCACTGTAATTCACAAACCTACAGAGTTATAAATGATAGCTATCGTCCAAAAATAGACTGAAGTAAGGCTGCCAAGAGGACTTGAAAGCGGGGCAGAATTGCAGGAAACCGATTTCAGGAGGTAGACTGGAATTGCATTGAAAGCATAGGAAAAGAGGCAGAACGTCCACAATGATGCACTTGGCCAAAAAGGGCGTATGCGTTTTTTCCTGAATATATTCAGGAAAAAACGCATACGCCCTTTTTGGCCAACCAAGCAAGCTTGCAAAGGAAATCTGCACTACAATGAAGTCTCACTTCCTCCCGGTCAAAAGGCCATCTGAAAAAAGTGTAAAATCCAGAAAGGCAGGACAGGCCATGGAGAACTGGGAGCCTTGTTATGCTGATGGGCGGGATGTAAATTGGCAACAGACACTCGGAAGAAGTGTATGGTGTTTCCTGAAACATCTAAAAAACAAAGCAACAGAGCCTAGGGCACTTCCACTTATGGTCCTATAGCTTAGGGAAATTAAAATCAAAAAGACACAGCCACCCCAAAGTTTGGGACGCCTCTGTTTACAAGAACCTCGTTTTCCGTACAAGTTCAATATCACAGAAAGTGAAAAATGGATAAAGAACTTGTGGTACTTACGTACAATGCAGTATCACTCAGCAATGAAATCTATGTCATCAGGCCCGTAGCAGCATAATGAGTAGACTCAGGTACGATGATTCTAACTGAAATAAGTCACACAGAAAAAGAAACATCATAAGATATCAGTAATACATGGAATGTAAACTTGGCTACACAGGAACTGAATTACAGAACAGAACAGGTTCTCAAATTTAGAAAAGCAACTTATGCTTGCTTAAGGGGAAAGGTGAGTTGGGGTGCTGCATAAAACCAGAGATTGAAATGAGCACAGATAAAGTTCCTTAAGCCAAATATGGAATAGACAAGAGCTACTCCTTGCTCAACGAAATGGAATCAACACCCCATATTAAACGCCTAAGAATGTACCTGACTAGTAAGTATCTTAAAACCTATGGATTGCTATGTCTCCAAAAGAGAATCAAGCATGTGTACAGGGGCATAAACGCAGCAGTGATAGGATTGGAGAGGTTCGGTGAGCAAATGAAGACCCTTTGAAGTCATATTGCATGGTACCCATTCCACGGGTTTCAACTACCCAGGTTTTAGGTATTCTTCCTTCAGCTAAAACATGCATGTGGAACCCAGAGTATGATCAACCATGTGATCGGGAGACGTGTTCAAATATGTCTCAGTTTTCCTACCCTGGTACTCGGGTGCAACATTCCAGACGCTTTACTAACACTCTCCCCACTTGGAGAGTCAGCGCCTTTAACCTCCTGTTTGGCACAGTTTGCAATTTCTGCGGAAGATGAACAGGAATAACGAGAACCAATGAGAGGCTAGCTGGAGGTGTCTGGACGGGCAAATTTAACTCTCATTTCCCACCAGGAAGAGGAAATAACCAAAGGCTCAGTGTGCCGTACCGTAACCAGATTAGGGCCTGAAGCCATCCTGCGGTGTTGCGCCCAGCTCAAAAGAAAGCGACTTGAAGAAAGGAGCTCAGGGGCACTGTAATTCACAAACCTGCAGAGTTATAAATGACAGCTATCGTCCAAAAATAGGCTGAAGTTAGGCTGCCAAGAGGACTTGAAAGCGGGGCAGAATTGCAGGAAACCGATTTCAGGAGGTAGACTGGAATTGCATTGAAAGCATAGGAAAAGAGGCAGAACGTCCACAATGATGCACTTGGCCAAAAAGGGCGTATGCGTTTTTTCCTGAATATATTCAGGAAAAAACGCATACGCCCTTTTTGGCCAACCAAGCAAGCTTGCAAAGGAAATCTGCACTACAATGAAGTCTCACTTCCCCCCGGTCAAAAGGGCCATCTGAAAAAAGTGTAAAATCCAGAAAGGCAGGACAGGCCATGGAGAACTGGGAGCCTTGTTATGCTGATGGGCGGGATGTAAATTGCCAACAGACACTCGGGAGAAGTGTATGGTGTTTCCTGAAACATCTAAGAAACAAAGCAACAGAGCCTAGGGCACTTCCACTTATGGTCCTATAGCTTAGGGAAATTAAAATCAAAAAGACACAGCCACCCCAAAGTTTGGGACGGCTCTGTTTACAAGAACCTCGTTTACAGTACAAGTTCAACATCGCAGAAAGTGAAAAATGGAGAAAGAAGTTGTGGTATTTACTTACAAAGCAATATCACTCAGCAATAAAATCTGTGTCATCAGGCCCTGAGCAGCACAATGAGTGGATTCAGGTATGATGATTCTAACTGAAATAAGTCACACAGAAAAAGAAACATCATAAGATATCACTAATACACGGAATGTAAACTTGGCTACACAGGAACTGCATTCCAAAACAGAACAGGGTCTCAAATTTAGAAAACCAACTTATGCTTGCTTAAGGGGAAAGGTGAGTTGGGGTGCTGCATAAAACCAGAGATTGAAATGAGAACAGATAAAGTTCCTTAAGCCAAATATGGAATAGACAAGAGCTACTCCTTGCTCAACGAAATGGACTCAAAACCCCATATTAAACGCCTAAGAATGTACCTGACTAGTAAGTATCTTAAAACCTATGGATTGCTATGTCTCCAAAAGAGAATCAAGCATGTGTACAGGGGCATAAACGCAGCAGTGATAGGATTGGAGAGGTTCGGTGAGCAAATGAAGACCCTTTGAAGTCATATTGTATGGTACCCATTACACGGGTCTCAACTCTCCAGGTTTAAGGTATTCTTCCTTCACCTAAAACATGCATGTGGAACCCAGAGTATGATCAACCATGTGAACGGGAGACGTGTTCAAATATGTCTCAGTTTTCGTACCCTGGTACTCGGGTGCAACATTCCAGACGCTTTACTAACACTCTCCCGACTTGGAGAGTCAGTCCCTTTAACCTCCTGTTTGGCCTAGTTTGCAATTTCTGTGGAAGATGAACAGGAATAGCGAGAACCAATGAGAGACTAGCTGGAGGTGTCTGGATGGGCAAATTTAACTCTCATTTCCCACCAGGAAGAGGAATTAACCAAAGGCTCAGCGTGCCGTGCCGGAACCACATTAGAGCCTGAAGACATCCTGCGGTGTTGCGGCCAGCTCACAAGAAAGCGACTTGAAGAAAGGAGCTCAGGGGCACTGTAATTCACAAACCTGCAGAGTTATAAATGACAGCTATCGTCCAAAAATACACTGAAGTAAGGCTGCCAAGAGGACTTGAAAGCGGGGCAGAATTGCAGGAAACCGATTTCAGGAGGTAGACTGGAATTGCATTGAAAGCATAGGAAAAGAGGCAGAACGTCCACAATGATGCACTTGGACAAAAATGGCGTATGTGTTTTTTCCTGAATATATTCAGGAAAAAACGCATACGCCCTTTTTGGCCAACCAAGCAAACTTGCAAAGGAAATCTGCACTACAATGAAGTCTCACTTCCCCCCGGTCAAAAGGGCCATCTGAAAAAAGGGTAAAATCCAGAAAGGCAGGACAAGCCATGGAGAACTGGGAGCCTTGTTATGCTGATGGGCGGGATGTAAATTGCCAACAGACACTCCGGAGAAGTGTATAGTGTTTCCTTAAACATCTAAAAAACAAAGCAACAGAGCCTATGGCACTGCCACTTATGGTCCTATAGCTTAGGGAAATTAAAATCAAAAAGACACAGCCACCCCAAAGTTTGGGACGCCTCTGTTTACAAGAACCTCGTTTACAGTACAAGTTCAACATCGCAGAAAGTGAAAAATGGATAAAGAAGTTGTGGTATTTACTTACAAAGCAATATCACTCAGCAATGAAATCTATGTCATCAGGGCCTTAGCAGCACAATGAGTGGATTCAGGTATGATGATTCTAACTGAAATAAGTCACACAGAAAAAGAAACATCATAAGATATCAGTAATACATGGAATGGAAACTTGGCTACACAGGAACTGAATTACAGAACAGAACAGGGTCTCAAATTTAGAAAACCAACTTATGCTTGCTTAAGGGGAAAGGTGAGTTGGGGTGCTGCATAAAACCAGAGATTGAAATGAGCACAGATAAAGTTCCTTAAGCCAAATATGGAATAGACAAGAGCTACTCCTTGCTCAACGAAATGGACTCAACACCGCATATTAAACGCCTAAGAATGTACCTGACTAGTAAGTATCTTAAAACCTATGGATTGCTATGTCTCCGAAAGAGAATCAAGCATGTGTACAGGGGCATAAACGCAGCAGTGATAGGATTGGAGAGGTTCGGTGAGCAAATGAAGACCCTTTGAAGTCATATTGCATGGTACCCATTCCACGGGTTTCAACTACCCAGGTTTTAGGTATTCTTCCTTCAGCTAAAACATGCATGTGGAACCCAGAGTATGATCAACGATGTGATCGGGAGACGTGTTCAAATATGTCTCAGTTTTCGTACCCTGGTACTCGGGTGCAACATTCCAGATGCTTTACTAACACTCTCCCGACTTGGAGAGTCAGTCCCTTTAACCTCCTGTTTGGCCCAGTTTGCAATTTCTGTGGAAGATGAACAGGAATAGCGAGAACCAATGAGAGACTAGCTGGAGGTGTCTGAACGGGCAAATTTAACTCTCATTTCCCACCAGGAAGAGGAAATAACCACAGGCTCAGCGTGCCGTGCCGGAACCAGATTAGGGCCTGAAGCCATCCTGCGGTGCTGCGGCCAGGTCACAAGAAAGCGAGTTGAAGAAAGGAGCTCAGGGGCACTGTAATTCACAAACCTGCAGAGTTATAAATGACAGCTATCGTCCAAAAATAGACTGAAGTAAGGCTGCCAAGAGGACTTGAAAGCGGGCCAGAATTGCAGGAAACCGATTTCAGGAGGTAGACTGGAATTGCATTGAAAGCATAGGAAAAGAGGCAGAACGTCCACAATGATGCACTTGGCCAAAAAGGGCGTATGCGTTTTTTCCTGAATATATTCAGGAAAAAACGCATACGCCCTTTTTGGCCAACAAAGCAAGCTTGCAAAGGAAATCTGCACTACAATGAAGTCTCACTTCCCCCCCGTCAAAAGGGCCATCTGAAAAAAGTGTAAAATCCAGAAAGGCAGGACAGGCCATGGAGAACTGGGAGGCTTGTTATGCTGATGGGCGGGATGTAAATTGCCAACAGACACTCGGGAGAAGTGTATGGTGTTTCCTGAAACATCTAAAAAACAAAGCAACAGAGCCTAGGGCACTTCCACTTATGGTCCTATAGCTTAGGGAAATTAAAATCAAAAAGCCACAGCCACCCCAAAGTTTGGGATGCCTCTGTTTACAAGAACCTCGTTTACCGTACAAGTTCAATATCACAGAAAGTGAAAAATGGATAAAGAACTTGTGGTACTTACGTACAATACAGTATCACTCAGCAATGAAATCTATGTCATCAGGCCCGTAGCAGCATCATGAGTGGATTCAGGTACGATGATTCTAACTGAAATAAGTCACACAGAAAAAGAAACATCATAAGATATCACTAATACACGGAATGTAAACTTGGCTACACAGGAACTGAATTACAGAACAGAACAGGTTCTCAAATTTAGAAAACCAACTTATGCTTGCTTAAGGGGAAAGGTGAGTTGGATTGCTGCATAAAACCAGAGATTGAAATGAGCACAGATAAAGTTCCTTAAGCCAAATATGGAATAGACAAGAGCTACTCCTTGCTCAACGAAATGGACTCAACACCGCATATTAAACGCCTAAGAATGTACCTGACTAGTAAGTATCTTAAAACCTATGGATTGCTATGTCTCCAAAAGAGAATCAAGCATGTGTACAGGGGCATAAACGCAGCAGTGATAGGATTGGAGATGTTCGGTGAGCAAATGAAGACCCTTTGAAGTCATATTGCATGGTACCCATTACACGGGTCTCAACTCTCCAGGTTTAAGGTATTCTTCCTTCAGCTAAAACATGCATGTGGAACCCAGAGTATGATCAACCATGTGAACGGGAGACGTGTTCAAATATGTCTCAGTTTTCCTCCCCTGGTACTCGGGTGCAACATTCCAGACGCTTTACTAACACTCTCCAAACTTGGAGAGTCAGCGCCTTTAACCTCCTGTTTGGCCCAGTTTGCAATTTCTGCGGAAGATGAACAGGAATAGCGAGAACCAATGAGAGGCTAGCTGGAGGTGTCTGGACGGGCAAATTTAACTCTCATTTCCCACCAGGAAGAGGAAATAACCAAAGGCTCAGCGTGCCGTACCGGAACCAGATTAAGGCCTGAAGCCATCCTGCAGTGTTGCGGCCAGGTCACAAGAAAGCGAGTTGAAGAAAGGAGCTCAGGGGCACTGTAATTCACAAACCTGCAGAGTTATAAATGAGAGCTATCGTCCAAAAATAGACTGAAGTAAGGCTGCCAAGAGGACTTGAAAGCGGGGCAGAATTGCAGGAAACCGATTTCAGGAGGTAGACTGGAATTGCATTGAAAGCATAGGAAAAGAGGCAGAATGTCCACAATGATGCACTTGGCCAAAAAGGGCGTATGCGTTTTATCCTGAATATATTCAGGAAAAAACGCATACGCCCTTTTTGGCCAACCAAGCAAGCTTGTAAAGGAAATCTGCACTACAATGAAGTCTCACTTCTCCCGGTCAAAAGGGCCATCTGAAAAAAGTGTAAAATCCAGAAAGGCAGGACAGGCCATGGAGAACTGGGAGCCTTGTTATGCTGAAGGGCGGGATGTAAATTGCCAACAAACACTCAGGAGAAGTGTATGGTGTTTCCTGAAACATCTAAAAAACAAAGCAACAGAGCCTAGGGCACTTCCACTTATGGTCCTATAGCTTAGGGAATTTAAAATCAAAAAGAC
Source organism: Delphinus delphis (assembly GCF_949987515.2). Classification (NCBI taxonomy): domain Eukaryota; kingdom Metazoa; phylum Chordata; class Mammalia; order Artiodactyla; family Delphinidae; genus Delphinus; species Delphinus delphis. The sequence continues at coordinate 225,209 of NW_027192806.1, forward strand.
ACAGCCACCCCAAAGTTTCGAACGGCTCTGTTTACAAGAACCTCGTTTACAGTACAAATTCAATATCACAGAAAGTGAAAAATGGATAATAAAGTTGTTGTATTTACTTACAAAGCAATATCACTCAGCAATGAAATCTGTGTCATCAGGCCCTTAGCAGCACAATGAGTGGATTCAGGTATGATGATTCTAACTGAAATAAGTCACACAGAAAAAGAAACATCATAAGATATCAGTAATACACGGAATGTAAACTTGGCTACACAGGAACTGAATTACAGAACAGAACAGGGTCTCAAATTTAGAAAACCAACTTATGCTTGCTTAAGGGTAAAGGTGAGTTGGGGTGCTGCATAAAACCAGAGATTGAAATGAGCACAGATAAAGTTCCTTAAGCCAAATATGGAATAGACAAGAGCTACTCCTTGCTCAACGAAGTGGACTCAACACCGCATATTAAACGCCTAAGAATGTACCTGACTAGTAAGTATCTTAAAACCTAGGGATTGCTATGTCTCCGAAAGAGAATCAAGCATGTGTACAGGGGCATAAACGCAGCAGTGATAGGATTGGAGAGGTTCGTGAGCAAATGAAGACCCTTTGAAGTCATATTGCATGGTACCCATTCCACGGGTTTCAACTACCCAGGTTTAAGGTATTCTTCCTTCAGCTAAAACATGCATGTGGAACCCAAGTATGATCAACCATGTGAACGGGAGACGTGTTCAAATATGTCTCAGTTTTCCTCCCCTGGTACTCGGGTGCAACATTCCAAACGCTTTACTAACACTCTCCTGACTTGGAGAGTCAGTCCCTTTAACCTCCTGTTTGGCCCAGTTTGCAATTTCTGTGGAAGATGAACAGGAATAGCGAGAACCAATGAGAGACTAGCTGGAGGTGTCTGGACGGGCAAATTTAACTCTCATTTCCCACCAGGAAGAGGAAATAACCAAAGGCTCAGCATGCCGTGCCGGAAACAGATTAGGGCCTGAAGCCATCCTGCGGTGTTGCGGCCAGGTCACAAGAAAGCGAGTTGAAGAAAGGAGCTCAGGGGCCCTGTAATTCACAAACCTGCAGAGTTATAAATGACAGCTATCGTCCAAAAATAGACTGAAGTAAGGCTGCCAAGAGGACTTGAAAGCGGGGCAGAATTGCAGGAAACCGATTTCAGGAGGTAGACTGGAATTGCATTGAAAGCATAGGAAAAGAGGCAGAACGTCCACAATGATGCACTTGGCCAAAAAGGGCGTATGCGTTTTTTCCTGAATATATTCAGGAAAAAACGCATACGCCCTTATTGGCCAACCAAGCAAACTTGCAAAGGAAATCTGCACTACAATGAAGTCTCACTTCCCCCCGGTCAAAAGGGCCATCTGAAAAAAGTGTAAAATCCAGAAAGGCAGGACAGGCCATGGAGAACTGGGAGCCTTGTTATGCTGATGGGCGGGATGTAAATTGCCAACAACCACTCGGGAGAAGTGTATGGTGTTTCCTGAAACATCTAAAAAAAAAGCAACAGAGCCTAGGGCACTGCCACTTATGGTCCTATAGCTTAGGGAAATTAAAATCAAAAAGACACAGCCACCCCAAAGTTTGGGACGCCTCTGTTTACAAGAACCTCGTTTACCGTACAAGTTCAATATCACAGAAAGTGAAAAATGGATAAAGAACTTGTGGTACTTACGTACAATGCAGTATCACTCAGCAATGAAATCTATGTCATCAGGCCCGTAGCAGCATAATGAGTGGATTCAGGTACGATGATTCTAACTGAAATAAGTCACACAGAAAAAGAAACATCATAAGATATCACTAATACACGGAATGTAAACTTGGCTACACAGGAACTGCATTCCAAAACAGAACAGGGTCTCAAATTTAGAAAACCAACTTATGCTTGCTTAAGGGGAAAGGTGAGTTGGGGTGCTGCATAAAACCAGAGATTGAAATGAGCACAGATAAAGTTCCTTAAGCCAAATATGGAATAGACAAGAGCTACTCCTTGCTCAACGAAATGGAATCAACACCCCATATTAAACGCCTAAGAATGTACCTGACTAGTAAGTATCTTAAAACCTATGGATTGCTATGTCTCCAAAAGAGAATCAAGTGTGTGTACAGGGGCATAAACACAGCAGTAATAGGATTGGAGAGGTTCGGTGAGCAAATGACGACCCTTTGAAGTCATATTGCATGGTACCCATTCCACGGGTTTCAACTACCCAGGTTTAAGGTATTCTTCCTTCAGCTAAAACATGCATGTGGAACCTAGAGTATGATCAACCATGTGATCGGGAGACGTGTTCAAATATGTCTCAGTTTTCGTACCCTGGTACTCGGGTGCAACATTCCAGACGCTTTACTAACACTCTCCCCACTTGGAGAGTCAGTCCCTTTAACCTCCTGTTTGGCCCAGTTTGCAATTTCTGCGGAAGATGAACAGGAATAGCGAGAACCAATGAGAGACTAGCTGGACGTGTCTGGACGGGCAAATTTAACTCTCATTTCCCACCAGGAAGAGGAAATAACCAAAGGCTCAGCGTGCCGTACCGGAACCAGATTAAGGCCTGAAGCCATCCTGCAGTGTTGCGGCCAGGTCACAAGAAAGCGAGTTGAAGAAAGGAGCTCAGGGGCACTGTAATTCACAAACCTGCAGAGTTATAAATGAGAGCTATCGTCCAAAAATAGACTGAAGTAAGGCTGCCAAGAGGACTTGAAAGCGGGGCAGAATTGCAGGAAACCGATTTCAGGAGGTAGACTGGAATTGCATTGAAAGCATAGGAAAAGAGGCAGAACGTCCACAATGATGCACTTGGCCAAAAAGGGCGTATGCGTTTTTTCCTGAATATATTCAGGAAAAAACGCATACGCCCTTTTTGGCCAACCAAGCAAGCTTGTAAAGGAAATCTGCACTACAATGAAGTCTCACTTCTCCCGGTCAAAAGGGCCATCTGAAAAAAGTGTAAAATCCAGAAAGGCAGGACAGGCCATGGAGAACTGGGAGCCTTGTTATGCTGAAGGGCGGGATGTAAATTGCCAACAAACACTCAGGAGAAGTGTATGGTGTTTCCTGAAACATCTAAAAAACAAAGCAACAGAGCCTAGGGCACTTCCACTTATGGTCCTATAGCTTAGGGAATTTAAAATCAAAAAGACACAGCCACCCCAAAGTTTCGAACGGCTCTGTTTACAAGAACCTCGTTTACAGTACAAGTTCAACATCGCAGAAAGTGAAAAATGGATAATAAAGTTGTTGTATTTACTTACAAAGCAATATCACTCAGCAATGAAATCTGTGTCATCAGGCCCTTAGCAGCACAATGAGTGGATTCAGGTATGATGATTCTAACTGAAATAAGTCACACAGAAAAAGAAACATCATAAGATATCACTAATACACGGAATGTAAACTTGGCTACACAGGAACTGAATTACAGAACAGAACAGGGTCTCAAATTTAGAAAACCAACTTATGCTTGCTTAAGGGTAAAGGTGAGTTGGGGTGCTGCATAAAACCAGAGATTGAAATGAGCACAGATAAAGTTCCTTAAGCCAAATATGGAATAGACAAGAGCTACTCCTTGCTCAACGAAGTGGACTCAACACCGCATATTAAACGCCTAAGAATGTACCTGACTAGTAAGTATCTTAAAACCTATGGATTGCTATGTCTCCGAAAGAGAATCAAGCATGTGTACAGGGGCATAAACGCAGCAGTGATAGGATTGGAGAGGTTCGGTGAGCAAATGAAGACCCTTTGATTTCACATTGCATGGTACCCATTCCACGGGTTTCAAATACACAGGTTTAAGGTATTCTTCCTTCAGCTAAAACATGCATGTGGAACCCAAGTATGATCAACCATGTGAACGGGAGACGTGTTCAAATATGTCTCAGTTTTCCTCCCCTGGTACTCGGGTGCAACATTCCAGACGCTTTACTAACACTCTCCTGACTTGGAGAGTCAGTCCCTTTAACCTCCTGTTTGGCCCAGTTTGCAATTTCTGTGGAAGATGAACAGGAATAGCGAGAACCAATGAGAGACTAGCTGGAGGTGTCTGGACGGGCAAATTTAACTCTCATTTCCCACCAGGAAGAGGAAATAACCAAAGGCTCAGCATGCCGTGCCGGAAACAGATTAGGGCCTGAAGCCATCCTGCGGTGTTGCGGCCAGGTCACAAGAAAGCGAGTTGAAGAAAGGAGCTCAGGGGCCCTGTAATTCACAAACCTGCAGAGTTATAAATGACAGCTATCGTCCAAAAATAGACTGAAGTAAGGCTGCCAAGAGGACTTGAAAGCGGGGCAGAATTGCAGGAAACCGATTTCAGGAGGTAGACTGGAATTGCATTGAAAGCGTAGGAAAAGAGGCAGAACGTCCACAATGATGCACTTGGCCAAAAAGGGCGTATGCGTTTTTTCCTGAATATATTCAGGAAAAAACGCATACGCCCTTATTGGCCAACCAAGCAAACTTGCAAAGGAAATCTGCACTACAATGAAGTCTCACTTCCCCCCGGTCAAAAGGGCCATCTGAAAAAAGTGTAAAATCCAGAAAGGCAGGACAGGCCATGGAGAACTGGGAGCCTTGTTATGCTGATGGGCGGGATGTAAATTGCCAACAACCACTCGGGAGAAGTGTATGGTGTTTCCTGAAACATCTAAAAAACAAAGCAACAGAACCTAGGGCACTTCCACTTATGGTCCTATAGCTTAGGGAAATTAAAATCAAAAAGACACAGCCACCCCAAAGTTTGGGACGCCTCTGTTTACAAGAACCTCGTTTACCGTACAAGTTCAATATCACAGAAAGTGAAAAATGGATAAAGAACTTGTGGTACTTACGTACAATGCAGTATCACTCAGCAATGAAATCTATGTCATCAGGCCCGTAGCAGCATAATGAGTGGATTCAGGTACGATGATTCTAACTGAAATAAGTCACACAGAAAAAGAAACATCATAAGATATCACTAATACACGGAATGTAAACTTGGCTACACAGGAACTGCATTCCAAAACAGAACAGGGTCTCAAATTTAGAAAACCAACTTATGCTTGCTTAAGGGTAAAGGTGAGTTTTGGTGCTGCATAAAACCAGAGATTGAAATGAGCACAGATAAAGTTCCTTAAGCCAAATATGGAATAGACAAGAGCTACTCCTTGCTCAACGAAATGGACTCAACACCCCATATTAAACGCCTAAGAATGTACCTGACTAGTAAGTATCTTAAAACCTATGGATTGCTATGTCTCCAAAAGAGAATCAAGCGTGTGTACAGGGGCATAAACACAGCAGTGATAGGATTGCAGAGGTTCGGTGAGCAAATGACGACCCTTTGAAGTCATATTGCATGGTACCCATTCCACGGGTTTCAACTACCCAGGTTTAAGGTATTCTTCCTTCAGCTAAAACATGCATGTGGAACCTAGAGTATGATCAACCATGTGATCGGGAGACGTGTTCAAATATGTCTCAGTTTTCCTCCCCTGGTACTCGGGTGCAACATTCCAGACGCTTTACTAACACTCTCCCCATTTGGAGAGTCAGCGCCTTTAACCTCCTGTTTGGCCCAGTTTGCAATTTCTGCGGAAGATGAACAGGAATAGCGAGAACCAATGAGAGGCTAGCTGGAGGTGTCTGGACGGGCAAATTTAACTCTCATTTCCCACCAGGAAGAGGAAATAACCAAAGGCTCAGCGTGCCGTACCGGAACCAGATTAGGGCCTGAAGCCATCCTGCAGTGTTGCGGCCAGGTCACAAGAAAGCGAGTTGAAGAAAGGAGCTCAGGGGCACTGTAATTCACAAACCTGCAGAGTTATAAATGAGAGCTATCGTCCAAAATTAGACTGAAGTAAGGCTGCCAAGAGGACTTGAAAGCGGGGCAGAATTGCAGGAAACCGATTTCAGGAGGTAGACTGGAATTGCATTGAAAGCATAGGAAAAGAGGCAGAACGTCCACAATGATGCACTTGGCCAAAAAGGGCGTATGCGTTTTTTCCTGAATATATTCAGGAAAAAACGCATACGCCCTTTTTGGCCAAACAAGCAAGCTTGCAAAGGAAATCTGCACTACAATGAAGTCTCACTTCTCCCGGTCAAAAGGGCCATCTGAAAAAAGTGTAAAATCCAGAAAGGCAGGACAGGCCATGGAGAACTGGGAGCCTTGTTATGCTGAAGGGCGGGATGTAAATTGCCAACAAACACTCGGGAGAAGTGTATGGTGTTTCCTGAAACATCTAAAAAACAAAGCAACAGAGCCTAGGGCACTTCCACTTATGGTCCTATAGCTTAGGGAAATTAAAATCAAAAAGACACAGCCACCCCAAAGTTTGGGACGCCTCTGTTTACAAGAACCTCGTTTACAGTACAAGTTCAACATCGCAGAAAGTGAAAAATGGAGAAAGAAGTTGTGGTATTTACTTACAAAGCAATATCACTCAGCAATGAAATCTGTGTCATCAGGCCCTTAGCAGCACAATGAGTGGATTCAGGTATGATGATTCTAACTGAAATAAGTCACACAGAAAAAGAAACATCATAAGATATCAGTAATACACGGAATGGAAACTTGGCTACACAGGAACTGAATTACAGAACAGAACAGGGTCTCAAATTTAGAAAACTAACTTATGCTTGCTTAAGGGGAAAGGTGAGTTGGGGTGCTGCATAAAACCAGAGATTGAAATGAGCACAGATAAAGTTCCTTAAGCCAAATATGGAATAGACAAGAGCTACTCCTTGCTCAACGAAATGGACTCAACACCCCATATTAAACGCCTAAGTATGTACCTGACTAGTAAGTATCTTAAAACCTATGGATTGCTATGTCTCCGAAAGAGAATCAAGCATGTGTACAGGGGCATAAACGCAGCAGTGATAGGATTGGAGAGGTTCGTGAGCAAATGAAGACCCTTTGAAGTCATATTGCATGGTACCCATTCCACGGGTTTCAACTACCCAGGTTTAAGGTATTCTTCCTTCAGCTAAAACATGCATGTGGAACCTAGAGTATGATCAACCATGTGATCGGGAGACGTGTTCAAATATGTCTCAGTTTTCGTACCCTGGTACTCGGGTGCAACATTCCAGACGCTTTACTGACACTCTCCCGACTTGGAGAGTCATTCCCTTTAACCTCCTGTTTGGCCCAGTTTGCAATTTCTGTGGAAGATGAACAGGAATAGCGAGAACCAATGAAAGAATAGCTGGAGGTGTCTGGTTGGGCAAATTTAACTCTCATTTCCCACCAGGAAGTGGAAATAACCAAAGGCTCAGCGTGCCGTGCCGGAACCAGATTAGGGCCTGAAGCCATCCTGCGGTGTTGCGGCCAGGTCACAAGAAAGCGAGTTGAAGAAACGAGCTCAGGGGCACTGTAATTCACAAACCTGCAGAGTTATAAATGACAGCTATCGTCCAAAAATATACTGAAGTAAGGCTGCCAAGAGGACTTGAAAGCGGGGCAGAATTGCAGGAAACCGATTTCAGGAGGTAGACTGGAATTGCATTGAAAGCATAGGAAAAGAGGCAGAACGTCCACAATGATGCACTTGGCCAAAAAGGGCGTATGCGTTTTTTCCTGAATATATTCAGGAAAAAACGCATACGCCCTTTTTGGCCAACCAAGCAAGCTTGCAAAGGAAATCTGCACTACAATGAAGTCTCACTTCCCCCCGGTCAAAAGGGCCATCTGAAAAAAGTGTAAAATCCAGAAAGGCAGGACAGGCCATGGAGAACTGGGAGCCTTGTTATGCTGATGGGCGGGATGTAAATCGCCAACAGACACACGGGAGAAGTGTATGGTGTTTCCTGAAACATCTAAAAAACAAAGCAACAGAGCCTAGGGCACTTCCACTTATGGTCCTATAGCTTAGGGAAATTAAAATGAAAAAGACACAGCCACCCCAAAGTTTGGAACGGCTCTGTTTACAAGAACCTCGTTTACAGTACAAGTTCAACATCGCAGAAAGTGAAAAATGGATAAAGAAGTTGTGGTATTTACTTACAAAGCAATATCACTCAGCAATGAAATCTGTGTCATCAGGCCCTTAGCAGCACAATGAGTGGATTCAGGTATGATGATTCTAACTGAAATAAGTCACACAGAAAAAGAAACATCATAAGATATCACTAATACACGGAATGTAAACTTGGCTACACAGGAACTGCATTCCAAAACAGAACAGGGTCTCAAATTTAGAAAACCAACTTATGCTTGCTTAAGGGGAAAGGTGAGTTGGGGTGCTGCATGAAACCAGAGATTGAAATGAGCACAGATAAAGTTCCTTAAGCCAAATATGGAATAGACAAGAGCTACTCCTTGCTCAACGAAATGGACTCAACACCCCATATTAAACGCCTAAGAATGTACCTGACTAGTAAGTATCTTAAAACCTATGGATTGCTATGTCTCCGAAAGAGAATCAAGCATGTGTACAGGGGCATAAATGCAGCAGTGATAGGATTGGAGAGGTTCGTGAGCAAATGAAGACCCTTTGAAGTCATATTGCATGGTACCCATTCCACGGGTTTCAACTACCCAGGTTTAAGGTATTCTTCCTTCAGCTAAAACATGCATGTGGAACCCAGAGTATGATCAACCATGTGATCGGGAGACCTGTTCAAATATGTCTCAGTTTTCGTACCCTGGTACTCGGGTGCAACATTCCAGACGCTTTACTAACACTCTCCCCACTTGGAGAGTCAGCGCCTTTAACTTCCTGTTTGGCCCAGTTTGCAATTTCTGCGGAAGATGAACAGGAATAGCGAGAACCAATGAGAGGCTAGCTGGAGGTATCTGGACGGGCAAATTTAACTCTCATTTCCCACCAGGAAGAGGAAATAACCAAAGGCTCAGCGTGCCGTACCAGAACCAGATTAGGGCCTGAAGCCATCCTGCGGTGTTGCGGCCAGCTCAAAAGAAAGCGAGTTGAAGAAAGGAGCTCAGGGGCACTGTAATTCACAAACCTGCAGAGTTATAAATGACAGCTATCGTCCAAAAATATACTGAAGTAAGGCTGCCAAGAGGACTTGAAAGCGGGGCAGAATTGCAGGAAACCGATTTCAGGAGGTAGACTGGAATTGCATTGAAAGCATAGGAAAAGAGGCAGAACGTCCACAATGATGCACTTGGCCAAAAAGGGCGTATGCGTTTTTTCCTGAATATATTCAGGAAAAAACGCATACGCCCTTTTTGGCCAACCAAGTAAGCTTGCAAATGAAATCTGCACTACAATGAAGTCTCACTTCCCCCCGGTCAAAAGGGCCATCTGAAAAAAGTGTAAAATCCAGAAAGGCAGGACAGGCCATGGAGAACTGGGAGCCTTGTTATGCTGATGGGCGGGATGTACATTGCCAACAACCACTGGGGAGAAGTGTATGGTGTTTCCTGAAACATCTAAAAAACAAAGCAACAGAACCTAGGGCACTTCCACTTATGGTCCTATAGCTTAGGGAAATTAAAATCAAAAAGACACAGCCACCCCAAAGTTTGGAACGGCTCTGTTTACAAGAACCTCGTTTACAGTACAAGTTCAACATCGCAGAAAGTGAAAAATGGAGAAAGAAGTTGTGGTATTTACTTACAAAGCAATATCACTCAGCAATGAAATCTGTGTCATCAGGCCCTTACAGCACAATGAGTGGATTCAGGTATGATGATTCTAACTGAAGTAAGTCACACAGAGAAAGAAACATCATAAGATATCAGTAATACACGGAATGTAAACTTGGCTACACAGGAACTGAATTACAGAACAGAACAGGGTCTCAAATTTAGAAAACCAACTTATTCTTGCTTAAGGGTAAAGGTGAGTTGGGGTGCTGCATAAAACCAGAGATTGAAATGAGCACAGATAAAGTTCCTTAAGCCAAATATGGAATAGACAAGAGCTACTCCTTGCTCAACGAAATGGACTCAACACCCCATATTAAACGCCTAAGAATGTATCTGACTAGTAAGTATCTTAAAACCTATGGATTGCTATGTCTCCGAAAGAGAATCAAGCATGTGTACAGGGGCATAAACGCAGCAGTGATAGGATTGGAGAGGTTCGGTGAGCAAATGAAGACCCTTTGAAGTCATATTGCATGGTACCCATTCCACGGGTTTCAACTACCCAGGTTTAAGGTATTCTTCCTTCAGCTAAAACATGCATGTGGAACCTAGAGTATGATCAACCATGTGATCGGGAGACGTGTTCTAATATGTCTCAGTTTTCCTCCCCTGGTACTCGGGTGCAACATTCCAGACGCTTTACTAACACTCTCCCCACTTGGAGAGTCAGCGCCTTTAACCTCCTGTTTGGCCCAGTTTGCAATTTCTGCGGAAGATGAACAGAAATAGCGAGAACCAATGAGAGACTAGCTGGAGGTGTCTGGACGGGCAAATTTAACTCTCATTTCCCACCAGGAAGAGGAAATAACCAAAGGCTCAGCGTGCCGTCCCGGAACCAGATTAGGGCCTGAAGCCATCCTGCGGTGTTGCGGCCAGGTCACAAGAAAGCGAGTTGAAGAAAGGAGCTCAGGGGCACTGTAATTCACAAACCTGCAGAGTTATAAATGACAGCTATCGTCCAAAAATAGACTGAAGTAAGGCTGCCAAGAGGACTTGAAAGCGGGGCAGAATTGCAGGAAACCGATTTCAGGAGGTAGACTGGAATTGCATTGAAAGCATAGGAAAAGAGGCAGAACGTCCACAATGATGCACTTGGCCAAAAAGGGCATATGCGTTTTTTCCTGAATATATTCAGGAAAAAACGCATACGCCCTTTTTGGCCAACCAAGCAAGCTTGCAAAGGAAATCTGCACTACAATGAAGTCTCACTTCCCCCCGGTCAAAAGGGCCATCTGAAAAAAGTGTAAAATCCAGAAAGGCAGGACAGGCCATGGAGAACTGGGAGCCTTGTTATGCTGATGGGCGGGATGTAAATTGCCAACAACCACTCGGGAGAAGTGTATGGTGTTTCCTGAAACATCTAAAAAACAAAGCAACAGAACCTAGGGCACTTCCACTTATGGTCCTATAGCTTAGGGAAATTAAAATCAAAAAGACACAGCCACCCCAAAGTTTGGAACGGCTCTGTTTACAAGAACCTCGTTTACAGTACAAGTTCAATATCGCAGAAAGTGAAAAATGGAGAAAGAAGTTGTGGTATTTACTTACAAAGCAATATCACTCAGCAATGAAATCTGTGTCATCAGGCCCTTAGCAGCACAATGAGTGGATTCAGGTATGATGATTCTAACTGAAGTAAGTCACACAGAAAAAGAAACATCATAAGATATCAGTAATACACGGAATGTAAACTTGGCTACACAGGAACTGAATTACAGAACAGAACAGGGTCTCAAATTTAGAAAACCAACTTATTCTTGCTTAAGGGTAAAGGTGAGTTGGGGTGCTGCATAAAACCAGAGATTGAAATGAGCACAGATAAAGTTCCTTAAGCCAAATATGGAATAGACAAGAGCTACTCCTTGCTCAACGAAATGGACTCAACACCCCATATTAAACGCCTAAGAATGTACCTGACTAATAAGTATCGTAAAACCTATGGATTGCTATGTCTCCAAAAGAGAATCAAGCATGTGTACAGGGGCATAAACGCAGCAGTGATAGGATTGGAGAGGTTCGGTGAGCAAATGAAGACCCTTTGAAGTCATATTGCATGGTACCCATTACACGGGTCTTAACTCTCCAGGTTTAAGGTATTCTTCCTTCAGCTAAAACATGCATGTGGAACCCAAGTATGATCAACCATGTGAACGGGAGACGTGTTCAAATATGTCTCAGTTTTCCTCCCCTGGTACTCGGGTGCAACATTCCAGACGCTTTACTAACACTCTCCCCACTTGGAGAGTCAGCGCCTTTAACCTCCTGTTTGGCCCAGTTTGCAATTTCTGCGGAAGATGAACAGGAATAGCGAGAACCAATGAGAGACTAGCTGGAGGTGTCTGGACGGGCAAATTTAACTCTCATTTCCCACCAGGAAGAGGAAATAACCAAAGGCTCAGCGTGCCGTCCCGGAACCAGATTATGGCCTGAAGCCATCCTGCGGTGTTGCGGCCAGGTCACAAGAAAGCGAGTTGAAGAAAGGAGCTCAGGGGCACTGTAATTCACAAACCTGCAGAGTTATAAATGACAGCTATCGTCCAAAAATAGACTGAAGTAAGGCTGCCAAGAGGACTTGAAAACGGGGCAGAATTGCAGGAAACCGATTTCAGGAGGTAGACTGGAATTGCATTGAAAGCATAGGAAAAGAGGCAGAACGTCCACAATGATGCACTTGGCCAAAAAGGGCGTATGTGTTTTTTCCTGAATATATTCAGGAAAAAACGCATACGCCCTTTTTGGCCAACCAAGCAAGCTTGCAAAGGAAATCTGCACTACAATGAAGTCTCACTTCCCCCCGGTCAAAAGGGCCATCTGAAAAAAGTGTAAAATCCAGAAAGGCAGGACAGGCCATGGAGAACTGGGAGCCTTGTTATGCTGATGGGCGGGATGTAAATTGCCAACAGAAACTCGGGAGAAGTGTATGGTGTTTTCTGAAACATCTAAAAAACAAAGCAACAGAGCCTAGGGCAGTTCCACTTATGGTCCTATAGCTTAGGGAAATTAAAATCAAAAAGACACAGCCACCCCAAAGTTTGGGACGCCTCTGTTTACAAGAACCTAGTTTACCGTACAAGTTCAACATCGCAGAAAGTGAGAAATGGATAAAGAACTTGTGGTACCTACGTACAATGCAGTATCACTCAGCAATGAAATCTATGTCATCAGGCCCAAAGCAGCATAATTAGTGGATTCAGGTACGATGATTCTAACTGAAATAAGTCACACAGAAAAAGAAACATCATAAGATATCACTAATACACGGAATGTAAACTTGGCTACACAGGAACTGCATTCCAAAACAGAACAGGGTCTCAAATTTAGAAAACCAACTTATGCTTGCTTAAGGGGAAAGGTGAGTTGGGGTGCTGCATAAAACCAGAGATTGAAATGAGCACAGATAAAGTTCCTTAAGCCAAATATGGAATAGACAAGAGCTACTCCTTGCTCAACGAAATGGACTCAAAACCCCATATTAAACCCCTAAGAATGTACCTGACTAGTAAGTATCTTAAAACCTATGGATTGCTATGTCTCCAAAAGAGAATCAAGCGTGTGTACAGGGGCATAAACACAGCAGTGATAGGATTGGAGAGGTTCGGTGAGCAAATGAAGACCCTTTGAAGTCATATTGCATGGTACCCATTCCACGGGTTTCAACTACCCAGGTTTTAGGTATTCTTCCTTCAGCTAAAACATGCATGTGGAACCCAGAGTATGATCAACCATGTGATCGGGAGACGTGTTCAAATATGTCTCAGTTTTCCTACCATGGTACTCGGGTGCAACATTCCAGACGCTTTACTAACACTCTCCCAACTTGGAGAGTCAGCGCCTTTAACCTCCTGTTTGGCCCAGTTTGCAATTTCTGCGGAAGATGAACAGGAATAGCGAGAACCAATGAGAGGCTAGCTGGAGGTGTCTGGACGGGCAAATTTAACTCTCATTTCCCACCAGGAAGAGGAAATAACCAAAGGCTCAGCGTGCCGTCCCGGAACCAGATTAGGGCCTGAAGCCATCCTGCGGTGTTGCGGCCAGGTCACAAGAAAGCGAGTTGAAGAAAGGAGCTCAGGGGCACTGTAATTCACAAACCTGCAGAGTTATAAATGACAGCTATCGTCCCAAAATATACTGAAGTAAGGCTGCCAAGAGGACTGGAAAACGGGGCAGAATTGCAGGAAACCGATTTCAGGAGGTAGACTGGAATTGCATTGAAAGCATAGGAAAAGAGGCAGAACGTCCACAATGATGCACTTGGCCAAAAAGGGCGTATGCGTTTTTTCCTGAATATATTCAGGAAAAAACGCATACGCCCTTTTTGGCCAACCAAGCAAGCTTGCAAAGGAAATCTGCACTACAATGAAGTCTCACTTCCCCCCGGTCAAAAGGGCCATCTGAAAAAAGTGTAAAATCCAGAAAGGCAGGACAGGCCATGGAGAACTGGGAGCCTTGTTATGCTGATGGGCGGGATGTAAATTGCCAACAACCACTCCGGAGAAGTGTACGGTGTTTCCTGAAACATCTAAAAAACAAAGCAACAGAGCCTAGGGCACTTCCACTTATGGTCCTATAGCTTAGGGAAATTAAAATCAAAAAGACACAGCCACCCCAAAGTTTGGGACGCCTCTGTTTACAAGAACCTAGTTTACCGTACAAGTTCAACATCGCAGAAAGTGAGAAATGGATAAAGAACTTGTGGTACCTACGTACAATGCAGTATCACTCAGCAATGAAATCTATGTCATCAGGCCCTTAGCAGCATAATTAGTGGATTCAGGTACGATGATTCTAACTGAAATAAGTCACACAGAAAAAGAAACATCATAAGATATCACTAATACACGGAATGTAAACTTGGCTACACAGGAACTGCATTCCAAAACAGAACAGGGTCTCAAATTTAGAAAACCAACTTATGCTTGCTTAAGGGGAAAGGTGAGTTGGGGTGCTGCATAAAACCAGAGATTGAAATGAGCACAGATAAAGTTCCTTAAGCCAAATATGGAATAGACAAGAGCTACTCCTTGCTCAACGAAATGGACTCAAAACCCCATATTAAACCCCTAAGAATGTACCTGACTAGTAAGTATCTTAAAACCTATGGATTGCTATGTCTCCAAAAGAGAATCAAGCGTGTGTACAGGGGAATAAACGCAGCAGTGATAGGATTGGAGAGGTTCGGTGAGCAAATGAAGACCCTTTGAAGTCATATTGCATGGTACCCATTCCACGGGTCTCAACTCTCCAGGTTTAAGGTATTCTTCCTTCAGCTAAAACATACATGTGGAACCCAGAGTATGATCAACCATGTGAACCGGAGACGTGTTCAAATATCTCTCAGTTTTCGTACCCTGGTACTCGGGTGCAACATTCCAGACGCTTTACTAACACTCTCCCGACTTGGAGAGTCAGTCCCTTTAACCTCCTGTTTGGCCCAGTTTGCAATTTCTGCGGAAGATGAACAGGAATAGCGAGAACCAATGAGAGGCTAGCTGGAGGTGTCTGGACGTGCAAATTTAACTCTCATTTCCCACCAGGAAGAGGAATTAACCAAAGGCTCAGCATGCCGGGCCGGAACAAGATTAGGGCCTGAAGCCATCCTGCGGTGTTGCGGCCAGGTCACAAGAAAGCGAGTTGAAGAAAGGAGCTCAGGGGCACTGTAATTCACAAACCTGCAGAGATATAAATGACAGCTATTGTCCAAAAATAGACTGAAGTAAGGCTGCCAAGAGGACTTGAAAGCGGGGCAGAATTGCAGGAAACCGATTTCAGGAGGTAGACTGGA
Source organism: Delphinus delphis (assembly GCF_949987515.2). Classification (NCBI taxonomy): domain Eukaryota; kingdom Metazoa; phylum Chordata; class Mammalia; order Artiodactyla; family Delphinidae; genus Delphinus; species Delphinus delphis. The sequence goes on from NW_027192806.1 coordinate 240,605, forward strand.
ATTGCATTGAAAGCATAGGAAAAGAGGCAGAACGTCCACAATGATGCACTTGGCCAAAAAGGGCGTATGCGTTTTTTCCTGAATATATTCAGGAAAAAACGCATACGCCCTTTTTGTCCAACCCAGCAAGCTTGCAAAGGAAATCTGCACTACAATGAAGTCTCACTTCCCCCCGGTCCAAAGGGCCATCTGAAAAAAGTGTAAAATCCAGAAAGACAACAGGCCATTGAGAACTGGGAGCCTTGTTATGCTGAGGGGCGGGATGTAAATTGCCAACAGACACTTGGGAGAAGTGTATGGTGTTTCCTGAAACATCTAAAAAACAAAGCAACAGAGCCTAGGGCACTTCCACTTATGGTCCTATAGCTTAGGGAAATTAAAATCAAAAACACACAGCCACCCCAAAGTTTGGAACGGCTCTGTTTACAAGAACCTCGTTTACAGTACAAGTTCAACATCGCAGAAAGTGAAAAATGGATAAAGAACTTGTGGTACTTACGTACAATGCAGTATCACTCAGCAATGAAATCTATGTCATCAGGCCCGTAGCAGCATAATGAGTAGATTCAGGTATGATGATTCTAACTGAAATAAGTCACACAGAAAAAGAAACATCATAAGATATCACTAATACACGGAATGTAAACTTGGCTACACAGGAAGTGAATTCCAAAACAGAACAGGTTCTCAAATTTAGAAAACCAACTTATGCTTGCTTAAGGGTAAAGGTGAGTTGGGGTGCTGCATAAAACCAGAGATTGAAATGAGCACAGATAAAGTTCCTTAAGCCAAATATGGAATAGACAAGAGCTACTCCTTGCTCAACGAAATGGACTCAACACCGCATATTAAACGCCTAAGAATGTACCTGACTAGTAAGTATCTTAAAACCTATGGATTGCTATGTCTCCGAAAGAGAATCAAGCATGTGTACAGGGGCATAAACACAGCAGTGATAGGATTGGAGAGGTTCGGTGAGCAAATGAAGACCCTTTGAAGTCATATTGCATGGTACCCATTCCACGGGTTTCAACTACCCAGGTTTTAGGTATTCTTCCTTCAGCTAAAACATGCATGTGGAACCCAGAGTATGATCAACCATGTGATCGGGAGATGTGTTCAAATATGTCTCAGTTTTCCTACCCTGGTACTCGGGTGCAACATTCCAGACGCTTTACTAACACTCTCCCAACTTGGAGAGTCAGCGCCTTTAACCTCCTGTATGGCCCAGTTTGCAATTTCTGCGGAAGATGAACAGGAATAGCGAGAACCAATGAGAGGCTAGCTGGAGGTGTCTGGAAGGGCAAATTTAACTCTCATTTCCCACCAGGAAGAGGAAATAACCAAAGGCTCAGCGTGCCGTGCCGGAACCAGATTAGGGCCTGAAGCCATCCTGCGGTGTTGCGGCCAGGTCACAAGAAAGCGAGTTGAAGAAAGGAGCTCAGGGGCACTGTAATTCACAAACCTGCAGAGTTATAAATGACAGCTATCGTCCAAAAATAGACTGAAGTAAGGCTGCCAAGAGGACTTGAAAGCGGGGCAGAATTGCAGGAAACCGATTTCAGGAGGTAGACTGGAATTGCATTGAAAGCATAGGAAAAGAGGCAGAACGTCCACAATGATGCACTTGGCCAAAAAGGGCGTATGCGTTTTTTCCTGAATATATTCAGGAAAAAACGCATACGCCCTTTTTGGCCAACCAAGCAAGCTTGCAAAGGAAATCTGCACTACAATGAAGTCTCACTTCCCCCCGGTCAAAAGGGCCATCTGAAAAAAGTGTAAAATCCAGAAAGGCAGGACAGGCCATGGAGAACTGGGAGCCTTGTTATGCTGATGGGCGGGATGTAAATTGCCAACAACCACTCGGGAGAAGTGTATGGTGTTTCCTGAAACATCTAAAAAACAAAGCAACAGAGCCTAGGGCACTTCCACTTATGGTCCTATAGCTTAGGGAAATTAAAATCAAAAAGACACAGCCACCCCAAAGTTTGGAACGGCTCTGTTTACAAGAACCTCGTTTACAGTACAAGTTCAACATCGCAGAAAGTGAAAAATGGATAAAGAAGTTGTGGTATTTACGTACAAAGCAATATCACTCAGCAATGAAATCTGTGTCATCAGGCCCTTAGCAGCACAATGAGTGGATTCAGGTATGATGATTCTAACTGAAGTAAGTCACACAGAAAAAGAAACATCATAAGATATCAGTAATACACGGAATGTAAACTTGGCTACACAGGAACTGAATTACAGAACAGAACAGGGTCTCAAATTTAGAAAACCAACTTATGCTTGCTTAAGGGTAAAGGTGAGTTGGGGTGCTGCATAAAACCAGAGATTGAAATGAGCACAGATAAAGTTCCTTAAGTCAAATATGGAATAGACAAGAGCTACTCCTTGCTCAACGAAATAGACTCAACACCCAATATTAAACGCCTAAGAATGTACCTGACTAGTAAGTATCTTAAAACCTATGGATTGCTATGTCTCCAAAAGAGAATCAAGCATGTGTACAGGGGCATAAACGCAGCAGTGATAGGATTGGAGAGGTTCGGTGAGCAAATGAAGACCCTTTGAAGTCATATTGCATGGTACCCATTACACGGGTCTTAACTCTCCAGGTTTAAGGTATTCTTCCTTCAGCTAAAACATGCATGTGGAACCCAGAGTATGATCAACCATGTGAACGGGAGACGTGTTCAAATATGTCTCAGTTTTCCTCCCCTGGTACTCGGGTGCAACATTCCAGACGCTTTACTAACACTCTCCCCACTTGGAGAGTCAGCGCCTTTAACCTCCTGTTTGGCCCAGTTTGCAATTTCTGCGGAAGATGAACAGAAATAGCGAGAACCAATGAGAGACTAGCTGGAGGTGTCTGGACGGGCAAATTTAACTCTCATTTCCCACCAGGAAGAGGAAATAACCAAAGGCTCAGCGTGCCGTGCCGGAACCAGATTAGGGCCTGAAGCCATCCTGCGGTGTTGCGGCCAGGTCACAAGAAAGCGAGTTGAAGAAAGGAGCTCAGGGGCACTGTAATTCACAAACCTGCAGAGTTATAAATGACAGCTATCGTCCAAAAATAGACTGAAGTAAGGCTGCCAAGAGGACTTGAAAGCGGGGCATAATTGCACGAAACCGATTTCAGGAGTTAGACTGGAATTGCATTGAAAGCATAGGAAAAGAGGCAGAACGTCCACAATGATGCACTTGGCCAAAAAGGGCGTATGCGTTTTTTCCTGAATATATTCAGGAAAAAACGCATACGCCCTTTTTGGCCAACCAAGCAAGCTTGCAAAGGAAATCTGCACTACAATGAAGTCTCACTTCCCCCCGGTCAAAAGGGCCATCTGAAAAAAGTGTAAAATCCAGAAAGGCAGGACAGGCCATGGAGAACTGGGAGCCTTGTTATGCTGATGGGCGGGATGTAAATTGCCAACAACCACTCGGGAGAAGTGTATGGTGTTTCCTGAAACATCTAAAAAACAAAGCAACAGAGCCTAGGGCAGTTCCACTTATGGTCCTATAGCTTAGGGAAATTAAAATCAAAAAGACACAGCCACCCCAAAGTTTGGGACGCCTCTGTTTACAAGAACCTCGTTTACCGTACAAGTTCAACATCGCAGAAAGTGAAAAATGGATAAAGAACTTGTGGTACCTACGTACAATGCAGTATCACTCAGCAATGAAATCTATGTCATCAGGCCCGTAGCAGCATAATTAGTGGATTCAGGTACGATGATTCTAACTGAAATAAGTCACACAGAAAAAGAAACATCATAAGATATCACTAATACACGGAATGTAAACTTGGCTACACAGGAACTGCATTCCAAAACAGAACAGGGTCTCAAATTTAGAAAACCAACTTATGCTTGCTTAAGGGGAAAGGTGAGTTGGGGTGCTGCATAAAACCAGAGATTGAAATGAGCACAGATAAAGTTCCTTAAGCCAAATATGGAATAGACAAGAGCTACTCCTTGCTCAACGAAATGGACTCAAAACCCCATATTTAACCCCTAAGAATGTACCTGACTAGTAAGTATCTTAAAACCTATGGATTGCTATGTCTCCAAAAGAGAATCAAGCGTGTGTACAGGGGAATAAACGCAGCAGTGATAGGATTGGAGAGGTTCGGTGAGCAAATGAAGACCCTTTGAAGTCATATTGCATGGTACCCATTACACGGGTCTCAACTCTCCAGGTTTAAGGTATTCTTCCTTCAGCTAAAACATACATGTGGAACCCAGAGTATGATCAACCATGTGAACCGGAGACGTGTTCAAATATGTCTCAGTTTTCCTCCCCTGGTACTCGGGTGCAACATTCCAGACGCTTTACTAACACTCTCCCGACTTGGAGAGTCAGTCCCTTTAACCTCCTGTTTGGCCCAGTTTGCAATTTCTGCGGAAGATGAACAGGAATAGCGAGAACCAATGAGAGACTAGCTGGAGGTGTCTGGACGGGCAAATTTAACTCTCATTTCCCACCAGGAAGAGGAATTAACCAAAGGCTCAGCATGCCGGGCCGGAACCAGATTAGGGCCTGAAGCCATCCTGCGGTGTTGCGGCCAGGTCACAAGAAAGCGAGTTGAAGAAAGGAGCTCAGGGGCACTGTAATTCACAAACCTGCAGAGATATAAATGACAGCTATCGTCCAAAAATAGACTGAAGTAAGGCTGCCAAGAGGACTTGAAAGCGGGGCAGAATTGCAGGAAACCGATTTCAGGAGGTAGACTGGAATTGCATTGAAAGCATAGGAAAAGAGGCAGAACGTCCACAATGATGCACTTGGCCAAAAAGGGCGTATGTGTTTTTTCCTGAATATATTCAGGAAAAAACGCATACGCCCTTTTTGGCCAACCAAGCAAGCTTGCAAAGGAAATCTGCACTACAATGAAGTCTCACTTCCCCTCGGTCAAAAGGGCCATCTGAAAAAAGTGTAAAATCCAGAAAGGCAGGACAGGCCATGGAGAACTGGGAGCCTTGTTATGCTGATGGGCGGGATGTAAATTGCCAACAACCACTCCGGAGAAGTGTATGGTGTTTCCTGAAACATCTAAAAAACAAAGCAACAGAGCCTAGGGCACTTCCACTTATGGTCCTATAGCTTAGGGAAATTAAAATCAAAAAGACACAGCCACCCCAAAGTTTGGGACGCCTCCGTTTACAAGAACCTCGTTTACCGTACAAGTTCAATATCACAGAAAGTGAAAAATGGATAAAGAACTTGTGGTACTTACGTACAATGCAGTATCACTCAGCAATGAAATCTATGTCATCAGGCCCGTAGCAGCATAATGAGTGGATTCAGGTACGATGATTCTAACTGAAATAAGTCACACAGAAAAAGAAACATCATAAGATATCAGTAATACACGGAATGTAAACTTGGCTACACAGGAACTGAATTACAGAACAGAACAGGGTCTCAAATTTAGAAAACCAACTTATGCTTGCTTAAGGGTAAAGGTGAGTTGGGGTGCTGCATAAAACCAGAGATTGAAATGAGCACAGATAAAGTTCCTTAAGCCAAATACGGAATAGACAAGAGCTACTCCTTGCTCAACGAAATGGCCTCAACACCCCATATTAAAGGCCTAAAAATGTACCTGACTAGTAAGTATCTTAAAACCTATGGATTGCTATGTCTCCGAAAGAGAATCAAGCATGTGTACAGGGGCATAAACGCAGCAGTGATAGGATTGGAGAGGTTCGGTGAGCAAATGAAGACCCTTTGAAGTCATATTGCATGGTACCCATTACACGGGTCTTAACTCTCCAGGTTTAAGGTATTCTTCCTTCAGCTAAAACATGCATGTGGAACCCAAGTATGATCAACCATGTGAACGGGAGACGTGTTCAAATATGTCTCAGTTTTCCTCCCCTGGTACTCGGGTGCAACATTCCAGACGCTTTACTAACACTCTCCCCACTTGGAGAGTCAGCGCCTTTAACCTCCTGTTTGGCCCAGTTTGCAATTTCTGTGGAAGATGAACAGGAATAGCGAGAACCAATGAGAGACTAGCTGGAGGTGTCTGGACGGGCAAATTTAACTCTCATTTCCCACCAGGAAGAGGAAATAACCAAAGGCTCAGCGTGCCGTGCCGGAACCAGATTAGGGCCTGAAGCCATCCTGCAGTGTTGCAGCCAGGTCACAAGAAGCAAGTTGAAGAAAGGAGCTCAGGGGCACTGTAATTCACAAACCTGCAGAGTTATAAATGACAGCTATCGTCCCAAAATATACTGAAGTAAGGCTGCCAAGAGGACTTGAAAGCGGGGCAGAATTGCAGGAAACCGATTTCAGGAGGTAGACTGGAATTGCATTGAAAGCATAGGAAAAGAGGCAGAACGTCCACAATGATGCACTTGGCCAAAAAGGGCGTATGCGTTTTTTCCTGAATATATTCAGGAAAAAACGCATACGCCCTTTTTGGCCAACCAAGCAAGCTTGCAAAGGAAATCTGCACTACAATGAAGTCTCACTTCCCCCCGGTCAAAAGGGCCATCTGAAAAAAGTGTAAAATCCAGAAAGGCAGGACAGGCCATGGAGAACTGGGAGCCTTGTTATGCTGATGGGCGGGATGTAAATTGCCAACAACCACTCGGGAGAAGTGTATGGTGTTTCCTGAAACATCTAAAAAACAAAGCAACAGAGCCTAGGGCACTTCCACTTATGGTCCTATAGCTTAGGGAAATTAAAATCAAAAAGACACAGCCACCCCAAAGTTTGGGACGCCTCCGTTTACAAGAACCTCGTTTACCGTACAAGTTCAATATCACAGAAAGTGAAAAATGGATAAAGAACTTGTGGTACTTACGTACAATGCAGTATCACTCAGCAATGAAATCTATGTCATCAGGCCCGTAGCAGCATAATGAGTGGATTCAGGTACGATGATTCTAACTGAAATAAGTCACACAGAAAAAGAAACATCATAAGATATCAGTAATACACGGAATGGAAACTTGGCTACACAGGAACTGAATTACAGAACAGAACAGGGTCTCAAATTTAGAAAACCAACTTACTCTTGCTTAAGGGTAAAGGTGAGTTGGGATGCTGCATTAAACCAGAGATTGAAATGAGCACAGATAAAGTTCCTTAAGCCAAATACGGAATAGACAAGAGCTACTCCTTGCTCAACGAAATGGACTCAACACCCCATATTAAAGGCCTTAGAATGTACCTGACTAGTAAGTATCTTAAAACCTATGGATTGCTATGTCTCCGAAAGAGAATCAAGCATGTGTACAGGGGCATAAACGCAGCAGTGATAGGATTGGAGAGGTTCGGTGAGCAAATGAAGACCCTTTGAAGTCATATTGCATGGTACCCATTCCACGGGTTTCAACTCCCCAGGTTTAAGGTATTCTTCCTTCAGCTAAAATATGCATGTGGAACCTAGAGTATGATCAACCATGTGATCGGGAGACGTGTTCAAATATGTCTCAGTTTTCCTCCCCTGGTACTCGGGTGCAACATTCCAGACGCTTTACTAACACTCTCCCCACTTGGAGAGTCAGTCCCTTTAACCTCCTGTTTGGCCCAGTTTGCAATTTCTGTGGAAGATGAACAGGAATAGCGAGAACCAATGAGAGGCTAGCTGGAGGTGTCTGGACGGGCAAATTTAACTCTCATTTCCCACCAGGACGAGGAAATAACCAAAGGCTCAGGGTGCCGTGCGAGAACCAGATTAGGGCCTGAAGCCATCCTGCGGTGTTGCGGCCAGGTCACAAGAAAGCGAGTTGAAGAAAGGAGCTCAGGGGCACTGTAATTCACAAACCTGCAGAGTTATAAATGACAGCTATCGTCCAAAAATAGACTGAAGTAAGGCTGCCAAGAGGACTTGAAAGCGGGGCAGAATTGCAGGAAACCGATTTCAGGAGGTAGACTGAAATTGCATTGAAAGCATAGGAAAAGAGGCAGAAAGTCCACAATGATGCACTTGGCCAAAAAGGGCGTATGCGTTTTTTCCTGAATATATTCAGGAAAAAACGCATACGCCCTTTTTGGCCAACCAAGCAAGCTTGCAAAGGAAATCTGCACTGCAATGAAGTCTCACTTCCCCCCGGTCAAAAGGGCCAACTGAAAAAAGTGTAAAATCCAGAAAGGCAGGACAGGCCATGGAGAACTGGGAGCCTTGTTATGCTGATGGGCGGGATGTAAATTGCCAACAGACACTCGGGAGAAATGTATGGTGTTTCCTGAAACATCTAAAAAACAAAGCAACAGAGCCTAGGGCACTGCCACTTATGGTCCTAAAGCTTAGGGAAATTAAAATCAAAAAGACACAGCCACCCCAAAGTTTGGGACGCCTCTGTTTACAAGAACCTCGTTTACAGTACAAGTTCAACATCGCAGAAAGTGAAAAATGGATAAAGAAGTTGTGGTATTTACTTACAAAGCAATATCACTCAGCAATGAAATCTATGTCATCAGGGCCTTAGCAGCACAATGAGTGGATTCAGGTATGATGATTCTAACTGAAATAAGTCACACAGAAAAAGAAACATCATAAGATATCAGTAATACACGGAATGTAAACTTGGCTACACAGGAACTGAATTACAGAACAGAACAGGGTCTCAAATTTAGAAAACCAACTTATGCTTGCTTAAGGGTAAAGGTGAGTTGGGGTGCTGCATAAAACCAGAGATTGAAATGAGCACAGATGAAGTTCCTTAAGTCAAATATGGAATAGACAAGAGCTACTCCTTGCTCAACGAAATGGACTCAACACCGCATATTAAACGCCTAAGAATGTACCTGACTAGTAAGTATCGTAAAACCTGTGGATTGCTATGTCTCCGAAAGAGAATCAAGCATGTGTACAGGGGCATAAACGCAGCAGTGATAGGATTGGAGAGGTTCGGTGAGCAAATGAAGACCCTTTGAAGTCATATTGCATGGTACCCATTCCACGGGTCTCAACTCTCCAGGTTTAAGGTATTCTTCCTTCAGCTAAAACATGCATGTGGAACCCAAGTATGATCAACCATGTGATCGGGAGACGTGTTCAAATATGTCTCAGTTTTCCTCCCCTGGTACTCGGGTGCAACATTCCAGACGCTTTACTAACACTCTCCCCACTTGGAGAGTCAGCGCCTTTAACCTCCTGTTTGGCCCAGTTTGCAATTTCTGCGGAAGATGAACAGGAATAGCGAGAACCAATGAGAGGCTAGCTGGAGGTGTCTGGACGGGCAAATTTAACTCTCATTTCCCACCAGGAAGAGGAAATAACCAAAGGCTCAGCGTGCCGTACCGGAACCAGATTAGGGCCTGAAGCCATCCTGCGGTGTTGCGGCCAGCTCAAAAGAAAGCGAGTTGAAGAAAAGAGCTCAGGGGCACTGTAATTCACAAACCTGCAGAGTTATAAATGACAGCTATCGTCCCAAAATATACTGAAGTAAGGCTGCCAAGAGGACTTGAAAGCGGGGCAGAATTGCAGGAAACCGATTTCAGGAGGTAGACTGGAATTGCATTGAAAGCATAGGAAAAGAGGCAGAACGTCCACAATGATGCACTTGGCCAAAAAGGGCGTATGCGTTTTTTCCTGAATATATTCAGGAAAAAACGCATACGCCCTTTTTGGCCAACCAAGCAAGCTTGCAAAGGAAATCTGCACTACAATGAAGTCTCACTTCCCCCCGGTCAAAAGGGCCATCTGTAAAAAGTGTAAAATCCAGAAAGGCAGGACAGGCCATGGAGAACTGGGAGCCTTGTTATGCTGATGGGCGGGATGTAAATTGCCAACAGACACTCGGGAGAAGTGTATGGTGTTTCCTGAAACATCTAAAAAACAAAGCAACAGAGCCTAGGGCACTTCCACTTATGGTCCTATAGCTTAGGGAAATTAAAATCAAAAAGACACAGCCACCCCAATGTTTGGGACGCCTCTGTTTACAAGAACCTCGTTTACAGTACAAGTTCAACATCGCAGAAAGTGAAAAATGGATAAAGAAGTTGTGGTATTTACTTACAAAGCAATATCACTCAGCAATGAAATCTATGTCATCAGGCCCTTAGCATCACAATGAGTGGATTCAGGTATGATGATTCTAACTGAAATAAGTCACACAGAAAAAGAAACATCATAAGATATCAGTAATACACGGAATGTAAACTTGGCTACACAGGAACTGAATTACAGAACAAAACAGGGTCTCAAATTTAGAAAACCAACTTATGCTTGCTTAAGGGTAAAGGTGAGTTGGGGTGCTGCATAAAACCAGAGATTGAAATGAGCACAGATGAAGTTCCTTAAGTCAAATATGGAATAGACAAGAGCTACTCCTTGCTCAACGAAATGGACTCAACACCGCATATTAAACGCCTAAGAATGTACCTGACTAGTAAGTATCGTAAAACCTATGGATTGCTATGTCTCCGAAAGAGAATCAAGCATGTGTACAGGGGCATAAACGCAGCAGTGATAGGATTGGAGAGGTTCGGTGAGCAAATGAAGACCCTTTGAAGTCATATTGCATGGTACCCATTCCACGGGTCTCAACTCTCCAGGTTTAAGGTATTCTTCCTTCAGCTAAAACATGCATGTGGAACCCAAGTATGATCAACCATGTGATCGGGAGACGTGTTCAAATATGTCTCAGTTTTCCTCCCCTGGTACTCGGGTGCAACATTCCAGACGCTTTACTAACACTCTCCCCACTTGGAGAGTCAGCGCCTTTAACCTCCTGTTTGGCCCAGTTTGCAATTTCTGCGGAAGATGAACAGGAATAGCGAGAACCAATGAGAGGCTAGCTGGGGGTGTCTGGACGGGCAAATTTAACTCTCATTTCCCACCAGGAAGAGGAAATAACCAAAGGCTCAGCGTGCCGTACCGGAACCAGATTAGGGCCTGAAGCCATCCTGCGGTGTTGCGGCCAGCTCAAAAGAAAGCGAGTTGAAGAAAGGAGCTCAGGGGCACTGTAATTCACAAACCTGCAGAGTTATAAATGACAGCTATCGTCCAAAAATAGACTGAAGTAAGGCTGCCAAGAGGACTTGAAAGCGGGGCAGAATTGCAGGAAACCGATTTCAGGAGGTAGACTGGAATTGCATTGAAAGCATAGGAAAAGAGGCAGAACGTCCACAATGATGCACTTGGCCAAAAAGGGCGTATGCGTTTTTTCCTGAATATATTCAGGAAAAAACGCATACGCCCTTTTTGGCCAACCAAGCAAGCTTGCAAAGGAAATCTGCACTACAATGAAGTCTCACTTCCCCCCGGTCAAAAGGGCCATCTGAAAAAAGTGTAAAATCCAGAAAGGCAGGACAGGCCATGGAGAACTGGGAGCATTGTTATGCTGATGGGCGGGATGTAAATTGCCAACAACCACTCGGGAGAAGTGTATGGTGTTTCCTGAAACATCTAAAAAACAAAGCAACAGAACGTAGGGCACTTCCACTTATGGTCCTAAGCTTAGGGAAATTAAAATCAAAAAGACACAGCCACCCCAAAGTTTGGGATGCCTCCGTTTACAAGAACCTCGTTTACCGTACAAGTTCAATATCACAGAAAGTGAAAAATGGATAAAGAACTTGTGGTACTTACGTACAATGCAGTATCACTCAGCAATGAAATCTATGTCATCAGGCACGTAGCAGCACAATGAGTGGAATCAGGTACGATGATTCTAACTGAAATAAGTCACACAGAAAAAGAAACATCATAAGATATCACTAATACACGGAATGTAAACTTGGCTACACAGGAACTGCATTCCAAAACAGAACAGGGTCTCAAATTTAGAAAACCAACTTATGCTTGCTTAAGGGGAAAGGTGAGTTGGGGTGTTGCATAAAACCAGAGATTGAAATGAGCACAGATAAAGTTCCTTAAGCCAAATATGGAATAGACAAGAGCTACTCCTTGCTCAACGAAATGGACTCAACACCGCATATTAAACGCCTAAGAATGTACCTGACTAGTAAGTATCTTAAAACCTATGGATTGCTATGTCTCCGAAAGAGAATCAAGCATGTGTACAGGGGCATAAACGCAGCAGTGATAGGATTGGAGAGGTTCGGTGAGCAAATGAAGACCCTTTGAAGTCATATTGCATGGTACCCATTCCACGGGTTTCAACTACCGAGGTTTTAGGTATTCTTCCTTCAGCTAAAATATGCATGTGGAACCCCTAGTATGATCAACCATGTGATCGGGAGACGTGTTCAAATATGTCTCAGTTTTCCTCCCCTGGTACTCGGGTGCAACATTCCAGACGCTTTACTGACACTCTCCCCACTTGGAGAGTCAGTCCCTTTAACCTCCTGTTTGGCCCAGTTTGCAATTTCTGCGGAAGATGAACAGGAATAGCGAGAACCAATGAGAGGTTAGCTGGAGGTGTCTGGACGGGCAAATTTAACTCTCATTTCCCACCAGGAAGAGGAAATAACCAAAGGTTCAGCGTGCCGTGCCAGAACCAGATTAGGGTCTGAAGCCATCCTGCGGTGTTGCGGCCAGCTCACAAGAAAGCGAGTTGAAGAAAGGAGCTCAGGGGCACTGTAATTCACAAACCTGCAGAGTTATAAATGACAGCTATCGTCCAAAAATAGACTGAAGTAAGGCTGCCAAGAGGACTTGAAAGCGGGGCAGAATTGCAGGAAACCGATTTCAGGAGGTAGACTGGAATTGCATTGAAAGCATAGGAAAAGAGGCAGAACGTCCACAATGATGCACTTGGCCAAAAAGGGCGTATGCGTTTTTTCCTGAATATATTCAGGAAAAAACGCATACGCCCTTTTTGGCCAACCAAGCAAGCTTGCAAAGGAAATCTGCACTACAATGAAGTCTCACTTCCCCCCGGTCAAAAGGGCCATCTGAAAAAAGTGTAAAATCCAGAAAGGCAGGACAGGCCATGGAGAACTGGGAGCCTTGTTATGCTGATGGGCGGGATGTAAATTGCCAACAGACACTCGGGAGAAGTGTATGGTGTTTCCTGAAACATCTAAAAAACAAAGCAACAGAGCCTAGGGCACTGCCACTTATGGTCCTATAGCTTAGGGAAATTAAAATCAAAAAGACACAGCCACCCCAAAGTTTGGGACGTCTCTGTTTACAAGAACCTCGTTTACAGTACAAGTTCAACATCGCAGAAAGTGAAAAATGGATAAAGAAGTTGTGGTATTTACTTACAAAGCAAGATCACTCAGCAATGAAATCTGTGTCATCAGGCCCTTAGCAGCACAATGAGTGGATTCAGGTATGATGATTCTAACTGAAATAAGTCACACAGAAAAAGAAACATCATAAGATATCAGTAATACACAGAATGTAAACTTGGCTACACAGGAACTGAATTACAGAACAGAACAGGGTCTCAAATTTAGAAAACCAACTTATTCTTGCTTAAGGGTAAAGGTGAGTTGGGGTGTTGCATAAAACCAGAGATTGAAATGAGCACAGATAAAGTTACTTAAGCCAAATATGGAATAGACATGAGCTACTCCTTGCTCAACGAAATGGACTCAACACCGCATATTAAACGTCTAAGAATGTACCTGACTAGTAAGTATCTTAAAACCTATGGATTGCTATGTCTCCGAAAGAGAATCAAGCATGTGTACAGGGGCATGAACGCAGCAGTGATAGGATTGGAGAGGTTCGGTGAGCAAATGAAGACCCTTTGAAGTCATATTGCATGGTACCCATTACACGGGTCTCAACTCTCCAGGTTTAAGGTATTCTTCCTTCAGCTAAAACATGCATGTGGAACCCCGCGTATGATCAACCGTGTGAACGGGAGACGTGTTCAAATATGTCTCAGTTTTCCTCCCCTGGTACTCGGGTGCAACATTCCAGACGCTTTACTAACACTCTCCCCACTTGGAGAGTCAGCGCCTTTAACCTCCTGTTTGGCCCAGTTTGCAATTTCTGCGGAAGATGAACAGGAATAGGGAGAACCAATGAGAGACTAGCTGGAGATGTCTGGACGGGCAAATTTAACTCTCATTTCCCACCAGGAAGAGGAAATAACCAAAGGCTCAGCGTGCCGTGCCAGAACCAGATTAGGGCCTGAAGCCATCCTGCGGTGTTGCGGCCAGCTCAAAAGAAAGCGAGTTGAAGAAAGGAGCTCAGGGTCTCTGTAATTCACAAACCTGCATAGTTATAAATGACAGCTATCGTCCAAAAATATACTGAAGTAAGGCTGCCAAGAGGACTTGTAAGCGGGGCAGAATTGCAGGATACCGATTTCAGGAGGTAGACTGGAATTGCATTGAAAGCATAGGAAAAGAGGCAGAACGCCCACAATGATGCACTGTGCCAAAAGGGCGTATGCGTTTTTTCCTGAATATATTCAGGAAAAAACGCATACGCCCTTTTTGGCCAACCAAGCAAGCTTGCAAAGGAAATCTGCACTACAATGAAGTCTCACTTCCCCCCGGTCAAAAGGGCCATCTGAAAAAAGTGTAAAACCCAGAAAGGCAGGACAGGCCATGGAGAACTGGGAGCCTTGTTATGCTGATGGGCGGGATGTAAATTGCCAACAGACACTCGGGAGATGTGTATGGTGTTTCCTGAAACATCTAAAAAACAAAGCAACAGAGCCTAGGGCACTTCCACTTATGGTCCTATAGCTTAGGGAAATTAAAATCAAAAAGACACAGCAACCCCAAAAGTTGGGATGGCTCTTTTTACAGAAATCTCTTCTACGGCACAAGTTAAATATCCCAGAGAGCAAATAATGGATAAAGAAGTTGCGGTACTTATGTACAACAGAATACCACTCAGCAATGAAATCTATGTCACCAGGCCCGTACCATCATAATGAGTGCATTGAGGCACGATGATTCTAAGTGAAATAAGTCACACAGAAAAAGAAACATCATAAGGTATCACTAATACACAGAATGTGAACTTGGCTACACATGAACTGAATTACAAAACAGAACAGGGTCTCAAGTTTAGAAAACCAACTTATGCCTGCTTAAGTGGGAAGGTGAGTTGGGGTGCTGCATAAAAGCAGAGTTTGAAATTAGCACAGATACCGTTCCATAAGCCAAATATGTAATAGACAAGAGCTACCCCTTGCTCAACGAAATGGATTCAACAATGAGGTATCACCTCACACCTGGTAGAATAGGCATCATTGAAAATCTACAAACAAAAAATGCTGGAAAGGGTGTGGAGAAAAGGAACCCTCTTCCACTATTGTTGGGAATATAAATTGATACAGTCATTATGGAGAACAATATGGAATTTCTTAAGAAACTAACAATAGAATTACCATATGATACAGCAATCCCAGTACTGGACATATACCCAGACAAAACCATAAATCAAAAAGAGTCATTCACCGCAATGTTCATTGCATCACTATTTACAATATCGAGGTAATGGAAGCAACCTAAATGCCCACAGACAGACGAATGCATAAAGCTGTGGTACATATATAAAATGGAATATTACTCAGCCATGAAAAGGAATGAAATTGGGTCATTTGTAGAGACGTCGATGGATCTAGAGACTGTCATACAGAGTGAAGTAAGTCAGAAAGAGAAAAACAAATCTTGTATATTCATGCATATATGTGGAACCTAGAAAAACTGTACAGATTAACCATTTTGCAAGGCATAAATAGAGCAACAGATGTAGACAACAAACGTATGGACAACAAGGGGGGAAAGCTGTTGGGGGGGTGGTGGTGGGAGGAGTTGAGAGACTGGGATTGGCATGTATACATTTATATGTATAAAATAGATAACCAATAAGAACCTGCTGTATAAAAATATAAAATAAAATTCAAAATTAAAAAGAAGTAAAATTTAAAAAATAAAACAGAAAAAACAATTATTCCCTGCACATACATGTATTTATATGAATAAATTATTTCCATGCTTATATCTGTAAATACAAAAAAGAGGAATAAAATCTACCTTGAACCAAAAACGAAAAAGAGAAAAAAAACACAGAACCCACCAGTTACACAGAGGAAAACCGTATCAGGGCACTTGCTCCAGTTGTAAACAATTCTGAAGTTGGTCAGTGGTGGGGAATCGTCTCCCATTCAGCCAGCAGCCCCCACGCAACAAGCGTCCTCATTGCAAAGCTGGGGCACCGTGCCGAGGCATCTGTGAGTAAACGTGAGCTGAGCCCCAGGCCAGTTGCTGCTGAACTATTCCCACCCGTCCCAGGTAAAACACCTGAATATATACAAGGACTTGAAAGCCTAGAGGAAGGGCCATAGAGCCACACGAGTGACAGCATGCCGGCCGACTTGGTGCCTGCAGGCCAGCCAGGATGGTCCTGGCCCTGGGTGCTCTTCTGGAAGATTTCCATTTCCCTGCCTGAGATACCCGTCCTGTCCCTGCCCCCACTGCTTTTTTCCTTCCTCACCTCTGCCCAGGGAGAAATTCCAGCAGCAGGTATGGGTGACACATCCTCTTCTTTAGCAGGTGGCAGCCTGGCAACTGCTGCAGAAAGTCCAGCAGAGCCCCACTCACACTGGGCCACCCACAAAGCCGTGGCCTCTCACTCCCTCCCACCAGCCCAGCCCCGAGACTGCTGACAGGGCAGAGAAAATGACGTCAGGCACGGCTGCAGGGGCTCTTGCTGCCTGGAGTGGTATTTATATTGATCTCAACCCAGGCACACCTGGGGAGGGCTGGCCGGCACGGTAAGGCTGCCCAGGTCAGCCAATCATCACCCCTCAGGGGCTCACAGTTGCAGAAAATGGAACTTGCTGAACCGGCCAGGTCCAAGGAACAGGTGTGGGCTCCTGAGAGTCAGGATAGACAAGGGGCTGCAGCTTTGGCTTGTTTTCTAATCATTTTATCTGGCCCATGAGTGGGAGACAACTTCAAGAAAACCCTCTCCTAATGAGAGGAACCCAGGAGTCAGGCAGAGGAGGGGTGGGTGGTGGTTGGAGACAGAGGCCTGGTGCCCCGGGTGCAGTGGAAGTCTCTGGAAGACCAGGTGGAGGGAGGCCTCACGGAGTGATGCCCAGGGTCACAGACCTGTCGCAGCTGCTGTTTGTTAGTTCAAGTCCTGCTCTGAGGTGCTCTGTGTCAGCTCTGAGCGACAGGTGAGCTGGGGGTGCTCTGCAATGAGGGCTATGTGCACGGTTCCTGTGTGCCCAGCCCTGCCACGGTACCTGCAAGGGTAGCTCTGTATCCTGGGAGGGGCCTGACCACGAGAGCTCCGTGGGCTGGGGTGGGGGTGGGGTACCTGCCCAGGTGAGCTCCATATTCTGGGATTGGTCTGACCACGAGAGCCCCATGGGCTGCTGGGGACCTGGTAAAGGATGTCAGGACAGTCAGTGAAGCCACCGAGGATATACCTCCAGTTGCTCCTAATTCCTACACCCTGCTGGTCATTCTACCAACCACCAGGACATGGTATTCTGTATTAGTCTTCAATGATGCCTTCTTTTGTATTCCATTAGTCCCAGAGTCACAAGAAATTTTGGCTTGTGAGTGGCAGGACTCAACATACAACTAAAACAATACTTCCGGGCCGTCTGGCCCCAAGGGTGCAAAAATTCCCACACCATCTTTGGGGAAAGCTTAGCTAAAGACCTAAAAGTTCTACCTCTGGAAAAGGAAACCCTCCTTCAATATGCAGACGACATTCTGATCACCAGCCCTACTAAGGAGGCCTCTGAACTACCAAGCCAATAAAGGATAGAAGTTGTCCAAGAAAAAGCTCAAATATCACAGACTGCGGTGACCTGCCTGGGCTTCATTCTCACAGAAGGTCAGAGAAGCCCATCCCAGGAAAGGGAAGAAACCATTTTCAGCCTTACCCCTTTCTAAAACTAGAAGACAGCTTAGGGGTTCCTGGGGAGGCCAGGGTTTGCTGCTTCTGGATCCCTAGCTACAGTCTACTAGCTGGGCCTCTATATGAAACACTGAAAGGAAAAGATGATGATCCTTTTGAATAGAATCCAGAAGTGGCCTTTCAAGAATGGAAAGAGCAGTCAATTCAGACCCTTGCCCTGGAACTCCCTAATTTAGCTAAACCCTTTGACCTTTACATTCCCGGTGAAAGGTGAATCGCCATTGGAGAATTAGTGCAAAAACTGGGACCACTTGAAATGGAACAATGCAAGAATGCCATCCAGGTAGGATAAACTACGGTCACTAAGGGGCTTGGCCCACTGCCACATCTGGCCAAGATACTGGCGGTATCTAAAAACCTGGAAATCAGCAGCCCAAAAGGCCACCTCCCTCCTAAGGGAAAAGGACCCCACGTGGTGATCCTAACCACCAACCATGCCCTGAAGTTGCAGGGTTCGCTCCGTGGGCACACCAACCTCGAGTGAGGAGGCCCTCCAACTCCAACATCCAGAGAGATAACCGGGGGCAACAGGGCACCATGACGACTCGTGTGAACATCACTTGACCTGGAGTTTCTCTCATAAAACAACAAGAGTGTGTCCCAAAAGAGTAGACTACTGCTTGCAGGACTTACTGCACCCAGAGAGGAGCTAATAATCTTGGCGGGGGAACAGTATACCACACTGTCACCATAGAAAAGCCGACAGACACCGTGATGATGGTGGCCAATAAGACCGGCTGGACTCCTGTTTACTTCAAAAGGCTGTTGACTCAGTAGCCATCATGGTCCTTGATCACCACTGACCCTGGACTGTCTGGGAGTTGAGCGGGCAGGGCTCTGACACCTGGTGCTGTTTGTACGTTAATTCAGGGGCCTAACTGAAGAAAGCGCAGACTACTGGTCAGAGCATCTAGGCTGGCAGAGACGGTCAGCCTAAGGTGGCCGAACAAATGTGGGGCGGGGTGAAACCGGCCCCCACAGCGTCTCTGCACATCTCTTTCCTGGACCCTTAAAGGTCATTAGAATCTATAACACTTCCAATGCTGGTGCTCAGGTGGACGAGCAGGGAGGCAGGGGTCCTGGGGACAATCAACGTCACCGGGAGGCTGCTGGGGAGAAGCTCTGACCCTCGCCCCAGGGTATGAGGGCTCCCAACTCAGCACTCAGCAGTTACAGAAGAAGGGTCTGCACCCTCAGCACTCCAAGAATGAGGAACGGGACAAAAGGCAGAGGAGGGGTTTGTCCCCAGCAAAGCCCATTAAAAATCCCTGGGAGATAAAAATAGAATCTGGGCAATAAAGTCAAGTCTAACCTTTTTTATCCTTTGTGCTTTGTCTAATTTCACGTGCTCCTAGGGTCCCGCATGCAGAGGTTCCACACCCGGCACTTCAGACCAGATTTCCTAGTGCAGAATGGCTGGGTCGACACCTCAGCTCCTGGGGCCCAGTGCAGACTCCACGATATAGAGCCTGAGCTACAGCCAACCCAGCCCTCGAGAGCTCCGCCGCCTCCCTCCCTCCCACTGACTCTGACAGGATCTCTACACAGCAGCCCAGCCCACAGCCCACGGGGTAGTGCATGCTCTCACCTTTCCATTCTCTGATCAAAATATAAAGTTTCCTTTGCTTGTGAACCAAACTCAGTCTCGATCTGTTGGCCCCAATGACACTGGGCAGGGGGACACTTGTTGGGGTCCACTCTGGAGGATCAGTAACAGAAATTGAGACTATTGTAACCTCAATGAACAGATGTGTGAGCCAAACTGTAGTTAACATAGAACAGTGTATAAGGCTCGGGTAAAATAAGATGTTTTTAACACTTCCATTTGATATTTCCATCACTTTTTATAAGCAAGTTCAGTGAAAAGGTTTGTCTTATTTGTCAGGTCAATATTAGAGAAACGAAGTGATTTCTTTCCAAGGATGTACAGCTAATAATCTTGGTTAAACCTTCAATCTTGTTTTAAATGCTTTTCCATTGAAAATGATACCTCTCTTTCAGCTCCCCCATTTCTGAGAAGTATAAAATCTTATAATTTATTATTACCAAAGGGGAAAGGTGGGAGGAGGGATAAATTAACAGTTTGGAATGAACACATACACACTGCTATGTATAAAATAGATCATCAACAAGGAACTACTGTATAGCACAGGGAACTACACTCAACATTTTGCAATAACCTATAAGGGGAAATAATCTGAAAAAGAATAGATATTTTTATTGACATCATCTATCAATGACAGTTAAAGTGTAGCCTAAGGGAAGCTGGTGGTGAGTGCTTCTGACCCTGAAGACTTCAATCATCTAAAGTTTGGACTCTGCCTACTTCCCAAGGCCCTTAATGAACATATGTGTAGCCGTAGCTTAAAAACTTCCCCAGTTTGGGTTTCGGGGAGACACTGATTTTGAAAAAGCCCTGGTGTTCTCCTTACATGAATGGGACTCTTCCTACTGCTAAAACATGTCTGTCACACCCAGAGGATGGTATACCGTCTGATCGGGAAGAGTTTGGAAAAGGCATCTCATCTCCTCATCTCCTGGTGCTCGGGTTCACCCCTCCAGCGTCTTTACTAACAGTCTCCCCACTTGGAGATGTCAGCACTGTCAACATCCTGTTGCGTACAGTTTGGAATTTGTCCAGAGGATGAAGCGGAAGGATGAGGAACAATGAGAGACAAGTCCTAGGTGTTCAGACAGGCACATGTCACTCTAATTTCCAATCAGGAAGACGAATTGACCAAAGGCTAGGGTTGCCCATGGAAACAGTATAGGGCTTGAGGAAATCCCGCTGCTTTGTGGCCAGTTCCCATAAACACGAGTTGAACAATGGAACTCAGGGGCAGTAAAATTCACAAAACTGCAGAGTTGAAAATATCCATCACTGAAAAATGTCTTGAGGAAAGTCAGAGAAAAGGACTTGTAAGCAAGGGAGAATGGCAGGAAAGGGATTTGAGGAGGTAGAAAGGACTCGCCATTAAGCACAAGAAAAGGAGCTGAACATTGCCAACATTGCAGTTGGCCAAAAAGGGTGTATGCGTTCTTTTCTGTATATATTCAAGAAAAGAGCATACACTTTTTTAGCCAACCAAACAGGTGGGCACTGGAAGTCAATACTACAAAAGATATCACTTCGCATCAGTCAGAAGAGCCATCCTCATAAAGCGTAAACAACAGAAATGCAGGACAGGGCAACGAGAAGAGGGAGCCCTGTGAGACTTATAGTGGAAATGTATATTGCCAACGGCCATTCTGGAGAAGTGTATTGTGTTTACTAAAGCATCTAAAAAATGAGCTACAGAGCATAGGGCACTTGCACTCATGGGCGTATATCTTGGGAAAAACAAAAATCGAGAGGACACAGGCACCCCAATGTTTACCCCCTCTCTGTTTAAAAGATCCTCGACTAGGATATAACTTAAATGTCTCTGGAGGGAAAAAATGGATAGAGATGTGGTACTTAGGTAGAGTGGAATATTATTCAGCCTGGAAATCAATGAAATATGGCCAGTTGTAACGACTCCGGAGGAGTTACGTATGATCATTCTAAGTGACAGAATTCAAAAAGAAAAAGACACATATCATAAGATATCACTTAAAGGTGGAATCCAAAATGGCTACACATGAAATAAATTACAAAACAAAAACATAGTCAAATATGTAGAAAACACGCATAAGGCTGCTAAACGGGAAAGGTGGGGAGGGGTGAGGCATCATCCAGGAGGTTGAAATTAGCAAAGATACCATTCCAAATACCAAACTGATAATCAACAAGGCCTACACGGTAGCTAAAAGAACTGCACTCAGCACACTCAAGTCACCGGAAAAGAATATATACGACTGGTAAGAATCTGAAAAAGAATTTATTGATGTCTCTCTGTACGCGAATCAAGTGGATGTACAGCAGCAAGAAACAGAGCTTTGAAAATCAGCTGTAACCAATATAGTAATAAATTGAAAAAAATAAACGACAGAGAGACAGAGAAAACCTCTTACAACTTTTCCTCAGGGACGGTGATGCAACATGGATTGAACACATCTAGACCCACAGCAGGATGAGACATAAGGCTGGAAACTGTTTGCGCTAAGAGAAATGTGAGGTTGGGTGAGGAAATGCACACCCTTTAAAGTAATACTACCTGGTACCCATTCAATGGGTCCCAAATCTGCAGGTTCAAGGGATCTTCCTACAGCTAAAACATGCATGGAAAACCCAGAGGACTGTACACCATGTGATCGGGAGATGTGTCTAAAATGCACCTCATTTATCCTCTCCTGGTGCTCCTGTTCACCATTCCAGCCACACTACTTAGAATCTCCCCACTTGGAGAATCAGCACATTTAAACTTCTGTTTCACACATTTTGCAAATTGTGAGGAGGATGAACGGGAAGAGGGGGAACCAATGAGAGAAGAGTTGTAGGGGTTTGGACGGGCACATATCACTCTAATTTCCCATTAAGAATAAGAATTAAAGAAAGGCTCAGCCTGCCTCGCCGGAGCCAAAATAGGGCCTGAAGCAATCCTGCGGGTTTGAGGCCAGCTCACAAAAGAGCAACTTAAAAAATGGAGCTCAGGGTCACTGCAATTCACAAACCTGCAGAGTTATAAATGAAAACTAACGTCCAAAAATATGTTGAGGTAAGGCAAAGAAGAGGATCTGAATGCAAGACAGAATTGCAAGAAACAGATTTCAAGAGATAGATTGGACTCGTCTTTAACGCACATGAAAAGCGGCAGAATTTCGACAATGATGCAGTTGGCCCAAAAGGGTGTATGCGTTTTTTCCTGATTATATCCAGGAAAAAACGCATACGCACTTTATGGGCAACGAAGCAAGCAAGCAATGCAAATGTGCACAACAAAGAAGTCTCACTTCCCACCGGTCAAAAGGGCCATCCTAAAAAATTGTAAAAACCAGAAATGCAGGACAGGCCATGGAGAACAGGGAGCCTTTATACGCTGATGGGCAGTGTGTGAACTGCCAAGAGCCACTCTGGAGAAGTGTATGGTGGTTCCTAAATCATCTAAAAAACAGAGCTACAGAGCATAGGACACTTCCAATCATGGGAGTATATCTAGGGAAGTCTAAAAATCAACAAGACACAAGCACACCACAGTTTAGGGCTACTCTGTTTACAAGAACCTCAACTTCAGTACACCTTAAATATCCCAGGAAAGAGAACAATGGATAAAGAAGATGTGGTACTTATGTACAATGGAATATCTCTTCACCATGAAATCAATGTAATAAGGCTAGTAGAAGGATAAAGAGTGGATTTAGGTCCGATAATACTACTTGAAATAAGTCAAACAGAAAAAGAAACATATCATAAGATATCACTTATAGAGGGAGGGTAAATATGGCTGCACAAGAAATGAATTACAGAACAGAACAGTGTCTCACATTTAGAAAACACACTTATGTCAGCTTAAGGGGAAAGGAGAGGTGGGGTGATGCATAAAACCAGAGTTTGAAATTAGCACAGATACCGTTCAATAAACCAAATAGGTATTAGACAAGATCTACACCTTGCTCAATGAACAGGCCTCAACACACCCTATACACCGCAGAGAAATATATCTGAGGAATAAGAATCTTAAAACCCATGTATTGATATATCTCCATAAGGGAATCAAGTGTGTGCAGAGCGGCACAAACACAGCAGTGAAAAGGAGCTAAACCCCATTATAGAAATAAATTTTAAAAACAAAACGCTGAAACAATGAAAGAGAGAAAAATTCTTACAAAATTCGCTCAGGGGCTGTGATGCAACCTGGATTGACCACATATAAACCCACAGCTGGATAAGACATAAGGCTGGACACTTGGGGCTGACAGGATTGGTGAGCTTTGGTGAGCAACTGCCGAAAGTTTAATGCAATACTTCATGCTACTCAGTCCAAGGGTCCCAACACTCCAGGTTGAAGGGAATCTTCCTACAGCTAAACCATGCTTGGGAAACCCAGCGACTGGTATACCATATGATCGGGAAAGGTTTCTAAAACGCACCTCATTTTTCCTCTCCTGGGGCTCCGGATCGACATTCCAGCCGCTTTACTAACAACATCCCCACATGGAGTCAATGCCTTTAAGTTCTGGTATCGCACAGTCTGCAGTTAGTGCAGAGGATGAATGGGAATAGGGGGAACCAGTGAGAAACTAGCTGTAGCGGTTTCAATGGGCACATGTCACTCTAATATCACATCAGTAAGAAGAATTAACCAAAGGCACAGCAGGTGCCCCAGAAGAAAAATAGGGCTTCAAGGAATCCTGTGGTTATGGGGCAATACCACAAAAATAAGAGCTAAAAAATGGAGCTAAGGGCCACTGCAATTCAAAAACCTGCAGAGTTATAAAGGCCAACTATTTTTAAAAAATATATTGAGGTAAGGCTATGAAGAGGCATTGAAAGCAAGGCAGAATTGCAGGAAACCGATTTCAAGAGGTAGACTGGAATTGCATTGAAAGCATATGAAGAGAGTCAGAAACTCGACAATGATGCACTTGGCCAAAAAGGGCGTATGTGTTTTTTCCTGAATATATTCAGGAAAAAACGCATACGCACTTTTTGGCCAACCAAGCAAGCTTGCAAAGGAAATCTGCACTACAATGAAGTCTCATTTCCACCTGGTCAAAAGGGCAATCTGAAAAAAGTGTAAAATCCATAAAGGCACGACAGGCCATGGAGAACTGGGAGCCTTCTTATGCTGATGGGCGGGATGTAAATTGCCAACAGCCACTCTGAAGAAGTGTATGGTGTTTCCTGAAACATCTAAAAAACAAAGCAACAGAACCTAGGGCACTTCCACTTATGGTCCTATAGCTTAGGGAAATTAAAATCAAAAAGACACAGCCACCCCAAAGTTTGGGACGGCTCTGTTTACAAGAACCTCGTTTACAGTACAAGTTCAATATCGCAGAAAGTGAAAAATGGATAAAGAACTTGTGGTACTTACGTACAATGCAATATCACTCAGCAATGAAATCTATGTCATCAGGCCCGTAGCAGCATAATGAGTGGATTCAGGTATGATGATTCGAACTGAAATAAGTCACACAGAAAAGAAACATCATAAGGTATCACTAATACACAGAATGTGAACTTGGCTACACATGAACTGAATTACAAAACAGAACAGTGTCTCAAGTTTAGAAAACCAACTTATGCTTGCTTAAGGGGGAAGGTGAGTTGGGGTGCTGCATAAAACCAGAGATTGAAATGAGCACAGATAAAGTTCCTCAAGCCAAATATGGAATAGACAAGAGCTACTCCTTGCTCAACGAAATGGACTCAATACCCCATATTAAACGCCTAAGAATGTACCTGACTAGTAAGTATCTTAAAACCTATGGATTGCTATGTCTCCAAAAGAGAATCAAGCGTGTGTACAGGGGCATAAACGCAGCAGTGATAGGATTGGAGAGGTTCGGTGAGCAAATGAAGACCCTTTGAAGTCATATTGCATGGTACCCATTACACGGGTCTCACCTCTCCAGGTTTAAGGTATTCTTCCTTCAGCTAAAACATGCATGTGGAACCCAGAGTATGATCAACCGTGTGAACGGGAGACATGTTCAAATATGTCTCAGTTTTCCTCCCCTGGTACTCGGGTGCAACATTCCAGACGCTTTACTAACACTCTCCCCACTTGGAGAGTCAGCACCTTTAACCTCCTGTTTGGCCCCGTTTGCAATTTCTGCGGAAGATGAACAGGAATAGGGAGAACCAATGAGAGACTAGCTGGAGGTGTCTGGACGGGCAAATTTAACTCTCATTTCCCACCAGAAAGAGGAAATAAACAAAGGCTCAGCATGCCGTGCCGGAACCAGATTAGGGCCTGAAGCCATCCAGCGGTGTTTCAGCCAGCTCACAAGAAAACGAGTTGAAGAAAGGAGCTCAGGGGCACTGTAAGTCACAAACCTGCAGAGTTATAAATGACAGCTATCGTCCAAAAATAGACTGAAGTAAGGCTGCCAAGAGGACTTGAAAGCGGGGCAGAATTGCAGGAAACCGATTTCAGGAGGTAGACTGGAATTGCATTGAAAGCATAGGAAAAGAGGCAGAACGTCCACAATGATGCACTTGGCCAAAAAGGGCGTATGCGTTTTTTCCTGAATATATTCAGGAAAAAACGCATACGTCCTTTTTGGCCAACCAAGCAAGCTTGCAAAGGAAATCTGCACTACAATGAAGTCTCACTTCCCCCCGGTCAAAAGGGCCATCTGAAAAAAGTGTAAAATCCAGAAAGGCAGGACAGGCCATGGAGAACTGGGAGCCTTGTTTTGCTGATGGGCGGGATGTAAATTGCCAACAGACACTCGGGAGAAGTGTATGGTGTTTCCTGAAACATAGAAAAAACAAAGCAACAGAGCCTAGGGCACTTCCACTTATGGTCCTTTAGCTTAGGGAAATTAAAATCAAAAAGACACAGCCACCCCAAAGTTTGGGACGGCTCTGTTTACAAGAACCTCATTTACAGTACAAGTTCAACATCGCAGAAAGTGAAAAATGGATAAAGAAGTTGTGGTATTTACTTACAAAGCAATATCACTCAGCAATGAAATCTGTGTCATCAGGCCCTTAGCAGCACAATGAGTGGATTCAGGTATGATGATTCTAACTGAAATAAGTCACACAGAAAAAGAAACATCATAAGATATCAGTAATACACGGAATGTAAACTTCGCTACACAGGAACTGAATTACAGAACAGAACAGGGTCTCAAATTTAGAAAACCAACTTATGCTTGCTTAAGGGAAAAGGTGAGTTGGGGTGCTGCATAAAACCAGAGATTGAAATGAGCACAGATAAATTTCCTTAAGCCAAATATGGAATAGACAAGAGCTAGTCCTTGCTCAACGAAATGGACTCAACACCGCATATTAAACGCCTAAGAATGTACCTGACTAGTAAGTATCTTAAAACCTATGGATTGCTATGTCTCCGAAAGAGAATCAAGCATATGTACAGGGGCATAAACGCAGCAGTTATAGGACTGGAGAGGTTCGTGAGCAAATGAAGACCCTTTGAAGTCATATTGCATGGTACCCATTACACGGGTTTCAACTACCCAGGTTTAAGGTATTCTTCCTTCAGCTAAAATATGCATGTGGAACCTAGAGTATGATCAACCATGTGATCGGGAGACGTGTTCAAATATGTCTCAGTTTTCGTACCCTGGTACTCGGGTGCAACATTCCAGACGCTTACTAACACTCTCCCCACTTGGAGAGTCAGTCCCTTTAACCTCCTGTTTGGCCCAGTTTGCAATTTCTGCGGAAGATGAACAGGAATAGCGAGAATCAATGAGAGACTACCTGGAGGTGTCTGGATGGGCAAATTTAACTCTCATTTCCCACCAGGAAGAGGAATTAACCAAAGGCTCAGCGTGCCGTGCCAGAACCAGATTAGGGCCTGAAGACATCCTGCGGTGTTGCGGCCAGGTCACAAGAAAGCGAGTTGAAGAAAGGAGCTCAGGGGCACTGTAATTCACAAACCTGCAGAGTTATAAATGACAGCTATCGTCCAAAAATAGACTGAAGTAAGGCTGCCAAGAGGACTTGAAAGCCGGGCAGAATTGCAGGAAACCGATTTCAGGAGGTAGACTGGAATTGCATTGAAAGCATAGGAAAAGAGGCAGAACGTCCACAATGATGCACTTGGCCAAAAAGGGCGTATGCGTTTTTTCCTGAATATATTCAGGAAAAAACGCATACGCCCTTTTTGGCCAACCAAGCAAGCTTGCAAAGGAAATCTGCACTACAATGAAGTCTCACTTCCCCCCCGGTCAAAAGGGCCATCTGAAAAAAGTGTAAAATCCAGAAAGGCAGGACAGGCCATGGAGAACTGGGAGCCTTGTTATGCTGATGGGCGGGATGTAAATTGCCAACAACCACTCGGGAGAAGTGTATGGTGTTTCCTGAAACATCTAAAAAACAAAGCAACAGAGCCTAGGGCACTTCCACTTATGGTCCTATAGCTTAGGGAAATTAAAATCAAAAAGACACAGCCACCCCAAAGTTTGGGACGCCTCCGTTTACAAGAACCTCGTTTACCGTACAAGTTCAATATCACAGAAAGTGAAAAATGGATAAAGAACTTGTGGTACTTACGTACAATGCAGTATCACTCAGCAATGAAATCTATGTCATCAGGCCCATAGCAGCATAATGAGTGGATTCAGGTACGATGATTCTAACTGAAATAAGTCACACAGAAAAAGAAACATCATAAGATATCAGTAATACACGGAATGTAAACTTGGCTACACAGGAACTGCATTCCACAACAGAACAGGGTCTCAAATTTAGAAAACCAACTTATGCTTGCTTAAGGGGAAAGGTGAGTTGGGGTGCTGCATAAAACCAGAGATTGAAATGAGCACAGATAAAGTGCCTTAAGCCAAATATGGAATAGACAAGAGCTACTCCTTGCTCAACGAAATGGACTCAACACCGCATATTAAACGCCTAAGAATGTACCTGACTAGTAAGTATCTTAAAACCTATGGATTGCTATGTCTCCGAAAGAGAATCAAGCATGTGTACAGGGGCATAAACGCAGCAGTGATAGGATTGGAGAGGTTCGGTGAGCAAATGAAGACCCTTTGAAGTCATATTGCATGGTACCCATTCCACGGGTTTCAACTACCCAGGTTTTAGGTATTCTTCCTTCAGCTAAAATATGCATGTGGAACCCAGAGTATGATCAACCATGTGATCGGGAGACGTGTTCAAATATGTCTCAGTTTTCGTACCCTGGTACTCGGGTGCAACATTCCGGACGCTTTACTAACACTCTCCCGACTTGGAGAGTCAATCCCTTTAACCTCCTGTTTGGCCCAGTTTGCAATTTCTGAGGAAGATGAACAGGAATAGTGAGAAACAATGAGAGACTAGCTGGAGGTGTCTGGACGGGCAAATTTAACTCTCATTTCCCACCAGGAAGAGGAATTAACCAAAGGCTCAGCGTGCCGTGCCGGAACCAGATTAGGGCCTGAAGCCATCCTGCGGTGTTGCGGCCAGCTCAAAAGAAAGCGAGTTGAAGAAAGGAGCTCAGGGGCACTGTAATTCACAAACCTGCAGAGTTATAAATGACAGCTATCGTCCAAAAATAGACTGAAGTAAGGCTGCCAAGAGGACTTGAAAGCGGGGCAGAATTGCAGGAAACCGATTTCAGGAGGTAGACTGGAATTGCATTGAAAGCATAGGAAAAGAGGCAGAACGTCCACAATGATGCACTTGGCCAAAAAGGGCGTATGCGTTTTTTCCTGAATATATTCAGGAAAAAACGCATACGCCCTTTTTGGCCAACCAAGCAAGCTTGCAAAGGAAATCTGCACTACAATGAAGTCTCACTTCCCCCCGGTCAAAAGGGCCATCTGAAAAAAGTGTAAAATCCAGAAAGACAGGACAGGCCATGGAGAACTGGGAGCCTTGTTATGCTGATGGGCGGGATGTAAATTGCCAACAACCACTCGGGAGAAGTGTATGGTGTTTCCTGAAACATCTAAAAAACAAAGAAACAGAGCCTAGGGCACTTCCACTTATGGTCCTATAGCTTAGGAAAATTAAAATCAAAAAGACACAGCCACCCCAAAGTTTGGGACGCCTCTGTTTACAAGAACCTTGTTTACAGTACAAGTTCAACATCGCAGAAAGTGAAAAATGGATAAAAAAGTTGTGGTATTTACTTACAAAGCAATATCACTCAGCAATGAAATCTGTGTCATCAGGCCCTTAGCAGCACAATGAGTGGATTCAGCTATGATGATTCTAACTGAAATAAGTCACACAGAAAAAGAAACATCATAAGATATCAGTAATACACGGAATGTAAACTTGGCTACACAGGAACTGAATTACAGAACAGAACAGGGTCTCAAATTTAGAAAACCAACTTATGCTTGCTTAAGGGGAAAGGTGAGTTGGGGTGCTGCATAAAACCAGAGATTGAAATGAGCACAGATAAAGTTCCTTAAGCCAAATATGGAATAGACAAGAGCTAGTCCTTGCTCAACGAAATGGACTCAACACCGCATATTAAACGCCTAAGAATGTACCTGACTAGTAAGTATCTTAAAACCTATGGATTGCTATGTCTCTGAAAGAGAATCAAGCATGTGTACAGGGGCATAAACGCAGCAGTGATAGGATTGGAGAGGTTCGGTGAGCAAATGAAGACCCTTTGAAGTCATATTGCATGGTACCCATTCCACGGGTTTCAAATACCCAGGTTTAAGGTATTCTTCCTTCAGCTAAAACATGCATGTGGAACCTAGAGTATGATCAACCATGTGATCGGGAGACGTGTTCAAATATGTCTCAGCTTTCGTACCCTGGTACTCGGGTGCAACATTCCAGACGCTTTACTAACACTCTCCCGACTTGGAGAGTCAGCGCCTTTTACCTCCTGTTTGGCACAGTTTGCAATTTCTGCGGAAGATGAACAGGAATAGCGAGAATCAATGAGAGACTAGCTGGAGGTGTCTGGACGGGCAAATTTAACTCTCATTTCCCACCAGGAAGAGGAAATAACCAAAGGCTCAGCGTGCCGTGCCGGAACCAGATTAGGGCCTGAAGCCATCCTGCGGTGTTGCGGCCAGGTCACAAGAAAGCGAGTTGAAGAAAGGAGCTCAGGGGCACTGTAATTCACAAACCTGCAGAGTTATAAATGACAGCTATCGTCCAAAAATAGACTGAAGTAAGGCTGCCAAGAGGACTTGAAAGCGGGGCAGAATTGCAGGAAACGCATTTCAGGAGGTAGACTGGAATTGCATTGAAAGCATAGGAAAAGAGGCAGAACGTCCACAATGATGCACTTGGCGAAAAAGGGCGTATGCGTTTTTTCCTGAATATATTCAGGAAAAAACGCATACGCCCTTTTTGGCCAACCAAGCAAGCTTGCAAAGGAAATCTACACTACAATGAAGTCTCACTTCTCCCCGGTCAAAAGGGCCATCTGAAGAAAGTGTAAAATCCAGAAAGGCAGGACAGGCCATGGAGAACTGGGAGCCTTGTTATGCTGATGGGTGGGATGTAAATTGCCAACAACCACTGGGGAGAAGTGTATGGTGTTTCCTGAAACATCTAAAAAACAAAGCAACAGAGCCTAGGGCACTTCCACTTATGGTCCTATAGCTTAGGGAAATTAAAATCAAAAAGACACAGCCACCCCAAAGTTTGGGACGCCTCCGTTTACAAGAACCTCGTTTACCGTACAAGTTCAGTATCACAGAAAGTGAAAAATGGATAAAGAACTTGTGGTACTTACGTACAATGCAGTATCACTCAGCAATGAAATCTATGTCATCAGGCCCGTAGCAGCATAATGAGTGGATTCAGGTACGATGATTCTAACTGAAATAAGTCACACAGAAAAAGAAACATCATAAGATATCACTAATACACGGAATGTAAACTTGGCTACACAGGAACTGCATTCCAAAACAGAACAGGGTCTCTAATTTAGAAAACCAACTTATGCTTGCTTACGGGGAAAGGTGAGTTGGGGTGCTATATAAAACCAGAGATTGAAATGAGCACAGATAAAGTTCCTTAAGCCAAATATGGAATATACAAGAGCTACTCCTTGCTCAACGAAATGGACTCAAAACCCCATATTAAACGCCTAAGAATGTACCTGACTAGTAAGTATCTTAAAACCTATGGATTGCTATGTCTCCAAAAGAGAATCAAGCATGTGTACAGGGGCATAAACGCAGCAGTGATAGGATTGGAGAGGTTCGGTGAGCAAATGAAGACCCTTTGAAGTCATATTGCATGGTACCCATTCCACGGGTTTCAACTACCAAGGTTTTAGGTATTCTTCCTTCAGCTAAAACATGCATGTGGAACCCAAGTATGATCAACCATGTGAACGGGAGACGTGTTCAAATATGTCTCAGTTTTCCTCCCCTGGTACTCGGGTGCAACATTCCAGACGCTTTACTAACACTCTCTCCACTTGGAGAGTCAGCACCTTTAACCTCCTGTTTGGCACAGTTTGCAATTTCTGCGGAAGATGAACAGGAATAGTGAGAACCAATGAGAGGCTAGCTGGAGGTGTCTGGACGGGCAAATTTAACTCTCGTTTCCCACCAGGAAGAGGAATTAACCAAAGGCTCAGCGTGCCGTGCCGGAACCAGATTAGGGCCTGAAGCCATCCTGCGGTGTTGCGGCCAGCTCAAAAGAAAGCGAGTTGAAGAAAGGAGCTCAGGGGCACTATAATTCACAAGCCTGCAGAGTTATAAATGACAGCTATCGTCCAAAAATAGACTGAAGTAAGGCTGCCAAGAGGACTTGAAAGCGGGGCAGAATTGCAGGAAACCGATTTCAGGAGGTAGACTGGAATTGCATTGAAAGCATAGGAAAAGAGGCAGAACGTCCACAATGATGCACTTGGCCAAAAAGGGCGTATGCGTTTTTTCCTGAATATATTCAGGAAAAAACGCATACGCCCTTTTTGGCCAACCAAGCAAGCTTGCAAAGGAAATCTGCACTACAATGAAGTCTCACTTCCCCCCGGTCAAAAGGGCCATTTGAAAAATGTGTAAAATCCAGAAAGGCAGGACAGGCCATGGAGAACTGGGAGCCTTGTTATGCTGATGGGCGGGATGTAAATTGCCAACAACCACTCGGGAGAAGTGTATGGTGTTTCCTGAAACATCTAAAAAACAAAGAAACAGAGCCTAGGGCACTTCCACTTATGGTCCTATAGCTTAGGAAAATTAAAATCAAAAAGACACAGCCACCCCAAAGTTTGGAACGGCTCTGTTTACAAGAACCTCGTTTACAGTACAAGTTCAACATCGCAGAAAGTGAAAAATGGATAAAGAAGTTGTGGTATTTACTTACAAAACAATATCACTCAGCAATGAAATCTGTGTCATCAGGCCCTTAGCAGCACAATGAGTGGATTCAGGTATGATGATTCTAACTGAAGTAAGTCACACAGAAAAAGAAACATCATAAGATATCAGTAATACACGGAATGTAAACTTGGCTACACAGGAACTGAATTACAGAACAGAACAGGGTCTCAAATTTAGAAAAGCAACTTATGCTTGCTTAAGGGTAAAGGTGAGTTGGGGTGCTGCATAAAACCAGAGATTGAAATGAGCACAGATAAAGTTCCTTAAGCCAAATATAGAATAGACAAGAGCTACTCCTTGCTCAACGAAATGGACTCAACACCGCATATTAAACGCCTAAGAATGTACCTGACTAGTAAGTATCTTAAAACCTATGGATTGCTATGTCTCCGAAAGAGAATCAAGCGTGTGTACAGGGGCATAAACGCAGCAGTGATAGGATTGGAGAGGTTCGGTGAGCAAATGAAGACCCTTTGAAGTCATATTGCATGGTACCCATTACACGGGTCTCAACTACCCAGGTTTAAGGTATTCTTCCTTCAGCTAAAACATGCATGTGGAACCTAGAGTATGATCAACCAAGTGATCGGGAGACGTGTTCAAATATGTCTCAGTTATCCTCCCCTGGTACTCGGGTGCAACATTCCAGACGCTTTACTAGCACTCTCCCGACTTGGAGAGTCAGTCCCTTTAACCTCCTGTTTGGCCCAGTTTGCAATTTCTGTGGAAGATGAACAGGAATAGCGAGAACCAATGAGAGGCTAGCTGGAGGTGTCTGGACGGGCAAATTTAACTCTCATTTCCCACCAGGAAGAGGAAATAACCAAAGGCTCAGCGTGCCGTACCAGAACCAGATTAGGGCCTGAAGCCATCCTGCGGTGTTGCGGCCAGGTCACAAGAAAGCGAGTTGAAGAAAGGAGCTCAGGGGCACTGTAATTCACAAACCTGCAGAGTTATAAATGACAGCTATCGTCCAAAAATAGACTGAAGTAAGGCTGCCAAGAGGACTTGAAAGCGGGGCAGAATTGCAGGAAACCGATTTCAGGAGGTAGACTGGAATTGCATTGAAAGCATAGGAAAAGAGGCAGAACGTCCACAATGATGCACTTGGCCAAAAAGGGCGTATGCGTTTTTTCCTGAATATATTCAGGAAAAAACGCATACGCCCTTTTTGGCCAACCAAGCAAACTTGCAAAGGAAATCTGCACTACAATGAAGTCTCACTTCCCCCCGGTCAAAAGGGCCATCTGAAAAAAGTGTAAAATCCAGAAAGGCAGGACAGGCCATGGACAACTGGGAGCCTTGTTATGCTGATGGGCGGGATATAAATTACCAACAGACACTCAGGAGAAGTGTATGGTGTTTCCTGAAACATCTAAAAAACAAAGCAACAGAGCCTAGGGCACTGCCACTTATGGTCCTATAGCTTAGGGAAATTAAAATCAAAAAGACACAGCCACCCCAAAGTTTGGGACGCCTCTGTTTACAAGAACCTCGTTTACAGTACAAGTTCAACATCACAGAAAGTGAAAAATGGATAAAGAAGTTGTGGTATTTACTTACAAAGCAATATCACTCAGCAATGAAATCTATGTCATCAGGCCCTTAGCAGCACAATGAGTGGATTCAGGTATGATGATTCTAACTGAAATAAGTCACACAGAAAAAGAAACATCATAAGATATCAGTAATACACGGAATGGAAACTTGGCTACACAGGAACTGAATTACAGAACAGAACAGGGTCTCAAATTTAGAAAACCAACTTATGCTTGCTTAAGGGGAAAGGTGAGTTGGGGTGCTGCATAAAACCAGAGATTGAAATGAGCACAGATAAAGTTCCTTAAGCCAAATATGGAATAGACAAGAGCTACTCCTTGCTCAACGAAATGGACTCAACACCGCATATTAAACACCTAAGAATGTACCTGACTAGTAAGTATCTTAAAACCTATAGATTGCTATGTCTCCGAAAGAGAATCAAGCATGTGTACAGGGGCATAAACGCAGCAGTGATAGGATTGGAGAGGTTTGGTGAGCAAATGAAGACCCTTTGAAGTCATATTGCATGGTACCCATTCCACGGGTTTCAACTACCCAGGTTTTAGGTATTCTTCCTTCAGCTAAAACATGCATGTGGAACCCAGAGTATGATCAACCATGTGATCGGGAGACGTGTTCAAATATGTCTCAGTTTTCCTCCCCTGGTACTCGGGTGCAACATTCCAGACGCTTTACTAACACTCTCCCCACTTGGAGAGTCAGCGCCTTTAACGTCCTGTTTGGCCCAGTTTGCAATTTCTGCGGAAGATGAACAGGAATAGCGAGAACCAATGAGAGGCTAGCTGGAGGTGTCTGGACGGGCAAATTTAACTCTCATTTCCCACCAGGAAGAGGAATTAACCAAAGGCTCAGCATGCCGGGCCGGAACCAGATTAGGGCCTGAAGCCATCCTGCGGTGTTGCGGCCAGCTCAAAAGAAAGCGAGTTGAAGAAAGGAGCTCAGGGGCACTGGAATTCACAAACCTGCAGAGTTATAAATGACAGCTATCGTCCAAAAATAGACTGAAGTAAGGCTGCCAAGAGGACTTGAAAGCGGGGCAGAATTGCAGGGAACCCATTTCAGGAGGTAGACTGGAATTGCATTGAAAGCATAGGAAAAGAGGCAGAACGTCCACAATGATGCACTTGGCCAAAAAGGGCGTATGCGTTTTTTCCTGAATATATTCAGGAAAAAACGCATACGCCCTTTTTGGCCAACCAAGCAAGCTTGCAAAGGAAATCTGCACTACAATGAAGTCTCACTTCCCCCCGGTCAAAAGGGCCATCTGAAAAAAGTGTAAAATCCAGAAAGGCAGGACAGGCCATGGAGAACAGGGAGCCTTGTTATGCTGATGGGCGGGATGTAAATTGCCAACAAACACTCGGGAGAAGTGTATGGTGTTTCCTGAAACATCTAAAAAACAAAGCAACAGAGCCTAGGGCACTTCCACTTATGGTCCTATAGCTTAGGGAATTTAAAATCAAAAAGACACAGCCACCCCAAAGTTTGGGACGTCTCTGTTTACAAGAACCTCGTTTACAGTACAAGTTCAACATCGCAGAAAGTGAAAAATGGATAAAAAAGTTGTGGTATTTACTTACAAAGCAATATCACTCAGCAATGAAATCTGTGTCATCAGGCCCTTAGCAGCACAATGAGTGGATTCAGGTATGATGATTCTAACTGAAATAAGTGACACAGAAAAAGAAACATCATAAGATATCAGTAATACACGGAATGTAAACTTGGCTACACAGGAACTGAATTACAGAACAGAACAGGGTCTCAAATTTAGAAAACCAACTTATGCTTGCTTAAGGGTAAAGGTGAGTTGGGGTGCTGCATAAAACCAGAGATTGAAATGAGCACAGATAAAGTTCCTTAAGCCAAATATGGAATAGACAAGAGCTACTCCTTGCTCAAAGAAATGGACTCAACACCGCATATTAAACGCCTAAGAATGTACCTGACTAGTAAGTATCTTAAAACCTATGGATTGCTATGTCTCTGAAAGAGAATCAAGCATGTGTACAGGGGCATAAACGCAGCAGTGATAGGATTGGAGAGGTTCGGTGAGCAAATGAAGACCCTTTGAAGTCATATTGCATGGTACCCATTCCACGGGTTTCAACTACCCAGGTTTTAGGTATTCTTCCTTCAGCTAAAACATGCATGTGGAACCCAGAGTATGATCAACCATGTGATCGGGAGACGTGTTCAAATATGTCTCAGTTTTCGTACCCTGGTACTCGGGTGCAACATTCCAGACGCTTTACTAACACTCTCCCCACTTGGACAGTCAGTGCCTTTAACCTCCTGTTTGGCCCAGTTTGCAATTTCTGTGGAAGATGAACAGGAATAGCGAGAACCAATGAGAGACTAGCTGGAGGTGTCTGGATGGGCAAATTTAACTCTCATTTCCCACCAGGAAGAGGAATTAACCAAAGGCTCAACGTGCCATGCCAGAACCAGATTAGGGCCTGAAGACATCCTGCGGTGTTGCGGCCAGCTCAAAAGAAAGCGAGTTGAAGAAAGGAGCTCAGGGGCACTGTAATTCACAAACCTGCAGAGTTATAAATGACAGCTATCGTCCAAAAATAGACTGAAGTAAGGCTGCCAAGAGGACTTGAAAGCGGGGCAGAATTGCAGGAAACCGATTTCAGGAGGTAGACTGGAATTGCATTGAAAGCATAGGAAAAGAGGCAGAACGTCCACAATGATGCACTTGGCCAAAAAGGGCGTATGCGTTTTTTCCTGAATATATTCAGGAAAAAACGCATACGCCCTTTTTGGCCAGCCAAGCAAACTTGCAAAGGAAATCTGCACTACAATGAAGTCTCACTTCCCCCCGGTCAAAAGGGCCATCTGAAAAAAGTGTAAAATCCAGAAAGGCAGGACAGGCCATGGAGAACTGGGAGCCTTGTTATGCTGATGGGCGGGATGTAAATTGCCAACAGACACTGGGGAGAAGTGTATGGTGTTTCCTGAAGCATCTAAAAAACAAAGCAACAGAGCCTAGGGCACTGCCACTTATGGTCCTATAGCTTAGGGAGATTAAAATCAAAAAGACACAGCCACCCCAAAGTTTGGGACGCCTCTGTTTACAAGAACCTCGTTTACCGTACAAGTTCAATATCACAGAAAGTGAAAAATGGATAAAGAAGTTGTGGTATTTACGTACAATGCAGTATCACTCAGCAATGAAATCTATGTCATCAGGCCCGTAGCAGCATAATGAGTAGATTCAGGTACGATGATTCTAACTGAAATAAGTCACACAGAAAAAGAAACATCATAAGATATCAGTAATACACGGAATGTAAACTTGGCTACACAGGAACTGAATTACAGAACAGAACAGGGTCTCAAATTTAGAAAACCAACTTATGCTTGCTTAAGGGTAAAGGTGAGTTGGGGTGCTGCATAAAACCAGAGATTGAAATGAGCACAGATAAAGTTCCTTAAGCCAAATATGGAATAGACAACAGCTACTCCTTGCTCAACGAAATGGACTCAACACCCCATATTAAACGCCTAAGAATGTACCTGACTAGTAAGTATCTTAAAACCTATGGATTGCTATGTCTCCGAAAGAGAATCAAGCATGTGTACAGGGGCATAAACGCAGCAGTGATAGGATTGGAGAGGTTCGGTGAGCAAATGAAGACCCTTTGAAGTCATATTGCATGGTACCCATTACACGGGTCTTAACTCTCCAGGTTTAAGGTATTCTTCCTTCAGCTAAAACATGCATGTGGAACCCAAGTATGATCAACCATGTGATTGGGAGACGTGTTCAAATATGTCTCAGTTTTCCTCCCCTGGTACTCGGGTGCAACATTCCAGACGCTTTACTAACACTCTCCCCACTTGGAGAGTCAGCGCCTTTAACCTCCTGTTTGGCCCAGTTTGCAATTTCTGCGGAAGATGAACAGGAATAGCGAGTACCAATGAGAGACTAGCTGGAGGTGTCTGGACGGGCAAATTTAACTCTCATTTCCCACCAGGAAGAGGAAATAACCAAAGGCTCAGCGTGCCGTGCCGGAACCAGATTAGGGCCTGAAGCCATCCTGCGGTGTTGCGGCCAGGTCACAAGAAAGCGAGTTGAAGAAATGAGCTCAGGGGCACTGTAATTCACAAACCTGCAGAGTTATAAATGACAGCTATCGTCCAAAAATAGACTTAAGTAAGGCTGCCAAGAGGACTTGAAAGCGGGGCAGAATTGCAGGAAACCGATTTCAGGAGGTAGACTGGAATTGCATTGAAAGCATAGGAAAAGAGGCAGAACGTCCACAATGATGCACTTGGCCAAAAAGGGCGTATGCGTTTTTTCCTGAATATATTCAGGAAAAAACGCATACGCCCTTTTTGGCCAACCAAGCAAACTTGCAAAGGAAATCTGCACTACAATGAAGTCTCACTTCCCCCCGGTCAAAAGGGCCATCTGAAAAAAGTGTAAAATCCAGAAAGGCAGGACAGGCCATGGAGAACTGGGAGCCTTGTTATGCTGATGGGCGGGATGTAAATTGCCAACAGACACTCTGGATAAGTGTATGGTGTTTCCTGAAACATCTAAAAAACAAAGCAACAGAGCCTAGGGCACTTCCACTTATGGTCCTATAGCTTAGGGAAATTAAAATCAAAAAGACACAGCCACCCCAAAGTTTGGGACGCCTCTTTTACAAGAACCTCGTTTACCGTACAATTTCAATATCACAGAAAGTGAAAAATGGATAAAGAACTTGTGGAACTTACGTACAATGCAGTATCACTCAGCAATGAAATCTATGTCATCAGGCCCGTAGCAGCATAATGAGTGGATTCAGGTACGATGATTCTAACTGAAATAAGTCACACAGAAAAAGAAACATCATAAGATATCAGTAATACACGGAATGTAAACTTGGCTACACAGGAACTGAATTACAGAACAGAACAGGGTCTCAAATTTAGAAAACCAACTTATGCTTGCTTAAGGGGAAAGGTGAGTTGGGGTGCTGCATAAAACCAGAGATTGAAATGAGCACAGATAAAGTTCCTTAAGCCAAATATGGAATAGACAAGAGCTACTCCTTGCTCAACGAAATGGACTCAACACCGCATATTAAACGCCTAAGAATGTACCTGACTAGTAAGTATCTTAAAACCTATGGATTGCTATGTCTCCAAAAGAGAATCAAGCGTGTGTACAGGGGCATAAACGCAGCAGTGATAGGATTGGAGAGGTTCGGTGAGCAAATGAAGACCCTTTGAAGTCATATTGCATGGTACCCATTCCACGGGTCTCAACTCTCCAGTTTTAAGGTATTCTTCCTTCAGCTAAAACATGCATGTGGAACCCAGAGTATGATCAACCATGTGAACGGGAGACGTGTTCAAATATGTCTCAGTTTTCCTACCCTGGTACTCGGGTGCAACATTCCAGACGCTTTACTAACACTCTCCCGACTTGGAGAGTCAGTTCCTTTAACCTCCTGTTTGGCCCAGTTTGCAATTTCTGCGGAAGATGAACAGGAATAGCGAGAACCAATGAGAGGCTAGCTGGAGGTGTCTGGACGGGCAAATTTAACTCTCATTTCCCACCAGGAAGAGGAATTAACCAAAGGCTCAGCATGCCGGGCCGGAACCAGATTAGGGCCTGAAGCCATCCTGCGGTGTTGCGGCCAGGTCACAAGAAAGCGAGTTGAAGAAAGGAGCTCAGGGGCACTGTAATTCACAAACCTGCAGAGTTATAAATGACAGCTATCGTCCAAAAATAGACTGAAGTAAGGCTGCCAAGAGGACTTGAAAGCGGGGCAGAATTGCAGGAAACCGATTTCAGGAGGTAGACTGGAATTGCATTGAAAGCATAGGAAAAGAGGCAGAACGTCCACAATGATGCACTTGGCCAAAAAGGGCGTATGCGTTTTTTCCTGAATATATTCAGGAAAAAACGCATACGCCCTTTTTGGCCAACCAAGCAAGCTTGCAAAGGAAATCTGCACTACAATGAAGTCTCACTTCCCCCCGGTCAAAAGGGCCATCTGAAAAAAGTGTAAAATCCAGAAAGGCAGGACAGGCCATGGAGAACTGGGAGCCTTGTTATGCTGATGGGCGGGATGTAAATTGCCAACAGACACTTGGGAGAAGTGTATGGTGTTTCCTGAAACATCTAAAAAACAAAACAACAGAGCCTAGGGAACTTCCACTTATGGTCCTATAGCTTAGGGAAATTAAAATCAAAAAGACACAGCCACCCCAAAGTTTGGGACGCCTCTGTTTACAAGAACCTCGTTTACCATACAAGTTCAATATCACAGAAAGTGAAAAATGGATAAAGAACTTGTGGTACTTACGTACAATGCAGTATCACTCAGCAATGAAATCTATGTCATCAGGCCCGTAGCAGCATCATGAGTGGATTCAGGTACGATGATTCTAACTGAAATAAGTCACACAGAAAAAGAAAAATCATAAGATATCAGTAATACACGGAATGTAAACTTGGCTACACAGGAACTGAATTACAGAACAGAACAGGTTCTCAAATTTAGAAAACCAACTTATGCTTGCTTAAGGGGAAAGGTGAGTTGGGGTGCTGCATAAAACCAGAGATTGAAATGAGCACAGATAAAGTTCCTTAAGCCAAATATGGAATAGACAAGAGCTACTCCTTGCTCAATGAAATGGACTCAACACCGCATATTAAACGCCTAAGAATGTACCTGACTAGTAAGTATCTTAAAACCTATGGATTGCTATGTCTCCGAAAGAGAATCAAGCATGTGTACAGGGGCATAAACGCAGCAGTGATAGGATTGGAGATGTTCGGTGAGCAAATGAAGACGCTTTGAAGTCATATTGCATGGTACCCATTCCACGGGTTTCAACTACCCAGGTTTGAGGTATTCTTCCTTCAGCTAAAACATGCATGTGGAACCCAGAGTATGATCAACCATGTGATCGGGAGACGTGTTCAAATATGTCTCAGTTTTCGTACCCTGGTACTCGGGTGCAACATTCCAGACGCTTTACTAACACTCTCCCAACTTGGAGAGTCAGTCCCTTTAACCTCCTGTTTGGCCCAGTTTGCAATTTCTGTGGAAGATGAACAGGAATAGCGAGAACCAATGAGAGACTAGCTGGAGGTGTCTGGATGGGCAAATTTAACTCTCATTTCCCACCAGGAAGAGGAATTAACCAAAGGCTCAGCGTGCCGTGCCAGAACCAGATTAGGGCCTGAAGACATCCTGCGGTGGTGCGGCCAGGTCACAAGAAAGCGAGTTGAAGAAAGGAGCTCAGGGGCACTGAAATTCACAAACCTGCAGAGTTATAAATGACAGCTATCGTCCAAAAATAGACTGAAGTAAGGCTGCCAAGAGGACTTGAAAGCGGGGCAGAATTGCAGGAAACCGATTTCAGGAGGTAGACTGGAATTGCATTGAAAGCATAGGAAAAGAGGCAGAACGTCCAC
Organism: Delphinus delphis; assembly: GCF_949987515.2. Taxonomy (NCBI): domain Eukaryota; kingdom Metazoa; phylum Chordata; class Mammalia; order Artiodactyla; family Delphinidae; genus Delphinus; species Delphinus delphis. The sequence continues at coordinate 282,256 of NW_027192806.1, forward strand.
AATGATGCACTTGGCCAAAAAGGGCGTATGCGTTTTTTCCTGAATATATTCAGGAAAAAGCGCATACGCCCTTTTTGGCCAACCAAGCAAGCTTGCAAAGGAAATCTGCACTACAATGAAGTCTCACTTCTCCCCGGTCAAAAGGGCCATCTGAAAAAAGTGTAAAATCCAGAAAGGCAGCACAGGCCATGGAGAACTGGGAGCCTTGTTATGCTGATGGGCGGGATGTAAATTGCCAACAGACACTCCGGAGAAGTGTATGGTGTTTCCTGAAACATCTAAAAAACAAAGCAACAGAGCCTAGGGCACTTCCACTTATGGTCCTATAGCTTAGGGAAATTAAAATCAAAAAGACACAGCCACCCCAAAGTTTGGGACGCCTCCGTTTACAAGAACCTCGTTTACCGTACAAGTTCAATATCACAGAAAGTGAAAAATGGATAAAGAACTTGTGGTACTTATGTACAATGCAGTATCACTCAGCAATGAAATCTATGTCATCAGGCCCGTAGCAGCATAATGAGTGGATTCAGCTACGATGATTCTAACTGAAATAAGTCACACAGAAAAAGAAACATCATAAGATATCAGTAATACACGGAATGTAAACTTGGCTACACAGGAACTGAATTACAGAACAGAACAGGGTCTCAAATTTAGAAAACCAACTTATGCTTGCTTAAGGGGAAAGGTGAGTTGGGGTGCTGCATAAAACCAGAGATTGAAATGAGCACAGATAAAGTTCCTTAAGCCAAATATGGAATAGACAAGAGCTACTCCTTGCTCAACGAAATGGACTCAACACCGCATATTAAACGCCTAAGAATGTACTTGACTAGTAAGTATCTTAAAACCTATGGATTGCTATGTCTCCAAAAGAGAATCAAGCGTGTGTACAGGGGCATAAACGCAGTAGTGATAGGATTGGAGAGGTTCGGTGAGCAAATGAAGACCCTTTGAAGTCATATTGCATGGTACCCATTCCACGGGTCTCAACTCTCCAGGTTTAAGGTATTCTTCCTTCAGCTAAAACATGCATGTGGAACCCAGAGCATGATCAACCATGTGAACGGGAGACGTGTTCAAATATGTCTCAGTTTTCGTACCCTGGTACTCGGGTGCAACATTCCAGACGCTTTACTAACACTCTCCCGACTTGGAGAGTCAGTACCTTTAACCTCCTGTTTGGCCCAGTTTTGCAATTTCTGTGGAAGATGAACAGAAATAGCGAGAACCAATGAGAGACTAGCTGGAGGTGTCTGGATGGGCAAATTTAACTCTCATTTCGCACCAGGAAGAGGAATTAACCAAAGGCTCAGCGTGCCGTGCCAGAACCAGATTAGGGCCTGAAGACATCCTGCGGTGTTGCGGCCAGGTCACAAGAAAGCGAGTTGAAGAAAGGAGCTCAGGGGCACTGTAATTCACAAACCTGCAGAGTTATAAATGACAGCTATCGTCCAAAAATAGACTGAATTAAGGCTGCCAAGAGGACTTGAAAGCTGGGCAGAATTGCAGGAAACCGATTTCAGGAGGTAGACTGGAATTGCATTGAAAACATAGGAAAAGAGGCAGAACGTCCACAATGATGCACTTGGCCAAAAAGGGCGTATGCGTTTTTTCCTGAATATATTCAGGAAAAAACGCATACGCACTTTTTGGCCAACCAAGCAAGCTTGCAAAGGAAATCTGCACTACAATGAAGTGTCACTTTCCCCTGGTCAAAAGGGCCATCTGAAAAAAGTGTAAAATCCAGAAAGGCAGGACAGGCCATGGAGAACTGGGAGCCTTGTTATGCTGATGGGCGGGATGTAAATTGCCAACAGACACTCTGGAGAAGTGTATGGTGTTTCCTGAAACATCTAAAAAACAAAGCAACAGAGCCTAGGGCACTTCCACTTATGGTCCTATAGCTTAGGGAAATTAAAATCAAAAAGACACAGCCACCCCAAAGTTTGGGACGCCTCCGTTTACAAGAACCTCGTTTACCGTACAAGTTCAATATCACAGAAAGTGAAAAATGGATAAAGAACTTGTGGTACTTACGTACAATGCAGTATCACTCAGCAATGAAATCTATGTCATCAGGCCCGTAGCAGCATAATGAGTGGATTCAGGTACGATGATTCTAACTGAAATAAGTCACACAGAAAAAGAAACATCATAAGATATCAGTAATACACGGAATGTAAACTTGGCTACACAGGAACTGAATTACAGAACAGAACAGGGTCTCAAATTTAGAAAACCAACTTATGCTTGCTTAAGGGGAAAGGTGAGTTGGGGTGCTGCATAAAACCAGAGATTGAAATGAGCACAGATAAAGTTCCTTAAGCCAAATATGGAATAGACAAGAGCTACTCCTTGCTCAACGAAATGGACTCAACACCGCATATTAAACGCCTAAGAATGTACCTGACTAGTAAGTATCTTAAAACCTATGGATTGCTATGTCTCCAAAAGAGAATCAAGCGTGTGTACAGGGGCATAAACGCAGTAGTGATAGGATTGGAGAGGTTCGGTGAGCAAATGAAGACCCTTTGAAGTCATATTGCATGGTACCCATTCCACGGGTCTCAACTCTCCAGGTTTAAGGTATTCTTCCTTCAGCTAAAACATGCATGTGGAACCCAGAGCATGATCAACCATGTGAACGGGAGACGTGTTCAAATATGTCTCAGTTTTCGTACCCTGGTACTTGGGTGCAACATTCCAGACGCTTTACTAACACTCTCCCGACTTGGAGAGTCAGTACCTTTAACCTCCTGTTTGGCCCAGTTTTGCAATTTCTGTGGAAGATGAACAGGAATAGCGAGAACCAATGAGAGACTAGCTGGAGGTGTCTGGATGGGCAAATTTAACTCTCATTTCCCACCAGGAAGAGGAATTAACCAAAGGCTCAGCGTGCCATGCCAGAACCAGATTAGGGCCTGAAGACATCCTGCGGTGTTGCGGCCAGGTCACAAGAAAGCGAGTTGAAGAAAGGAGCTCAGGGGCACTGTAATTCACAAACCTGCAGAGTTATAAATGACAGCTATCGTCCAAAAATAGACTGAAGTAAGGCTGCCAAGAGGACTTGAAAGCTGGGCAGAATTGCAGGAAACCTATTTCAGGAGGTAGACTGGAATTGCATTGAAAACATAGGAAAAGAGGCAGAACGTCCACAATGATGCACTTGGCCAAAAAGGGCGTATGCGTTTTTTCCTGAATATATTCAGGAAAAAACGCATACGCCCTTTTTGGCCAACCAAGCAAGCTTGCAAAGGAAATCTGCACTACAATGAAGTGTCACTTTCCCCTGGTCAAAAGGGCCATCTGAAAAAAGTGTAAAATCCAGAAAGGCAGGACAGGCCATGGAGAACTGGGAGCCTTGTTATGCTGATGGGCGGGATGTAAATTGCCAACAGACACTCCGGAGAAGTGTATGGTGTTTCCTGAAACATCTAAAAAACAAAGCAACAGAGCCTAGGGCACTTCCACTTATGGTCCTATAGCTTAGGGAAATTAAAATCAAAAAGACACAGCCACCCCAAAGTTTGGGACGCCTCCGTTTACAAGAACCTCGTTTACCGTACAAGTTCAATATCACAGAAATTGAAAAATGGATAAAGAACTTGTGGTACTTACGTACAATGCAGTATCACTCAGCAATGAAATCTATGTCATCAGGCCCGTAGCAGCATAATGAGCGGATTCAGGTACGATGATTCTAACTGAAATAAGTCACACAGAAAAAGAAACATCATAAGATATCACTAATACACGGAATGGAAACTTGGCTACACAGGAACTGAATTACAGAACAGAACAGGGTCTCAAATTTAGAAAACCAACTTATGCTTGCTTAAGGGGAAAGGTGAGTTGGGGTGCTGCATAAAACCAGAGATTGAAATGAGCACAGATAAAGTTCCTTAAGCCAAATATGGAATAGACAAGAGCTACTCCTTGCTCAACGAAATGGACTCAACACCGCACATTAAACGCCTAAGAATGTACCTGACTAGTAAGTATCTTAAAACCTATGGATTGCTATGTCTCCAAAAGAGAATCAAGCGTGTGTACAGGGGCATAAACGCAGCAGTGATAGGATTGGAGAGGTTCGGTGAGCAAATGAAGACCCTTTGAAGTCATATTGCATGGTACCCATTCCACGGGTCTCAACTCTCCAGTTTTAAGGTATTCTTCCTTCAGCTAAAACATGCATGTGGAACCCAGAGTATGATCAACCATGTGAACGGGAGACGTGTTCAAATATGTGTCAGTTTTCCTCCCCTGGTACTCGGGTTCAACATTCCAGACGCTTTACTAACACTCTCCCCACTTGGAGAGTCAGCGCCTTTAACCTCCTGTTTGGCCCAGTTTGCAATTTCTGCGGAAGATGAACAGGAATAGCGAGAACCAATGAGAGACTAGCTGGAGGTGTCTGGACGGGCAAATTTAACTCTCATTTCCCACCAGGAAGAGGAAATAACCAAAGGCTCAGCGTGCCGTGCCGGAACCAGATTAGGGCCTGAAGCCATCCTGCGGTGTTGCAGCCAGGTCACAAGAAATCGAGTTGAAGAAAGGAGCTCAGGGGCACTGTAATTCACAAACCTGCAGAGTTATAAATGACAGCTATCGTCCAAAAATAGACTGAAGTAAGGCTGCCAAGAGGACTTGAAAGCGGGGCAGAATTGCAGGAAACCGATTTCAGGAGGTAGACTGGAATGGCATTGAAAGCATAGGAAAAGAGGCAGAACGTCCACAATGATGCACTTGGCCAAAAAGGGTGTATGCGTTTTTTCCTGAATATATTCAGGAAAAAACGCATACGCCCTTTTTGGCCAACCAAGCAAGCTTGCAAAGGAAATCTGCACTACAATGAAGTCTCACTTCTCCCCGGTCAAAAGGGCCATCTGAAAAAAGTGTAAAATCCAGAAAGGCAGGACAGGCCATGGAGAACTGGGAGCCTTGTTATGCTGATGGGCGGGATGTAAATTGCCAACAGACACTCCGGAGAAGTGTATGGTGTTTCCTGAAACATCTAAAAAACAAAGCAACAGAGCCTAGGGCACTTCCACTTATGGTCCTATAGCTTAGGGAAATTAAAATCAAAAAGACACAGCCACCCCAAAGTTTGGGACGCCTCCGTTTACAAGAACCTCGTTTACCGTACAAGTTCAATATCACAGAAAGTGAAAAATGGATAAAGAACTTGTGGTACTTACGTACAATGCAGTATCACTCAGCAATGAAATCTATGTCATCAGGCCCGTAGCAGCATAATGAGTGGATTCAGGTACGATGATTCTAACTGAAATAAGTCACACAGAAAAAGAAACATCATAAGATATCAGTAATACACGGAATGTAAACTTGGCTACACAGGAACTGAATTACAGAACAGAACAGGGTCTCAAATTTAGAAAACCAACTTATGCTTGCTTAAGGGGAAAGGTGAGTTGGGGTGCTGCATAAAACCAGAGATTGAAATGAGCACAGATAAAGTTCCTTAAGCCAAATATGGAATAGACAAGAGCTACTCCTTGCTCAACGAAATGGACTCAACACCGCATATTAAACGCCTAAGAATGTACCTGACTAGTAAGTATCTTAAAACCTATGGATTGCTATGTCTCCAAAAGAGAATCAAGCGTGTGTACAGGGGCATAAACGCAGTAGTGATAGGATTGGAGAGGTTCGGTGAGCAAATGAAGACCCTTTGAAGTCATATTGCATGGTACCCATTCCACGGGTCTCAACTCTCCAGGTTTAAGGTATTCTTCCTTCAGCTAAAACATGCATGTGGAACCCAGAGCATGATCAACCATGTGAACGGGAGACGTGTTCAAATATGTCTCAGTTTTCGTACCCTGGTACTCGGGTGCAACATTCCAGACGCTTTACTAACACTCTCCCGACTTGGAGAGTCAGTACCTTTAACCTCCTGTTTGGCCCAGTTTTGCAATTTCTGTGGAAGATGAACAGGAATAGCGAGAACCAATGAGAGACTAGCTGGAGGTGTCTGGATGGGCAAATTTAACTCTCATTTCCCACCAGGAAGAGGAATTAACCAAAGGCTCAGCGTGCCATGCCAGAACCAGATTAGGGCCTGAAGACATCCTGCGGTGTTGCGGCCAGGTCACAAGAAAGCGAGTTGAAGAAAGGAGCTCAGGGGCACTGTAATTCACAAACCTGCAGAGTTATAAATGACAGCTATCGTCCAAAAATAGACTGAAGTAAGGCTGCCAAGAGGACTTGAAAGCTGGGCAGAATTGCAGGAAACCTATTTCAGGAGGTAGACTGGAATTGCATTGAAAACATAGGAAAAGAGGCAGAACGTCCACAATGATGCACTTGGCCAAAAAGGGCGTATGCGTTTTTTCCTGAATATATTCAGGAAAAAACGCATACGCCCTTTTTGGCCAACCAAGCAAGCTTGCAAAGGAAATCTGCACTACAATGAAGTGTCACTTTCCCCTGGTCAAAAGGGCCATCTGAAAAAAGTGTAAAATCCAGAAAGGCAGGACAGGCCATGGAGAACTGGGAGCCTTGTTATGCTGATGGGCGGGATGTAAATTGCCAACAGACACTCCGGAGAAGTGTATGGTGTTTCCTGAAACATCTAAAAAACAAAGCAACAGAGCCTAGGGCACTTCCACTTATGGTCCTATAGCTTAGGGAAATTAAAATCAAAAAGACACAGCCACCCCAAAGTTTGGGACGCCTCCGTTTACAAGAACCTCGTTTACCGTACAAGTTCAATATCACAGAAATTGAAAAATGGATAAAGAACTTGTGGAACTTACGTACAATGCAGTATCACTCAGCAATGAAATCTATGTCATCAGGCCCGTAGCAGCATAATGAGCGGATTCAGGTACGATGATTCTAACTGAAATAAGTCACACAGAAAAAGAAACATCATAAGATATCACTAATACACGGAATGGAAACTTGGCTACACAGGAACTGAATTACAGAACAGAACAGGGTCTCAAATTTAGAAAACCAACTTATGCTTGCTTAAGGGGAAAGGTGAGTTGGGGTGCTGCATAAAACCAGAGATTGAAATGAGCACAGATAAAGTTCCTTAAGCCAAATATGGAATAGACAAGAGCTACTCCTTGCTCAACGAAATGGACTCAACACCGCACATTAAACGCCTAAGAATGTACCTGACTAGTAAGTATCTTAAAACCTATGGATTGCTATGTCTCCAAAAGAGAATCAAGCGTGTGTACAGGGGCATAAACGCAGCAGTGATAGGATTGGAGAGGTTCGGTGAGCAAATGAAGACCCTTTGAAGTCATATTGCATGGTACCCATTCCACGGGTCTCAACTCTCCAGTTTTAAGGTATTCTTCCTTCAGCTAAAACATGCATGTGGAACCCAGAGTATGATCAACCATGTGAACGGGAGACGTGTTCAAATATGTGTCAGTTTTCCTCCCCTGGTACTCGGGTGCAACATTCCAGACGCTTTACTAACACTCTCCCCACTTGGAGAGTCAGCGCCTTTAACCTCCTGTTTGGCCCAGTTTGCAATTTCTGCGGAAGATGAACAGGAATAGCGAGAACCAATGAGAGACTAGCTGGAGGTGTCTGGACGGGCAAATTTAACTCTCATTTCCCACCAGGAAGAGGAAATAACCAAAGGCTCAGCGTGCCGTGCCGGAACCAGATTAGGGCCTGAAGCCATCCTGCGGTGTTGCAGCCAGGTCACAAGAAATCGAGTTGAAGAAAGGAGCTCAGGGGCACTGTAATTCACAAACCTGCAGAGTTATAAATGACAGCTATCGTCCAAAAATAGACTGAAGTAAGGCTGCCAAGAGGACTTGAAAGCGGGGCAGAATTGCAGGAAACCGATTTCAGGAGGTAGACTGGAATGGCATTGAAAGCATAGGAAAAGAGGCAGAACGTCCACAATGATGCACTTGGCCAAAAAGGGCGTATGCGTTTTTTCCTGAATATATTCAGGAAAAAAAGCATACGCCCTTTTTGGCCAACCAAGCAAGCTTGCAAAGGAAATCTGCACTACAATGAAGTCTCACTTCCCCCCGGTCAAAAGGGCCATCTGAAAAAAGTGTAAAATCCAGAAAGGCAGGACAGGCCATGGAGAACTGGGAGCCTTGTTATGCTGATGGGCGGGATGTAAATTGCCAACAGACACTCGGGAGAAGTGTATGGTGTTTCCTGAAACATCTAAAAAACAAAGCAACAGAGCCTAGGGCACTGCCACTTATGGTCCTATAGCTTAGGGAAATTAAAATCAAAAAGACACAGCCAGCCCAAAGTTTGGGATGCCTCTGTTTACAAGAACCTCGTTTACAGTACAAGTTCAACATCGCAGAAGGTGAAAAATGGATAAAGAAGTTGTGGTATTTACTTACAAAGCAATATCACGCAGCAATGAAATCTATGTCATCAGGCCCTTAGCAGCACAATGAGTGGATTCAGGTATGATGATTCTAACTGAAATAAGTCACACAGAAAAAGAAACATCATAAGATATCAGTAATACACGGAATGTAAACTTGGCTACACAGGAACTGAATTACAGAACAGAACAGGGTCTCAAATTTAGAAAACGAACTTATGCTTGCTTAAGGGGAAAGGTGAGTTGGGGTGCTGCATAAAACCAGAGATTGAAATGAGCACAGATAAAGTTCCTTAAGCCAAATATGGAATAGACAAGAGCTACTCCTTGCTCAACGAAATGGACTCAAAACCGCATATTAAATGCCTAAGAATGTACCTGACTAGTAAGTATCTTAAAACCTATGGATTGCTATGTCTCCGAAAGAGAATCAAGCATGTGTACAGGGGCATAAACGCAGCAGTGATAGGATTGGAGAGGTTCGGTGAGCATATGAAGACCCTTTGAAGTCATATTGCATGGTACCCATTCCACGGGTCTCAACTCTCCAGGTTTAAGGTATTCTTCCTTCAGCTAAAACATGCACGTGGAACCCAGAGTATGATCAACCATGTGAACGGGAGACGTGTTCAAATATGTCTCAGTTTTCCTCCCCTGGTACTCGGGTGCAACATTCCAGACGCTTTACTAACACTCTCCCGACTTGGAGAGTCAGTCCCTTTAACCTCCTGTTTGGCCCAGTTTGCAATTTCTGCGGAAGATGAACAGGAATAGCGAGAACCAATGAGAGGCTAGCTGGAGGTGTCTGGACGGGCAAATTTAACTCTCATTTCCCACCAGGAAGAGGAATTAACCAAAGGCTCAGCATGCCGGGCCGGAACCAGATTAGGGCCTGAAGCCATCCTGCGGTGTTGTGGCCAGGTCACAAGAAAGCGAGTTGAAGAAAGGAGCTCAGGGGCACTGTAATTCACAAACCTGCAGAGTTATAAATGACAGCTATCGTCCAAAAATAGACTGAAGTAAGGCTGCCAAGAGGACTTGAAAGCGGGGCAGAATTGCAGGAAACCGATTTCAGGAGGTAGACTGGAATTGCACTGAAAGCATAGGAAAAGAGGCAGAACGTCCACAATGATGCACTTGGCCAAAAAGGGCGTATGCGTTTTTTCCTGAATATATTCAGGAAAAAACGCATACGCACTTTTTGGCCAACCAAGCAAGCTTGCAAAGGAAATCTGCACTACAATGAAGTCTCACTTCCCCCCGGTCAAAAGGGCCATCTGAAAAAAGTGTAAAATCCAGAAAGGCAACAGGCCATTGAGAACTGGGAGCCTTGTTATGCTGATGGGCGGGATGTAAATTGCCAACAGACACTCAGGAGAAGTGTATGGTGTTTCCTGAAACATCTAAAAAACAAAGCAACAGAGCCTAGGGCACTTCCACTTATGGTCCTATAGCTTAGGGAAATTAAAATCAAAAAGACACAGCCACCCCAAAGTTTGGGACGCCTCCGTTTACAAGAACCTCGTTTACCGTACAAGTTCAATATCACAGAAAGTGAAAAATGGATAAAGAACTTGTGGTACTTACGTACAATGAAGTATCACTCAGCAATGAAATCTATGTCATCAGGCCCGTAGCAGCATAATGAGTGGATTCAGGTACGATGATTCTAACTGAAATAAGTCACACAGAAAAAGAAACATCATAAGATATCACTAATACACGGAATGTAAACTTGGCTACACAGGAACTGCATTCCAAAACAGAACAGGGTCTCAAATTTAGAAAACCAACTTATGCTTGCTTAAGGGTAAAGGTGAGTTGGGGTGCTGCATAAAACCAGAGATTGAAATGAGCACAAATAAAGTTCCTTAAGTCAAATATGGAATAGACAAGAGCTACTCCTTGCTCAATGAAATGGACTCAACACCCCATATTAAACGCCTAAGAATGTACCTGACTAGTAAGTATCTTAAAACCTATGGATTGCTATGTCTCCAAAAGAGAATCAAGCGTGTGTACAGGGGCATAAACGCAGGAGTGATAGGGTTGGAGAGGTTCGGTGAGCAAATGAAGACCCTTTGAAGTCATATTGCATGGTACCTATTCCACGGGTTTCAACTACCCAGGTTTTAGGTATTCTTCCTTCAGCTAAAACATGCATGTGGAACCCAGAGTATGATCAACCATGTGAACGGGAGACGTGTTCAAATATGTCTCAGTTTTCCTCACCTGGTACTCAGGTGCAACATTCCAGACGCTTTACTAACACTCTCCCGACTTGGAGAGTCAGTCCCTTTAACCTCCTGTTTGGCCCAGTTTGCAATTTCTGCGGAAGATGAACAGGAATAGTGAGAACCAATGAGAGACTAGCTGGAGGTCTCTGAACGGGCAAATTTAACTCTCATTTCCCACCAGGAAGAGGAATTAACCAAAGGCTCAGCATGCCGGGCCGGAACCAGATTAGGGCCTGAAGCCATCCTGCGGTGTTGCGGCCAGGTCACAAGAAAGCGAGTTGAAGAAAGGAGCTCAGGGGCACTGTAACTCACAAACCTGCAGAGTTATAAATGACAGCTATCGTCCAAAAATAGACTGAAGTAAGGCTGCCAAGAGGACTTGAAAGCGGGGCAGAATTGCAGGAAACCGATTTCAGGAGGTAGACTGGAATTGCATTGAAAGCATAGGAAAAGAGGCAGAACGTCCACAATGATGCACTTGGCCAAAAAGGGCGTATGCGTTTTTTCCTGAATATATTCAGGAAAAAACGCATACGCCCTTTTTGGCCAACCAAGCAAGCTTGCAAAGGAAATCTGCACTACAATGAAGTCTCACTTCCCCCCGGTCAAAAGGGCCATCTGAAAAAAGTGTAAAATCCAGAAAGGCAGGACAGGCCATGGAGAACTGGGAGCCTTGTTATGCTGATGGGCGGGATGTAAATTGCCAACAACCACTCGGGAGAAGTGTATGGTGTTTCCTGAAACATCTAAAAAACAAAGCAACAGAGCCTAGGGCACTTCCACTTATGGTCCTATAGCTTCGGGAAATTAAAATCAAAAAGACACAGCCACCCCAAAGTTTGGGATGCCTCCGTTTACAAGAACCTCGTTTACCGTACAAGTTCAATATCACAGAAAGTGAAAAATGGATAAAGAACTTGTGGTACTTACGTACAATGCAGTATCACTCAGCAATGAAATCTATGTCATCAGCCCCGTAGCAGCATAATGAGCGGATTTAGGTACGATGATTCTAACTGAAATAAGTCACACAGTAAAAGAAACATCATAAGATATCACTAATACACGGAATGTAAACTTGGCTACACAGGAACTGCATTCCAAAACAGAACAGGGTCTCAAATTTAGAAAACCAACTTATGCTTGCTTAAGGGGAAAGGTGAGTTGGGCTGCTGCATAAAACCAGAGATTGAAATGAGCACAGATAAAGTTCCTTAAGCCAAATATGGAATAGACAAGAGCTACTCCTTGCTCAACGAAATGGACTCAACACCCCATATTAAACGCCTAAGAATGTACCTGACTAGTAAGTATCTTAAAACCTATGGATTGCTATGTCTCCAAAAGAGAATCAAGCGTGTGTACAGGGGCATAAACACAGCAGTGATAGGATTGGAGAGGTTCGGTGAGCAAATGAAGACCCTTTGAAGTCATATTGCATGGTACCCATTACACGGGTTTCAACTACCCAGGTTTAAGGTATTCTTCCTTCAGCTAAAACATGCATGTGGAACCTAGAGTATGATCAACCATGTGATCGGGAGATGTGTTCAAATATGTCTCAGTTTTCGTACCCTGGTACTCGGTTGCAATATTCCAGACGCTTTACTAACACTCTCCCGACTTGAAGAGTCAGTCCCTTTAACCTCCTGTTTGGCCCAGTTTGCAATTTCTGCGGAAGATGAACAGGAATAGCGAGAACCAATGAGAGACTAGCTGGAGGTGTCTGGACGGGCAAATTTAACTCTCATTTCCCACCAGGAAGAGGAATTAACCAAAGGCTCAGCGTGCCGTGCCGGAACCAGATTAGGGCCTGAAGCCATCCTGCGGTGTTGCGGCCAGGTCACAAGAAAGCGAGTTGAAGAAAGGAGCTCAGGGGCACTGTAATTCACAAACCTGCAGAGTTATAAATGACAGCTATTGTCCAAAAATAGACTGAAGTAAGGCTGCCAAGAGGACTTGAAAGCAGGGCAGAATTGCAGGAAACCGATTTCAGGAGGTAGACTGGAATTGCATTGAAAGCATAGGAAAAGAGGCAGAACGTCCACAATGATGCACTTGGCCAAAAAGGGCGTATGCGTTTTTTCCTGAATATATTCAGGAAAAAACGCATACGCCCTTTTTGGCCAACCAAGCAAGCTTGCAAAGGAAATCTGCACTACAATGAAGTCTCACTTCCCCCTGGTCAAAAGGGCCATCAGAAAAAACTGTAAAATCCAGAAAGGCAGGACAGGCCATGGAGAACTGGGAGCCTTGTTATGCTGATGGGCGGGATGTAAATTGCCAACAACCACTCGGGAGAAGTGTATGGTGTTTCCTGAAACATCTAAAAAACAAAGCAACAGAACCTAGGGCACTTCCACTTATGGTCCTATAGCTTAGGGAAATTAAAATCAAAAAGACACAGCCACCCCAAAGTTTGGAACGGCTCTGTTTACAAGAACATCGTTTACAGTACAAGTTCAACATCGCAGAAAGTGAAAAATGGATAAAGAAGTTGTGGTATTCACTTACAAAGCAATATCACTCAGCAATGAAATCTATGTCATCAGGCCCGTAGCAGCACAATGAGTGGATTCAGGCACGATGATTCTAAGTGAAATAAGTCACACAGAAAAAGAAACATCATAAGATATCAGTAATACACGGAATGTAACCTTGGCTACACAGGAACTGCATTCCAAAACAGAACAGGGTCTCAAATTTAGAAAACCAACTTATGCTTGCTTAAGGGGAAAGGTGAGTTGGGGTGCTGCATAAAACCAGAGATTGAAATGAGCACAGATAAAGTTCCTTAAGCCAAATATGGAATAGACAAGAGCTACTCCTTGCTCAATGAAATGGACTCAACACCCCATATTAAACGCCTAAGAATGTACCTGACTAGTAAGTATCTTAAAACCTATGGATTGCTATGTCTCCAAAAGAGAATCAAGCGTGTGTACAGGGGCATAAACGTAGCAGTGATAGGGTTGGAGAGGTTCGGTGAGCAAATGAAGACCCTTTGAAGTCATATTGCATGGTACCCATTCCACGGGTTTCAACTACCCAGGTTTTAGGTATTCTTCCTTCAGCTAAAACATGCATGTGAAACCCAGAGTATGATCAACCATGTGAACGGGAGACGTGTTCAAATATGTCTCAGTTTTCCTCACCTGGTACTCGGGTGCAACATTCCAGACGCTTTACTAACACTCTCCCGACTTGGAGAGTCAGTCCCTTTAACCTCCTGTTCGGCCCAGTTTGCAATTTCTGCGGAAGATGAACAGGAATAGCGAGAACCAATGAGAGACTAGCTGGAGGTCTCTGAACGGGCAAATTTAACTCTCATTTCCCACCAGGAAGAGGAATTAACCAAAGGCTCAGCATGCCGGGCCGGAACCAGATTAGGGCCTGAAGCCATCCTGCGGTGTTGCGGCCAGGTCACAAGAAAGCGAGTTGAAGAAAGGAGCTCAGGGGCACTGTAATTCACAAACCTGCAGAGTTATAAATGACAGCTATCGTCCAAAAATAGACTGAAGTAAGGCTGCCAAGAGGACTTGAAAGCGGGGCAGAATTGCAGGAAACCGATTTCAGGAGGTAGACTGGAATTGCATTGAAAGCATAGGAAAAGAGGCAGAACGTCCACAATGATGCACTTGGCCAAAAAGGGCGTATGCGTTTTTTCCTGAATATATTCAGGAAAAAACGCATACGCCCTTTTTGGCCAACCAAGCAAGCTTGCAAAGGAAATCTGCACTACAATGAAGTCTCACTTCCCCCCGGTCAAAAGGGCCATTTGAAAAAAGTGTAAAATCCAGAAAGGCAGGACAGGCCATGGAGAACTGGGAGCCTTGTTATGCTGATGGGCGGGATGTAAATTGCCAACAACCACTCGGGAGAAGTGTATGGTGTTTCCTGAAACATCTAAAAAACAAAGAAACAGAACCTAGGGCACTTCCACTTATGGTCCTATAGCTTAGTGAAATTAAAATCAAAAAGACACAGCCACCCCAAAGTTTGGAACGGCTCTGTTTACAAGAACCTCGTTTACAGTACAGGTTCAACATCGCAGAAAGTGAAAAATGGATAAAGAAGTTGTGGTATTTACTTACAAAGCAGTATCACCCAGCAATGAAATCTGTGTCATCAGGCCCTTAGCAGCACAATGAGTGGATTCAGGTATGATGATTCTAACTGAAATAAGTCACACAGAAAAAGAAACTTCATAAGATATCAGTAATACACGGAATGTAAACTTGGCTACACAGGAACTGAATTACAGAACAGAACAGGGTCTCAAATTTAGAAAACCAACTTATGCTTGCTTAAGGGGAAAGGTGAGTTGGGGTGCTGCATAAAACCAGAGATTGAAATGAGCACAGATAAAGTTCCTTAAGCCAAATATGGAATAGACAAGAGCTACTCCTTGCTCAACGAAATGGACTCAACACCCCATATTAAACGCCTAAGAATGTACCTGACTAGTAAGTATCTTAAAACCTATGGATTGCTATGTCTCCGAAAGAGAATCAAGCATGTGTACAGGGGCATAAACGCAGCAGTGATAGGATTGGAGAGGTTCGGTGAGCAAATGAAGACCCTTTGAAGTCATATTGCATGGTACCCATTCCACGGGTTTCAACTACCCAGGTTTTAGGTATTCTTCCTTCAGCTAAAACATGCATGTGGAACCCAAGTATGATCAACCATGTGATCGGGAGACGTGTTCAAATATGTCTCAGTTTTCCTCCCCTGGTACTCGGGTGCAACATTCCAGACGCTTTACTAACACTCTCCGCACTTGGAGAGTCAGCGCCTTTAACCTCCTGCTTGGCCCAGTTTGCAATTTCTGCGGAAGATGAACAGGAATAGCGAAAACCAATGAGAGACTAGCTGGAGGTGTCTGGACGGGCAAATTTAACTCTCATTTCCCACCAGGAAGAGGAATTAACCAAAGGCTCAGCGTGCCGGGCCGGAACCAGATTAGGGCCTGAAGCCATCCTGCGGTGTTGCGGCCAGGTCACAAGAAAGCGAGTTGAAGAAATGAGCTCAGGGGCACTGTAATTCACAAACCTGCAGAGTTATAAATGACAGCTATCGTCCAAAAATAGACTGAAGTAAGGCTGCCAAGAGGACTTGAAAGCGGGGCAGAATTGCAGGAATCCGATTTCAGGAGGTAGACTGGAATTGCACTGAAAGCATAGGAAAAGAGGCAGAACGTCCACAA
This sequence comes from Delphinus delphis, assembly GCF_949987515.2. Classification (NCBI taxonomy): domain Eukaryota; kingdom Metazoa; phylum Chordata; class Mammalia; order Artiodactyla; family Delphinidae; genus Delphinus; species Delphinus delphis. The sequence goes on from NW_027192806.1 coordinate 298,058, forward strand.
TGATGCACTTGGCCAAAAAGGGCGTATGCATTTTTTCCTGAATATATTCAGGAAAAAATGCATACGCCCTTTTTGGCCAACCAAGCAAACTTGCAAAGGAAATCTGCACTACAATGAAGTCTCACTTCCCCCCGGTCAAAAGGGCCATCTGAAAAAAGTGTAAAATCCAGAAAGGCAACAGGCCATTGAGAACTGGGAGCCTTGTTATGCTGATGGGCAGGATGTAAATTGCCAACAGACACTCAGGAGAAGTGTATGGTGTTTCCTGAAACATCTAAAAAACAAAGCAACAGAGCCTAGGGCACTTCCACTTATGGTCCTATAGCTTAGGGAAATTAAAATCAAAAAGACACAGCCACCCCAAAGTTTGGGACGCCTCCGTTTACAAGAACCTCGTTTACCGTACAAGTTCAATATCACAGAAAGTGAAAAATGGATAAAGAACTTGTGGTACTTACGTACAATGAAGTATCACTCAGCAATGAAATCTATGTCATCAGGCCCGTAGCAGCATAATGAGTGGATTCAGGTACGATGATTCTAACTGAAATAAGTCACACAGAAAAAGAAACATCATAAGATATCACTAATACACGGAATGTAAACTTGGCTACACAGGAACTGCATTCCAAAACAGAACAGGGTCTCAAATTTAGAAAACCAACTTATGCTTGCTTAAGGGTAAAGGTGAGTTGGGGTGCTGCATAAAACCAGAGATTGAAATGAGCACAAATAAAGTTCCTTAAGCCAAATATGGAATAGACAAGAGCTACTCCTTGCTCAATGAAATGGACTCAACACCCCATATTAAACGCCTAAGAATGTACCTGACTAGTAAGTATCTTAAAACCTATGGATTGCTATGTCTCCAAAAGAGAATCAAGCTTGTGTACAGGGGCATAAACGCAGGAGTGATAGGGTTGGAGAGGTTCGGTGAGCAAATGAAGACCCTTTGAAGTCATATTGCATGGTACCTATTCCACGGGTTTCAACTACCCAGGTTTTAGGTATTCTTCCTTCAGCTAAAACATGCATGTGGAACCCAGAGTATGATCAACCATGTGAACGGGAGACGTGTTCAAATATGTCTCAGTTTTCCTCACCTGGTACTCAGGTGCAACATTCCAGACGCTTTACTAACACTCTCCCGACTTGGAGAGTCAGTCCCTTTAACCTCCTGTTTGGCCCAGTTTGCAATTTCTGCGGAAGATGAACAGGAATAGCGAGAACCAATGAGAGACTAGCTGGAGGTCTCTGAACGGGCAAATTTAACTCTCATTTCCCACCAGGAAGAGGAATTAACCAAAGGCTCAGCATGCCGGGCCGGAACCAGATTAGGGCCTGAAGCCATCCTGCGGTGTTGCGGCCAGGTCACAAGAAAGCGAGTTGAAGAAAGGAGCTCAGGGACACTGTAACTCACAAACCTGCAGAGTTATAAATGACAGCTATCGTCCAAAAATAGACTGAAGTAAGGCTGCCAAGAGGACTTGAAAGCGGGGCAGAATTGCAGGAAACCGATTTCAGGAGGTAGACTGGAATTGCATTGAAAGCATAGGAAAAGAGGCAGAACGTCCACAATGATGCACTTGGCCAAAAAGGGCGTATGCGTTTTTTCCTGAATATATTCAGGAAAAAACGCATACGCCCTTTTTGGCCAACCAAGCAAGCTTGCAAAGGAAATCTGCACTACAATGAAGTCTCACTTCCCCCCGGTCAAAAGGGCCATCTGAAAAAAGTGTAAAATCCAGAAAGGCAGGACAGGCCATGGAGAACTGGGAGCCTTGTTATGCTGATGGGCGGGATGTAAATTGCCAACAACCACTCGGGAGAAGTGTATGGTGTTTCCTGAAACATCTAAAAAACAAAGCAACAGAGCCTAGGGCACTTCCACTTATGGTCCTATAGCTTCGGGAAATTAAAATCAAAAAGACACAGCCACCCCA